>NC_058135.1:72013322-72057807 GCF_016433145.1 Gracilinanus agilis | reverse complement strand
ACCTGGAATTCTTCAATTTTGTTGAATGCCCATACTTTCCCCTGGAAATATATAATCAATTTTGATGGGTAGTTGATCTGTGGCTGAAGGCCCATCTCTATTGCCTTTCTGAATATCTTGTTCCAAGCCTTGCGATCTTTTAGTGTGGAGGCTGCCAGATCCTGTGTGATCCTGATTGGTGCTCCTTGATATTTGAATTGTCTCTTTCTGGCTTCTTGTAAGATTTTTCTTTTACTTGAAAGCTCTTGAATTTTGCTATTATATTCCTTGGTGTTGACTTTTCTGTGTCCAGTGTAGAGGGTGATCTATGGATCCTGTCGATGTCTATATTACCCTCTTGTTGTAGAATTTCAGGACAATTTTGCTGAATAATTTCGTTAAGTATGGAGTCCAAGTTTCTATTAATTTCTGCCTTTTCTGGAAGACCAATGATTCTCAAATTGTCTCTTCTCAACTGGTTTTCTTGGTCTGTCACTTTCTCATTAAGAGATTTCATGTTTCCTTCTATTTTATCAGTCTTTTGACTTTGTTTTATTTGTTCTTTTTGTCTTTAGAGATCATTATGTTCTAATTTTTCAATTCTAGCCTTTAAGGACTGGTTTTCGGCTATAATCTTTTGGTTTCCCTTTTCAATCTGGTCATTTCTGGTGTTCAATTTGCTTATCAGTTCATTTGATTTCTGAGCCTCACTTTCCAATTACAAAATTCTGCCTTTTAAGCTGTTATTTTCTTGCCAGATCTCTTCCATCTTCTTCATCATTTCATTTTTGAAATCTTCAATAGCTTGTCAGCAGCTTTAATTTTTTTGGTAAGGTTTGGATATGATTACGTGTTTGTCCTCCTCTGTTGTCTGGATTTTCTCTGTGTAAAAGTTGTCTAGTGTTCCAGAGTTTTTCTTGATAGTCTTTTTCTTCTCCTGGAGTTCTAGGCTTGCCATTTTTAGCCCCACCCCTTTTCAGCTTTGTCTTCACTCTCAGGATCTGCCTGCACTTTCTAAGCTCCTGGGGGCTCCAGTCTCCTTGTCCTCAGGGTCAGGACTCCTGGTAGACCCCTGTCTGCCCCTCTGCCTAAGGCTCCTTCAGCAGTCTCAGGGGCTGCTTCCACAGCCGCACTCCTGTGTGCTCTGGGTCCTCACTCGAGGTCCAAGCCTGGGCTGGAGATCTTTATTCAAGCCTAGGGCACTGCCTTCACCCACCCAGAAGCTAGGCAAAGTGTGTGGGCTGGAGATCTTTATTCACACCTGGGTTCGGAGATCTTTGTCCCCTGCCCACACAGACGCTCTGCAAAGTCCGTGAGGGCCCCCCAGCCACTTCGGGTCCCTTGTCTTGCAGCACACAGGTACAAGCCCTGGGGCTGCTAGTGATTTACTGCTTGCCCCAGTCCTGTTTTTACTCTTGTGCTTTGGTCTTGGAGCTGTGTGAGGTGTGTGGTGTGGGGGGTGAGGGAGGGGATTCTTCCTCTTGCGTTTTAGTGAAAGCTGTTTCACCCCTCTTTAGCGTGGAGATGCCCCGATTCTGCGTACCTTCAATGCTGTGCCCTGTTGTGGAGTTCCTTCGTTCGTCTTGGTTCATTTTTATTTCCCTTTGAGTAGTCCTGTATTCTTTGGTTTGGAGAGATCGAACAGCTGCTCCTTACTCTGCCGCCATCTTAACCAGAAGTCTGGTTTTCCTTTTCAATCTGGTCTGTTTGGTTCTTCAAGGCTTCTAGCTTGTCATTTCTGGTGTTCAATTTGCTTATCAGTTCATTTGATTTCTGAGCCTCACTTTCCAATTGCAAAATTCTGCATGTTAAACTGTTATTTTCTTGCCAAATCTCTTCCATCTTTCTCATCATCTCAGATTTGAACTCTTCAATAGCTTGTGACCAGTTTTCATTACTTTGGGAAGATTTGGATATGGTTACTTGTTTGTTCTCTTCTGCTGTTACCTCTGTTATCTGGATATTCTCTGTAAAAGTTGTCGAGTGTTACAGATTTCTTCTTAATGATCTTTCTCTTCTAGGGTTCCAGATTTTGGCTTGCCATTTTTGTTAGCCCTGCGCCTTCTCCTCTTTATCCTCACACTCACTGTCTGTCTGTGCTGTCTGGGCTCCTGACGTCTTAGGTCCCTTTGTTCTCGGGGTTGAGCCTCCTGGTCATTCCCGGTCTGCCCCTCTGCCCGAGGTTTCTTCAACAGTCTCAGGGAGCTGCTTCCACAGCTGTGCTCTCATCTGCATAGGGTCCCCACTAGAGTTCCAAGCCTGAGCTCAAGATCCTTGTCCTCGCCTAAGGCAATGCCTTTACCCGTGCCTGGGCTCAAGGTCTGTGTTCAAAGTCCACGCGTGTTCTTTAGCCTCTTGGGGTCGTAAGTCTTGCTGCTCTCAGGAAGAGTCCCTGGAGCTACCAATGACTTAATGGGTGCCCCAAACCTGCTTTAACTCTTCTGAGCTGTCCTTGGCATTGTAGGTGGTGTGGGGGTTGGGGGAGGGGCTTCCTCAGCTCACACTTTAGTCAGAGCTGTTTCACCCCTTTATAGTGTGGAAATACCTTCCATATTCCACATACCTTCAATGCTGCACCCTTTTGTGGGGTCCCTTCATTCATCTCTATTTGTTTATATGTCTCCTTGAGGAGTCCTTTATGCTTCGGTTAGGAGAGGTTGAGCAGCTGATTTTTACTCTGCCGCTATCTTAACCCGGTGCCGTGGATGTCTCTGCTTTTACAATTTTAAGGTTTATATCTAGTACACACCTAAGTTGCTATATTTATTGCCATGTAAATGGGAAAAATAGTTTTTAATGATTGCTTTGATTTCATTAGAGGTTAGGTCTCCCTTTTCATCTTTGATACTGATGATTTCGTTTTCTTCTTTCCTTTTTTAAAAATTTGATTGTCCAGGACTTTTTCAATTTTGTTTATTTTCCAAATTACCAGCTTCTGTTCTTATTTATGAACACAATAGTTCTTTTACTTTCAATTTTATTGATTTCTCCTTTAATTTTTATAATCTTTAATTTTGGTTTTAAGAGAGGATTTTTAATTTGTTTCCTTTCTAGTTATTTTTTTTTAATTTTCATGCCCAGTTCATTCATCTTTGCCCTCTCTAATTTGTTAATACATGCACCAAAGGTTATAAATTTCCCCTTGAGTACTGCCTCATCTGCATCTCATAGAGTTTGGTAGGATGTCTATTTATTGTCATTCTCTTCAATGAAAATATTAATGATTTGTTCTTTAACTAACTGGTTTTGGATAATCATATTATTTAATTTCCAATTAGTTTTTGATTTGCCTGTCCAAGTGCCCTTACTAATTATTATTTTTATTGCATTATGACCTGAAAAGTTTACATTTATTATTTCTGCTCTTTTGCATTTCTTTGCAATGTTTCTATCCCCTATTACATGGTCAATCATTGTGAATGTACCATGTGCAGCTGAAAAGAAGGGTGTATTCCTTTTTGTCCCTATTTATTTTTCTCCACATTTCTATTAAATCTAATTTTTCTAGGATTTTGTTCACCTCTCTAATCTCTTTCTTATTTTTTTTTGGTTTGATTTATCTAGATCTGAAAGAGGAACATTTAGATCTCCCACTAGTATAGTTTTACTATCTATTTCCTTCTTGAACTCTGCCAGTTTCACCTTAAGGAATTTTTATGCTATTCTATTTGGTACATACATGTTGAATACTGTTATTTTCTCATTGTCTATACTGGATTTTATCAGGATTCCCTGTCTCTTTTAATCAGATCTGTTTTCACTTTGGCTTTGTCAGAAACCATGATTGCCACTCCTGCCTTCTTTTTCTCAGTTGAAGCCCAAAAGATTTTGCTCCAGCCATTGACCTTAAACCGGTGTATGTCCATCTGCCTCATATATGTTTCTTGTAGACAGCATATGGTAGGGTTTTGTTGTCTAATACTCTATTTGCTTTTGTTTGATGGGAGAGTTCATCACATTCACATTGTAAGAATGGGGGATAGGAAAAAAAGAGCCAGAAGAAGGCAGTTGGTGATGCTAACACCTGATACCAGAGGGAAATGTGCGTAGTTCTCTGGAGGAGGAAGGAGAAGAAAAGTCTTCCAGTGGAGGACTGAGAGAGGGAGGAAGAGAACATCTTAGCTCAAATCCAGTTCTGAGGGCTTCCTGAGGATCTTTCTTTGGGCATTGATACCCCAATTCCCTGGTCAAAGGCATGCTATCATTTCTCGCCTAACAAGACTTCTAACTGTCAAGACAGCTAAGTTTTGGGACTCCATTTTGGGAATAATTCATTTATGCTCCTTCTCTCATTACCTAATCTTGCTGAGAGACCCTTTCCAGTATGACTTGCAATTATAGAAAAGGATAGAAATAGAAACAGAAGGAGAAGGACAAGGGGGGGATGCTTAGGAGTGGGAATCCCAAATTTTCCCACCCGAGTGATGAACTCCATAGAAATAGAGAAGAGGGCACCCCAAAATCCCTCTGCCCTTCACCCCTTTCCCCAATCCCTGTATTGATATTAATAAAAGCATTTCATTAATCAGATAGCATTCCAGAGTTCCTGAGAGACAACTAGGGCAGAGGGGAATCACAACTTGGTATGGCTGCCTCCATCTTGAAGCCAGACCACCTGCGGTAAAATTGGCTGACCTTGGGGGAGGCTTGAGCGAACCCCACCCTCTTACAGAATCTGATTGGGGTGCCCAATACCTCACCTTATAGAGAAGCATCACCCCCAACTCCTATGGGGTGGCACAACCATCCAGGTCACCCAGTTTGGGGGGGACACCCCCTCCAATCTCAGCAGTGTATATTTGGCAGGAAGGGAGAGCTAGAAGTGAGTTTCATCATATGGACTCTCTATCTCCCCTCTATCATAACATTTCGGTATTGGCTTTGTTTATTCTCATAACATTCAGAGTTATAATTATCAGTTTTTTATTCCCTAACATTTTGGTATCTTCTCCTAGTTCTATCCCTTCTTCTTACACTATTTCCTTTTAAACCAGTGGTTTGTTTTAAACCAGTGCCCCTTGTCCCCTCCCTTGATTTATTTCCCTTTCCACCCTCTCCCTTATTTATTACTCTCTTTTTATTTTTAAGGCCTAATGAATTCCCTTCCCCTTCCCCTCCCCTCCATTTTTATGACCTCCCCACTCCCCTGCTCCCCTTGGTTTATCCCTTCTGACTTTCTCAGTGGGGTTAGATAGAATTCTATATCCCAATGTATATAGCTATTCTTCCCTCTCAGGGTTGATTATGCTGAGAGTAAGGTTTAAATATTGCCTCTTAATGCTCTCTTCCTCTCCTTCTTATAATAGTATTCATCTTCTCTCCTTCCCATGACATCTCTATGTGGTATAGAATATCCTATTTTTCTTCTTCATTCAAGTTTCTCTTGGTGCCATCTACTATTCACTCCCTTTTTCCCCTCCTCCCTCCATATCATCTTAGACCATTTAATACACCAATCTCTCCCTATGATCAATTCTTCTAATTACTATAATAGTGAATACTATAATAGTGAATACAGTTCACTACAGAGAATTACACATAATATTTCTCCATGTAGGAATACAAATATTTTGATCTTATCAAAGCCCTTAAAAAGGCAAATTTAAAAATAAGATTTTTTTTTCTTTCCCCTCTGTTTCTTATTTACCTTTCATGTTTCTCTTGGTTTTTGTGGTTGGATATCAAACTTTCCGTTTTGTCTTGGTCTTTTCTGTGCAAATACTTGGAAATCTTCTATCTTGTTGAATGTCTACACTTTCCCCTAGAAGTATAAATCAGTTTTGAAGGGTAGGTGATTTTTGGTTGTAGAACGATTTCCCTTGCCTTTCTGAATATCATATTCCATGCCTTTCAGTTTTTTAGTGTGGAGATTTCCAGATCCTGTGTGATCCTGATTGGTGTTCCTTGATATCTGAATTGTCACTTTCTGGTTTCTTGTTAAATTTTTTCTTTTACTGGGAAGCTCTCGAATTTGGCTATTATATTCCTGGGGGTTGCCTTTTCAGATTTTAGGGTAGAGGGTGATCTATGGATCCTTTCAATGTCTATTTTGCCCTCTTGCTGAGGAACTTCAGGGCAGTTTTGTTGGATAATTTCTTGTAGTATGGAATCCAAATTTCTATTAATTTCTGCTTTTTCAGGAAGACCAATGATTCTCAAATTGTCTCTTCTAGACTTGTTTTCTTGATCTGTCACTGTCTCAGTGAGATCTTTCATGTTTCCTTCTATTTTATCAGCCTTTAGATTTTGCTTTCTTTGTTTTTGCTCTCTTGAGAGATCATCGGCTTCTAATTGCCCAATTTTTGGCTTAAAGACTGGTTTTCTGCTATAATCTTTTGATTTTCCTTTTTGATTTGGTCTATTCTGTTTTTCATGGTTTCCTCCAATTTACTTATCATTTCATTTGATTTTGGGGCATCTTTCTCCTGTTGGGAGTTGCTATCTTTTAGCCTGTTCATTTCCTTTTAAGCTATTTCCTACTTCCCTCACGAAATCTCTTCCATCTTTCTCATGATCTCAGATTTGAACTCTTCAAGAGCTTGTGTACAATTTTCATTTTTTTCTAAAGGTTTGGATGTGATTACTTGTTTTTTTCTCTTTTGCTGTTTCCTCTGTTGTCTGGATTTTTTCTGTGTAAAAGTTGTTGAGTGTTAAAAGTTTCTTTTTGATCTTTCTCTTTGGAGGTTCTTGTGCCTGGCTTCCCATTATTATTATTTCTTTTCTCCCAGAAGTCTGGGTGAGGCAGACAGGCTCACTGCCTATTGAACTGTGGAGGAGTTTTTGCCTGAGTCACAGCCCCATGAGCAATTTCCATTGATTCCATGCTTTGTCCATTTTCCATTTTTGCCACAGAATGCCACTGAATAGCCACATGCCTTAGGTACACTTTAAAAAAAATAAAAACCCATTCCAAAAAAGTGGAAGCTGCTACCTAGGAGCAATATTTTTTAGAACACTAATGCATTTTTCATTCTGCCTATTCATTTTTTGACATAGGCATGATGGGAGAAATTCTTCTTGTATTAGGGAATTCTGGCTGGGAAAATCTAACACCATTTTCCATGTGGATGATCTCTACTGTATCCATTGCTCTTCTAGCTTAGAATGTAAAGGAATTAAGAACAGAGACTCTCTTCTTGATATTGATATCATCTCATTAAGCACACAGTTTTGCATATGTTAAATATTTAATAATTGTATTACAATCAATTATCTTCCATGTCTTTTCATGTCATCAAATTCTTTACAATTCCTTAGAAAACTTCTACAAAATATCTATTTAAAGTTTGGGGGCTTGCTCTGTTTTCACTCTTTTAAGATCTACATGATTAAGATCATTTAAGCTAACTGTTGTGACTGAAGAGTTTGAGATTGGAAACAAGTAATCCAGAGTAGATTAAAAGGTCTCCAGAAAATAAATAAAGGAGTGAAAGAACAAACAAGGAGACAGTGAAAGAAATTTCAAGAAAAGAAAAACCCAAAAGGTAGGTAAAGAGTATCTGGGGCATGGGGATGAAAGGAGAGCAGAGTCAGCAAGAAGCTGTAGCAAGGAGGGAAGAGCAATCCAAGAGCAAGCCACACTTCTCCACTTCAAATCTGTTGACTGTGGTTTGGGAACCTATGACCAAACAAACACCCAGATCCTGAGATCCTGCCTGGGAAAATACTGGCACAAGCCAACCCATACCCCTTGAAATCTCAAATTACTAGAGTATAAAAGTAAGGGTCAGATAGTTAACTGAAGTTTGGGCATTCTTTCTCTGGTTCGACCTGGAGAGACTGGCTGCTTTTCCTTAGTGGCTGATACTACCCTGTATTGCTTGATTCTGTATTCTGCCCTGTTGTCCTGCTGTTATCTACTGTGTTTCCTGGTGATCCTGAACCATCTGGCATCAGTCTGTAAGATCATGTCTGAATTACCTTGGATCCAGGACCTCTCCCTCGGCCCTGTCAAGTTTGTCACAAACCACTACCTCCAACATGATCTAAGGGTGCTGGTTTAGTACAAATTTTTCTAGATTAGGGCCTGAAATATTTAGGTCAGTGAGGTGAGATTAGTGTAGTTCAAACTCTGACATGATCAATATCAAAATGAGATTAAAAGCTTACATCTGAGCCTGAGGCAAGTATTTAAGCTATCAACAACTCAAGGATCAATTGATTCAACAGAAGGAGGGGGAATCTCAGAGCTCACAGCCCTCAGACCATCACATCACTCCCCCAAACCTATCTATAATTAGGAAAAATAAACAAACAATAAAAAGCACCTAATTCTAAAGAATTTTTATGGAGATAAAGAGCAAGGTATAGAAGCAGAAGGAGATGTTGAAAACAAAGGAAACACACAAAAAGTCCTAAAGAAAAATATGTTTTCAACACAGATTCTGGAAGAACTCTAAAAACTTCAAAAACCAATTAAGAGAGGCAGAGGAAAAGTGGGAAAGAGAAATGAAAGTGATGCAAGAAGAAATGGGCCAATTGAAAAAGGAGATCCAAAAACTGACAGAAGAAAATCAGGTTCTAAAAATCAGAATTGACCATCTAGAAAATAATGATTTCATGAGCAATCAAGAAACAATAAAGCAGAATCAAAGGAATGGAAAAACTGAGGAAAACATAAAATATCTTATTAAAAAAACAACAAACCTAGAAGGTAGATCATGGAGAGACAATTTGAGAATTATTGGACTACCTCAAAGCCACGATAAAGAAAAAACCTTGGACATCATATTATAAGAAATTATCAAAAATAATTGCCCAGAGATCCTCTAACAATAAAATAAAACAGAAATGGAAATAATTTACAGATCAGCTCCAAATAGGAATCCTCAAAAAAAAGATTCCCAGGAATATAATAGTTAAATTAAAGAGCCACCATGCAAAGGAAAAAAATATTTGCAGTAGCCAGAAAGAAACTATTAAATACCATGAAGCTACAATCAGGATCACACAGGACTTAGTGGCTTCTACATGAAAGGATCAAAAGGCATGGAACATTATATTCAGAAAGGCAAAAGATTTGAGTTTACAACCCAGAGTCACCCATCCAGCAAAACTGAGTATATTCTTTCAGGGTTATAAGCCAGACCTAAACAAAACATTTGAAATCCAAACATGAGACACAAGAGAAGACCAAAAAGGTAAATACAAAAGTGAAAATTTAAGTGACTCATTAAGGTAAAAATGTTTATACGTCTATAAGGAAAGAGGATTTCTGTAATTCTCAAAAAATTACTCTTAGTAGTAGAGAATATAGAAGGAATTTACTCAGAAAGAGGTTGGAGAAGTAAGCTTGCTATGATGATATGATATATATAAAGCTACATAATGATATGATGTGTATGTAAATGTGATGATATGAAATGATACCTATGTATGATATGATACATGTGCAAATGAATGATATGTAAAATAAAAATCAATCAAGGACGAAAAGAGAAGATTACATTGAGAGAAAAGGAAAGGGAGAGATAGAATGGTGTAAATCAGTGATGGGCAAACTACTGACTGCAGGCAAAATGCGGTCCCCTGAAATGTTCTATCTGGTGTTAGATGTAATGGAGATAATATGAGGAAAGGTGTGTGGGACAAAGGAATTTTGGAAGGAGGTTGTCAGAGACTTGCTAAGTGAGTAATCTAGGTTACAGGTAGGCTGGGATTAAGGAGATTCAGGATATAATAGGACTGAAGTCAGGAGTATAACACAGAAGGGAAACAGAGATCTTCAGGGAGAGGAGAAATTAAAATAAACAGACAAACAGCAGGCTTTACAGACTGGGACTTAGACTCAAACACAGGTTGAGGGAAATAGACTAAACTGAAATTAACAAACAGGGTTTAGTTAATTTCACAGGAAGGGACTTGTTTTGAAGTTACACCTTCCTTCAAGATGGATACCCAGGCTTCCTTTCAAGCCCAGAGTATGTTGGTTCTTTCCCTCTTCTTCCCTCTCTTAATAACTAACAGACAAATTATACTAATAGGTCTGTTAAAACACAAAAGGGTTTATTATCTTTAAAGGTTGATGTCTCAGGAAAGTGGTTCAAAGGAAGCCCTGACAGTTGTCTCAGGAACCTCAGGTGGGGGAAGGGAGGCAGAGATGGAGTCTGAGTAAGGACCTGCCTTTAACTCAGCTTACAAAATGCTCTTGATATCTAAAGGGAATAAATGATGACTGACTAGTTTCTCTATATCTAATACTGTCAAATATTAATTAACCCTTCACAGATTTGAAACCCTCTCTAATTACTCTCCTTATTAACTCTACAGACATATAAGGTAAGGGAGGGAAGGTAGGAAATAATATTGAGAAGGAAGATATAAAGGGTTTATCCAAAATAACAATTTCTTAAATAAATATTTCAAAGCTAGGCTAAATTTCAATTCTACAGATAGGTAAGGAGGCAGCTCTGTTAGACAACCTCCCTCCATGGGAGACCCAAACCAACTGTCTCTTCCCTCAAGATTCCAAACCCCTAACTGCTTTAGAACTCAGCCAAAGCTTGAAAAAAACTATATGACCCCCTCTCTCTATACTACAAATGCCCCTTTTCTTTTCAAAATGTGCAACTAGCTCCATTTTAATAGTTACTAAAGTCTAAGGGATTACTACTCTTATACTAAGCTAAATTCTTACTAAGCTCTTATCCCTAACTAAGTTTGCAAAATAATAAAAGGTTGCTATCTCCTAAACTATGCTACAACTAAACTAAGCTAAAAACTAAAACAGGATAAGGTAAACTCATAGGAGAGGAACAGGGATTTCAGTTTTTCAAAAAAAATTTGAACAGAAAGGAAAACAAATTACATTTAAACATTCACACATATTCTTAAGGTTAATTTTTGCTAACTAGAACAAAGTAATGCATCCTATCTATGCATCTACCTAATTTTATGAACTAATCAGATAATATTAACTAAGAAAAGTTTTGCAAATATTTTTTTTGCAAATAAATTTATAAATTCTCATTCTCTTGCTAAAGTTAGTGTATAAATAGGTTAGTACACTTATGCCTATGTTAGAAATGTTAGTAGTAATAAGTAAGCCTATATTTTTGTAAGTCTATTGGTTAAACCATAGACCTTTGTTATGTACAATATTTACAAAGAAAATTTTAGAAAAATCTGTCCCTGTACTAACTTACTAAATTAACTAAACTGTCCCTATGTGTTAGTAAAACTTATTACTAATGGTTAGTAAGCAAAATTACATATGTACATGACATGTCAGGTGATTTGAGTAGAACGGTGTCTGTACTAGAGTAAGAGACTTTCTTTACTAAGGCAGATCTACCCTTCTCTCTTAAGTGTAAGTTTATGTTTCACATGTAAATGTGAAGTCAGGAAAATGTTTTATGTGTTGTTTAGTGACTTATCTGTGTAATGATGTGTTACATACTTACTCCACTGGAATTCTTTTGCAATTAGCATGTACTGCTTGGATGGAATCTAGTGTTGTGTGCAGTGAGAATTCTGTTGGGTGTAAGTTATCTCTTTCCAAATACATGTGTCCAACGCTGATCTGATGTTCCTTTTCACAGTGTGGATATCCTCCATATGATAGATGTATTTGGTCACGGATGTCTTTGTAGTTCTCAGGTTTGCTGTCCTCATGAAGATCTGCTAAGTCAGCAACAAGTGAGGCTTTCGATGCACCCGCGCTTGTCAACTTCTGATTTGTGTTGCTTGATGCACCAGCACTTGTCAACTTCTGACTTGAGTCAGGAACAAATTTTTAAATGTCTATCATATATGATTATTTTTTCTTCTTCTTTTCTTTTGTGATTTTCAATAAAGATGATTATTATAGGTAATAAAAAAGTTCGTGATTAAGTCTTTGTGCTTTCATTCATTCATCGTCATCAGTTTCTAGATCTGGTATTGATTGAAAATCAAATGTTGTGTCTTCTTCTTTCATTGATTCTTTTCCATTGTCACAATTATTTACAGATGATTCTTCTAAGTGATTAAGATTGGGATAATCATTTGGGTGTAAAATCTGATTGTTTACTGGCTCTTGGTCTACTTCTGCTTCTGACTCATGCTCTGATTGTTGTTCTGATTGCTTCTCTGTTTCTATTGTGTTATGTATAGATTTTGGATTTACTGAGGACTTGCTTGATTGATCAGTTGGTGCTAATTGATCTTTGTGTTAATAGTTTCTGGGTCTTGTTGTTGGGACATGTCTTTTGCTGGCTTGACATGGATGGCATGGAACCACAGATCTTTTCCTTCAATTTTGATTGCACTTGGAGTTGTTAAAATTATTTGGAAAGGTCTAAGCCACTTGGGTTCTAACACAGATTTCCTAGCAAAGTTTCTGGTGTAAACATAATCTCCGGGTTGGAAGTTGTGTAGAGCAAAATCAAAAGGTACTCTTTGATGTATCAAGCCTAATTTGTGAAGTTGATTTAATCGTTGCTTGAACAATTTGATATATTCATATAGCTTGCATTCCATAACTAGGTGTGATAATTTGTGAATGCTTTGAGGTGCTTTGCCATGGAATGGTGGATGTCCATACAGCCTTTCGAATGGTGAAATATGTGTGATGCTGTTGGGTTGGCTTCTTAGGTGGAATAATGCTAATGGCAATCCATCAGGCCATTTCATGTGAGATTCTGCACATAATTTTGCCACAAGATTTTTTAGAGATTTATTCACCTGTTCAATCTGTCCATTGGACTGGGGTCTAAATATTGAGTGAAGATGTCTCTTAATTCCTAATGTTTCATAAACTGTAGCTAGAATTTTATTTGCGAAATGGGACCCAGAATCTGATGCAATATGTAATGGTATAGAGAATCTAGGTATTAATTCTCTTAGTAAGATTTTCACAACAAAAGCTGTGGTGTTAGGCTTTGCTGGAAAAGCTTCTGGCCATTTAGTTAATCTATCCACTATTACTAAAGCATATCTATAACCGTTACTTCTTGGCATTGTGATGTAATCAATTTGTAAGCATTCAAATGGTGTGTAAGCTAAAGGTTTTCCTCCCAGACTATAAACTTTTGTGATTGTCTGGCTGTAATGTATACAAATTTTGCACCTCTGTCAAATTCTCATAGCAACTTCATATATGCCCCTTGCATTCCAATACCTATTTATAGAATATGCCATGCCCAAAGTTCCATAATGCTCTTTCTGGTGTAGTGCATTGCTAAAGGTGTAATATAAGGATTTAGGTAACATAGGTTTTCCATTTACTTCTAACCAAACTCCGTTAACAAGGTATGCACTGTGATGTTTCTTCCAATCTTTCACTTCCTTTGGGGAGTATGCATTTGTGAGATCTTCTTCCTCCACCAAAGATAAGTTCAGAGTTGTCAAAGGTCTATATTTTGCTGCATATCTGGCTGTCACGTAGGCTCATTTGTTCACTAATTCCACTGGTCCATGGGTTTTGGTATGAGCTTTGCAATGGATGACTGACACTTGGGCTGGTAATTGGATTGCATCCAACAACTGATTAATTAAATTGCCATATGCTATTTGTTTGCCATTTGATGTAATGAAACTTCGATTTTTCCAAATTATAGCAGAATGATGGGTGCTCAAAGAGGGAGATTTTTGGTATTTATAGATATATATTTAAAGTGTGGCCACCAGGAATCAACAATTCAGGTTGATTCCGTTATTAAATTAGACCCAAGTCAGGACTGGGTTTAAGGTAGTTTATTTACAGTTAGGAGAGTAAAGGGTAGTGAAATAGAGTGAGGGAGAGTCTAGTCCAGGCCTGCAGAGGCCTGGACAGAGAGAGAAGGTTAAAAGGCTAAATAATAAGGCTACAAATCACAAGGCCTAGCAATCAGATAGGCTAGAGCCTACTTAAAGGTAGAGTTTGGAAATGCCAAGGTAAGCCCAAGGAAGTCAGCCTAACTTACCCACGTGACAATTCTGAGTAGAAGCTGCCTGAGGTCTCCTCAGAGATCCTTCAGCACCAAGTTCAAAGCGGGAACTGCCTTCGTAGGAAGTCACCAACATACTTGAAGAGAAAGTGTCTTTTGTCACTTCCTGTGGTCCACCTCTAATTCAAGTGGACAAATGGCAGCCTCTGCACTGATTTGGACTGCCCAAAGGGCAGTCCCTTGTTCTTGATTTGTTACTTATTGTCATGTGTGGGCAACATCTCCCCTCCCCACTAAGGGAGATGGGAATGACATCATCTCTATGCCTAGGTCAAGTAGAGTTTTGACTATGAATGGGCTAGAGCTAATTCTATTTACACACTGGGTGCACAAAATTATTCCTAATCTGACAAATACAATGAGTAGGATACAATACAACGAAACTTTGAAAGAGTTGCCTTAGAAACAGACTGACAGATGAGCATTTCCTTTCCTTTGGCCCCCTCTTTAAAAAGTTTGACCATCACTGTTGTAAATTATAAAACATAAAGCAGTGAGAGAAATCATTATAGAGAGGAGAGGATTAGAGTGGTGATGTGTAATGCTTAAACTTTACTCTCATCTTAACTGCCTCAGAGAGAGTAAAACAAGTATAGTCAGTGAGGTATAGAATTCTATCTCATCCTACTGGGAAGTAGAGGGGAATAAGACAAAGAAAGAGGAAGCAATTGGAGGGAGGGAGAAGTGGGGGGTGACAAAAAGTAAAATACTGGTGAGGAGGAACAGAAAATAAAGGAATAGAGCAGGATTTAAAGGGGATAATATGATGGAGGGCAATATACAGTTAGTAATCATAACACTGAGATTGAATGGGATGAACTTACCCATTAAATAGAAGGATATAGGAGCATGGATTAAAAACCGAATCTTACTATATGTTATTTTCAAGAAACACCATTGAGGCATGGTGACACACACAGATTCAAGGTAAAATACTGGAACAGAAATTATGATGTATCATCTAAAGTAAAAAAAAAAAAAAGCAGGAATAGCTATCATGATACCAGACAAAGATAAAATGGAAATTGATCTGATTAAAAGGGATAAGGCAGGAAATTACATTTTGCTAAAGGGTACTATAAACAATGAAATACTTTCATTACTAAATATTTATGCACCAAATGATACAGCATTCATATTCTATAGGGAAAATTAAAGGAGTTCAAGGAGGAAATAGATTGTAAGACCATACTAATGGGAGATCTCAAACTTCCTCTTTCAGAACTAGATATATTGAACTGAAAAATAAATAAGAAAGAAGTAAGGGAAGTGAATGAAATGCTAGAAAAATTAGGGCTAATAGATATCTGCAGAAAACTGAGCAGTGCTAAAAGGAATATACCTTCTTCTCAGCCATACATGATAGAAATATCGCAAACAAATGAAGAAAAGCAGAAAATAATAAATGCAAAATTTTCAGATCATAATGTGATAAAAATTATAATTAATAAGGATCCATGAAAAGGAAAATTTAAAATTAATTGGAAACCAAATAAACTAACTCTTGCTTCTCATGATGGTTTTCACTAAACCACCTCCAACTCCTTGTTTTTATTTTTGTTTCATAACATTATATTATGCATGATATTGTTGGTCATTTTTTTCAACTATTGCCTGCCATAGACATGTATGATGTGAAAGCTTGTGAAAAGAGATCATGAAAATATGGGATTCTTAAAAATCCACCTGTAGTGCTTTTCATTCCTTACAGCATGTACAATATTAGAGAGGTGTTGTAAATATAGCTATAAGAAACAGTGTTGACTCCTTCTTGCTGTTATTAAATTATAACAGTCATGCTATGACTTGATAATAATGTAACTGAATTTTCATAATCTGTCTATTTCACAATTACTCAAAGGAGGAAAGTAATACTTGACCAATTTCTCTGATTTAGAATGTCATATTCCTTAGGCAACACATCCTTCTTTTTCTATGTATGGTCTTTATCATATGAATAGTTGATTAAAAGGATAAATTACCAACACTCTAATCACAATTTCTACATGGAGAATTATTTAGCGAATTTAAAACTGTATCTTTCTAATAAATTGAAAGCAGTTTAGTTGTTTCCCATCCATAGAATATTTCAATATAATTCAAAAATATTCATATAACTAAAAATACTTATTGAATTACTAGTATAAACTTTATATATACTTTTAAATAAGAATGGTGATGAGATTTATTTGTGAGGAAATTCCCTCTACCAATGCAATTCAATATCTTAGTAGAAGGATACTTAACCTTTGAAATTTGTCATATAATCTTTGGCCATCTACTAATAATTAAGGATAATTTTTCAGAGTAATGTTTTTAAATTCATTAAATAAAAAATGAGTTATAAAAATCAATTATATTTAATGGTCATCAAATTATGAGAAAATTTTATGGATTAAAAACTCAAGTGAGTTACCTAGAGAGCTAAATGATTGTTACTTTCCATCATCATCCATACTGTCTGTGTTAGGAATTTTGATAAAACCAAAATCATCCTGGCTTATAAACAAGTTCTTTGTTCATTGTACTACATACACAGTTATCTAAATTAATTGATTTTTTTTTGGTGGACCACAAATGCTATGATTAATTTGAATGTTGGTTTCCTATATGGAAATTGAGCACATATGAGATGCATTTTAATTTGTGGGAATCATGTAGGATCAAATAAAATGTTTTGTATATGTGTATATATGCATGTATATTATATATATGTATATATAAACACAAAGGTATGTAACATATGCATATATGTATATATATGTGTGTAGAGAGATGGCATGATTCAGTCTACATCTACAAAGTAATGTGTAATTACATAATACTAATTACTAGTATTGTTCTGATTCTTTTATACATGAGTTTCAGTCTCAGAATTGTATTTCTCCTTTTGTATTACTTTAATTGAAACATAATTGAAGTCTTATTTTCATAATGAGTTGCAATTATTGTAAGTGTAGTGAACTGAAATAGAAATTAATTTTTATTGAAGTGAATTATAGTCATAAATTATTTTTGTGGGTGAATATTCATATACTTAGGTACTTATGTAGATGTAGACATACAAACACATATATAATATACTATAATATTAACATATGCATATACTTTTGTTTGTAGACATACTATATTATATTAAATTATTATTATATAATAGACACATGTCATCATACATGTCTGTATTGGGTTTTGTCCTTTGTAGTTGAAGAGGACCAAAAGGTGTAATGTCTTTTTAGTCATGGCTACATTGGATTTCAGTAAGGTAGTTCCTAAAGTTATGCAAAGTCTTCAGCTTCACTCTCTCTTCCAGGGTCCTCTAAATCTAGTGGAAAGACAAAAGTCAAGATTGGTGATGCCTTGGGATGAAGTAGATACCCTTGGTTTCTTAGATGTTTAACAAAGTTCTAAGTTCTTCACAGTGTGTGCTACTGCCACCTTTATGGATGTTGGAACAAAACTGTTCTCACCTGTACCTTCCATCCCAGGGAAGTTTTAATATCCCTTGGATAGATACTCTCATAATTCACTGTGGATTTTGAAGCCTGATGATTACTCTCAATATAGTTTAGCCCACATGCTGATTCAGTTTACCAATGTGTGCTAATGACATATACTAGAGTTTCTTGGTGTTACAGGTGAGAACTAGGTGGCATATGGAACCCAAAGGAGGAAAGAAGCCCTGAAAAAGGGTTCAGTAAACACTCTCACCAGAGGTATTAGCCTTCCTTGAATACCTTGCACACTTCATCTCTGCATTAGATGGTATCTATATACACACAGAGAAATAATCATATAAAATGGAATAGCAGAAGCAACTGTCACAATGGGGGGGGGGAGGGAAGGCCAAGGTAATATTTGAGCTTAATTTTGAAAGAAATTAGATATTCTATAGCTTTGGAGAGTTATTGATGATACTTAGTGGCTATGATATGCCTAGTCACAAATCTACTAACATTTATTTTAGAGACTCAATTTTAACCCAGATATTCACAAAGATGGCTGGCTTATTTTCAGTTATGTAACAATTCCTCTCCATGCTCATTTTCTCTGTATGTATGTGTGTTACAAGGGTTAAAATAGGGGGGTTTTGACAAAATAACAGAGCAGCTTTTAATATTTTAAGTTTTAATGAGAATATAGTAGAGTTGTAAATTAATATTATCCCTTTAAGCCAGAAAAAAGAAAACTTTTAGCAGCTTTAACAATAAACAATTTAGTTCAATTAAAATAAAGATAGTAAAAGAATACAGTAAAGAAGGGAAAGAGAGAAAAGAGGAAAGAGAGATTACTAATCTTATACCTTATAAATATATCTAAAATTCCTAATACTACCTAAAATTCCTAATAACTACCTCTAACTGTCTTCTGAGGACAGCTTCTTCTTGCCTAGCCTATCTAACTTACACTATATATAAATGTGTACCTAACTCCCTAAAATAATAGACAGCTACCACTCACTTACTCCTTTAATCAGTTTCCCATAGGAGTTCAAATTGTCAGTAGCCAACTGACAGCAGATCCTTGATGATGAGACAAACCTCCTGCTCTCTAGAGATCCTGGACGCAAAAAGCCCTTTAAAGCCTAAAGCCAAAAGCCCTCTCAGTAAGCTCAGGACCACCTTTATATTCTAGCAAATAAACACCAACCCACACTATCAGTAACCAACTCATGCCCAGCAGCACGTTCCCCACAGTTGTCAGTCCTCACTGTCAGTCACTCCCTCACCAACTTTCAGCAACTGACTCTCCTGTCAGCAACTGATGGCCTGCAACTGATGCTGGCTCAGCATGGAGCTACCTAGTTCCTACTTCTTGTCACTGTGGGCTGGTTAATCCCTACACATCTCTATAGTAAGACGACCTGCAGGTCCCCCATTAAATTAAAGAAATTAAAGAATTCCTTTTTACAATGTATATATAAAACTTAAATATGCTATTATTGTGGATATTAAGGAATGGCTACTTAGATGCAATTATTACATGAGTTAATTTTGTTTAAGCTAGTAAGGATAAGCATAAAAGAATGAAGAAAATCAGTCAGGTCCTACAATGTCAATATAAATTGTAATAAAATTATGGAATTATGTAGATGGAAAGCATCTCACCAAATTGCAAACAATTCTGCCTTCCTTCTTTCTGTGTGTTTGTCTCTACTTATTCTAATCAATTAAATAGTCAAAAGTGCTTAAAGGTAAACAGATACTTGTATTAAAAATTGATCATCTTCCCCAAATTCTTATATCATTTCAGACAATTAAATGGCAAGAATGGAAAGGATTGCAACATGAATCTCCTATTCAGTTAATATTTATAGAAAAAATCTCGTGAAAATAAGACAAAGTAAACTTAATATTAATTTGATCTCTTTAAGAATTCTTTTACAAACTAACAACAACAACAAAAAAAGATCAAGCTGTAATTTAACAATGGCTGACCATGAGGATTATGAAAAGAGAAATAGAATCTTTACAAATGATATTTTTAGAATGGTAGTTGTAACCCTGAAACATTGAATCTATAATAGCACCATTTCATTGAATGTGTTTTTTCCCCTACAAAATAGTAGAAGTTTCCATGTGGACAAATCATGTAAGAAGCATAAAATAAAGTTACTAAAGATACAACAGCAATAGATCTAGAATAACAGTTTAAAACAACCACCACCACCAAAAACTACCTAGTTTATTATGGCATTGAAAAGTGTAATTGATATTATTATTCCAAAATTAAATGGGAGATTACTTGGATTTGCTCTTTCAGAAGTTCTAAGAAAATAAGTCTAATATTAAATCAAAGTTTTACCTCAATATTAAATAAAGCTTTAAGAAGTTTTGAATTAAGGAAGGCATTACTACCTTCTATAAATTCAGCTTTTTAAACTCTTAGGTTGTTGAATTTTGTTAAAAATATTATATTACTACTCTAAATTAGGCATTTGGAAACTAATTTAACTCATCAAAATTTGATTTGCAATTCATGTTATAAACTTTCAAAATAAAAAAAAAATAAAAGCTCAAAGTTTGTTATTTTTTTCTCCCTAATGGCCAAAGAGTAGTCAATGTTGAGTGACCTGTTTAATATTATCCATTTGGTTAATTAGAGAGAATAGCATTATTTAAAATAATTGTGCTTACATCTTGCTGACTGTGTGGCAGGAAAAAAATATCTTTTTTAATCTCCACAGAGTCCTTAACTCTCTTCCTCATTGTTATGTGGAAGTCAACTTCAGTTCAGGAAGGCTCTGCCAGACAGTACAATTTATAAAATATTCTACAAACATAAAAATAATAGTCTTGGCATTCCTTTTATCTGATAACTTGACCTTCTAAAATCAAAGGGAGGTACTTAGTGATTAATTCTGTAACTACAACTCATACAATAAAGAAAATATAAGATAATCCTCAGAATTATACACATCCCTTGTCAAGTTTTTTAACTTTTTCCATTTCTTAATCTGACACTATATTTTGTGTAATCTTCCCTTATGCTGATGTTGCATTGAAGGGACCATTTAACACACATGTTAACTTAGTTTATTTAGAATATCTTCTTAAGACCTTTGTAGAATTTATAAATTTCTTCTTCCTCTGCAGGTGATACTGTTTTTTGTTTCTGTTTTTTTCAAAATTTTAATACAGGTGGGAACAGTGAATGATTCCTTCACTTTAGCTCCTTTACAGCCAAACCAGGAGGCAGGGATTGTTAAAGTTTATCTACCTTTTCTTTCTGATGACCAATGTGTACAGGTACCTGCTGTAGTGAACCTTGAACTTAACATTGTCCCAGTTTTTCTTGATCTTGACAGATTTGGTATCCTTTTGCCCGGCTGTGAGCAGAAAGTCTTTTATTTCCTCAATTTTTCAGGGCAGTAAGGAGGTCAAGGGCCTAGGAGATCAAGCTGTAGGAGAGATACAACTCAGGTGATATTGTTAAATGAGCTACAATTCTCTTTCTCATACTCTAATAGATTATGATCATCAAAAACACTGAAAGGCAATTTAGCCACATTATTTTCACTAAGAAATGATATAAAAATTCCTTATTGTCTTTAGAAATTGAAAAAAATGAACCCTTAATTACTCTATTTTTTTCTCTAATGAAAATTTAGGAAACATGCTTACAGGCTGACTGATGCCATGTCATGGTTGTTGGTAGAAAAATACAAAGCAGACATGATTTGGAATATTTTGATTGCGGGCTCTAAGTATCAAAAATAAATATGAAACCCCTACATTTGAACTTTAGTCTCTCAGCCTGGATGTACCATGTATAGAAATGCAAAAGAGTATTTAAAAGACAAAGTTGGGAAGTATATTTGGACCACATCAATAATGGCAAAAGGTTGTTGAAGTACCTGAAATTTATAAGTTTTGGTGTTGCTTGTAGGTATAAGTGAGGAGAATATGAAAAAATATATATAAATATTTTTAAAAAATTAATCATTGGTTCCCTAAATGAGAGTCATTTACCAATCAACCAATGAATTGCTACATTTATAAACAATAAATCTTTTTACAAATCACCTTTATATTTACTTTTCATCAAGATTACATGTAAATACAATTTTAATAATAAGTTCCTCACTTTTTACATATTATAATATATATTCCTCACGTTATGAAAGAAGATATATTGCTTATAATACAGAAAATCCACGAAGAAAATAAAATGAAGAATAGTATGATTTAA
Organism: Gracilinanus agilis; assembly: GCF_016433145.1. Taxonomy (NCBI): domain Eukaryota; kingdom Metazoa; phylum Chordata; class Mammalia; order Didelphimorphia; family Didelphidae; genus Gracilinanus; species Gracilinanus agilis. The sequence goes on along the minus strand of NC_058135.1, from coordinate 72,036,232 downwards.
TCTGCATTTAAGCTCTAAATTTTCTTCTATGATGGTGGATAACCTTTTTCTTCATGAATTCCTTTGAGTTGTCCTGAATTTTTGCCTTGTTAAAAGTTAAGTCATTCACTGTTGATCATCATATACTATTGTTACTTTGTCCTGGTTTTGTTTACTTAATTTGACATAGCTTTATATAAGTCTTTTCAGGTTGTGTGTGTGTGTTTGTGTGTGTGATCATCCTATTCATCATTTTTTATGGCACAACAGTGTTTTATTAAAATCACATACAATTTGTTCAGCCATCTCCCAACTAATGACATTCTTTGTTTTCAATTTTTTGCCAGCACAAATAGAGCACCTAAATAAATATTTATGTGCAAGGAGGTTATTTTTTAAATCTGTTTGGGATACTGACCTGGAGTATTTCTGAGTTAAAGAGTATGCACATTTTTATTCCCTTTTGTGCATGGTTCCAAATTGATGCCTAAAATCATATGACCTGTTCATAGCTCTATCAACAGTGTTTAGTGGCCCACTTTTTTCCACATTCCCTAAACATTTATCATTTTATTTCTTGTCATGTTAACCAGTATGACAGGTGTGAGGCAATACCTCAGAGTTGTTTTAATTAGCATTTCTCTAATTATCACTGATTTGTAGCAATTTTTTTCATATGAATAAAGATAATTTTAATTTCTTCTTCTGAGAACTGCTGGTTCCTATCCTTTGACGATTTGTCAACTGGAAAAGAGTTTTTATTTTTTTATAAATTTTACTCAATTCTATATATATTTGATAAATGAGGCTTTTCTTCAGAGACACATACTATAATTTTCCTTCATTTTATTGCTTCCCTTTTAATTTGCTGCCATTGATTTTCTTTGGGTAAAACCCTTTTTTATTTAATGTAGTCAAGCAAACTATTTTACAACTTGTAAGGTTCTCTGTCTTTTTTGGTTAAAAATTCTTCTCTTATCTCTAGAATTGACAGATAAACTATTTTGTATTACTCTAATTCTTTTGTGGTATCACCCTTTATTTCTAAATCATGTAATCATTTTGACTTTACTTTGGTATATGGCATGAGGTATTGGTTTATGCCTAGTTTCAGCCATACTATTTTTGAATTGACATTTTGTGAATGTGAAGCCCCTTACCACCTTTTATGATAATATTATTTATAATTATTTTATGATATAATCATTACTTTTGAGTTAATAGTCAAGTAATATAATTAACCCTATATGAATTATAAGCATTAGCTAAGAAAAATATAGCTTAGGGTGGTATTAAATCTTTCTGACAGGCACTTGGACCTTAAGCCTGTAACCAAAAAGTTACTACCAAGCCCACCACATCCTGCTGCATGTAGGACATAAGGCAGTCAGTCAGGAGATAGAAGACTGTGTTTAGGTTCCTGACATAAGTATAGGATACCCATCTACTAGATGCAATGGATTAGGTCAGTAATCCTTAGGTGCTATCTTTAGGTACAGGAGGTGACTGACACCTGACAGAGATAAGAACTGTCAGTAAAAATCAGACCCTATTCCCTTATTGCAGAGGTGTTACAAAGGTCAGGCCTACCAATAAATATTAGTTACCACCCATAGTGATGATTTCTGTACTTTCCAGCTTATTTAGCACTTGCATCATTAATTAAGACCTGCCAAGGTGGAAGATTTATGTTTATTCTATTTTAATTTTAACTGTTTTTCTGTCTTTAATCAGACATTGTAGCATCAGATTTCTGTGCATGAAAAACAGCTATCTCCTAGAGCTCTGTGTCTCTGGTCTTGCTAGCAAAGTTAGCAAAGCTATCATAGTTTCAAAGAAAAAAAGAAATGGTAGTCATTTTATGGAATATATTTTTTATCTTGCTTCCTAATGGTCATGATAATCTTAATCACAAAGATTACCCTGAAGATAATTGTAGTTCATATACAAAAATCAGTTGCAGAAATGGGAGGAAAGTAAATTCTAGAAAGAGCTTGAGAAAATCATCTAAACCAAGTTTATATGTTTAGTAAATGACGAATTCAATGTAATGTGAGAAAGGAAGAATTGAAAGAAAATAAAATTTAGAATTATCAAAGAGACCAAAGATATCATATGCTCTTTGAAAATCCTAAACTATATTTTCTTCCAATTTATCCATTATGTATATATGTATACATATTTGTATATATGTATATATGTGAGTGTGTCTGTATATATATATATGTATATATTTTTAATTTATTTTTCCAGATTAAAAGCTAATATAGTTTTCAACAATGGTTCTCTGACATTCTATGATCTATGTTCTCTCTCTCCCACCCACCATCCACTTTCCCAATGAGGGAAAGTATTATGAATTGGGATATACCTGTGTTGTCATTTAACACATATTTCTATATTCATTATGCTGTGAAAGATAATACTTATCACATACACAAAGGAAATTAATGAAGGAAATAAAATGAAGAATAGTATGTTTTAGTCTGTATTCAGATCTAATCTGTTCTATGACAATAAATACTGTTTTATGTTGGGAAGTAGGAATATAATGGATTACTCAATCCATATGAAATGATGAATATAATAATGACAATTAACCTGGAAAAATTTATAGGAAATGATGAAATGTGAAGTGAGAAGAAGCAGTAGAACATTGTACATAGTAAGAACAATAATGTGTAATGATCAGTTGGAAGGAATTAAGCATTATCATGAATGTAAAGATGCAGGACAACTCCAAAGGACTGATGACAAAAAAGGCTATCCACCCCCATAGAAGAAACTGATAGAGTCTGAATGTAGATTGAATCATATTATTCTTCACTTTATTTTATCTATGGATTTTCTCTAGGATAAATAATATGTGTCTCTTTTCACAAGATGGTAAACATGGAAATATGTATTATCTGACAACATTTACAACCTATATCCTATCATCGGCCATCATAGGAATATGGTGGGATTAAAGGGATGGAGAGATAATATGTTTCAAGATGTCATAAAATTATTATTGCATTTTATCAATATGTAATCTGAAAAAAATTATAAAAAGTCAAAAAAAATTAACAAAAAACAATAACAAACCTGAGCATAATAATCTACTTGGAGAGACAGGAAACATCAAAACACAAACTCAGAGAACAATAAAGTCTAAACAGGTACACAAAATGCCTCAAAGGGAAAAAAAAGGATGGGGGGGGGAATTGGACACAAATCATAGAGATAAATTAGGAAAAGAAATGAAAGCAAAGTTAGAAAATTATTTTAAAACATTACCTTGATAAAATATGTTAAATATTGAATAAAACAAAACTTAAAAAATAGAATTAGTCAAATGGAAAAGGAAATACAAAAATTCACTGGATAAAATAATACATAAAGAATTAGAATTAGGAAAGTGGAAGTTAATGACTCCATGAGGTAATAAATGAATAAAACAATGGAATAAAAAATTCTAATCAAATAACAAATATATCATGGGAGAAACAATTGACCTGGAAAATAGATTATGGAAAAGAGAATTTAAGAATGACTAATTAATCAGTTGGAGAGTGGAGGAACAAATTGTGGTATATATTGGTGATGGGATATTATTGTGCTATAAGAAACGATAAGCAAGATAATTTCAGAAAACTAAGGAATGATCTATATGAATTGATGCAGAGCAAAATAATCAGAACCAGGGAGAACATTGTATATGTTAATAGCATTGTAATAACACAATGATCAACTGTAAAAACTTTGCTATTCTCAGTAATCCTATGACCTATTTCACTTCTGAAAGATTTATGACAGGTTTAACTCACATCCAGAGAAAGTACTGAGTCAGATGGATGTAGATCAAAGCATACTCTTTCACATCAGTTTATTTATGATTTTTTGGGGAGTTTTGCTTTTTTTTATGAATGTATGTTTTTACAAGAATGACCAATATGGAAATGTGTTTTATATGATGACACAGATATGGTCCAAATAAAATTGTTTACTATCTCTGAGTGATAAGAGGGAAGGGGACAAAGAAGATGGTTTGGATCTTTAATTTTGAGAAACTTACATTGAAAATTATTATTACATGTAATTGGGAAAATAAAATATTTTTGCATAAAAAAGTGAATTTTTTTTAAAAATCACTTAAAGTGAAAAAAATATTGAAGTATGTGAAACATCTGCTCAAAGAGTCTGGATAATACATTTCAAGAAATTAGAATGGAAAATTACTTCAATGACTTAGATAAAAAGGGTGAAATAAAAATTAAAATAACTCATCAGTCCCTACTTTAAAGAGATTCACTCCTACCCACCAAAACAAACAAACAAAAAACAAGAACAACAACAAAAAACTCCCTAGAATGTTATAAACAAATTCAAGAATTCTCAGACCTAAGAAAAATACTTCTAACGTCCAAAAAGAAACTGTTCAGTTACCAAGTAGTCATAGTCAAAATTACATATAATTCAGCAGCTACAAAAATAAAGAAGAGCGTGAAGATGGGATTAACTCTCCCCTCAACCATTTTATATTTAATCACCAGAGATGTATATACCCCCACATTTCCTTAAGTGAGGGTGGTTCATAATCCATGTGCTAGAGTGGGTGACAACACAGAAATGACTGACTGTCCCCTGGGCAGTACCAAGAAAATTGTAAAACTGAAATTTGTCCATGTAAAGCGGAAGGAAGGCACAGGAAGTGACACAAAGGAGGGTCTTTAAAAGTAGTTGCAACTTCCTCTGGCCAGCTCTTTTTCCTTTATGAAAAAAGGAAGAAATAGTGATGTTTACTGAAAAAAATAGATCATTTGATTATGTAAATTAAAAAATGAATTGTGCAAACAAAAGTATTTAATCTAAAATTAGAAGGAAACCAAATGAAAGGGAAATTTTCACAGTAATTTTCTCTAACAAAGACCTAAATTATCAAAAATATAAAGAACTGAACAATTTTAATTAAATTTTTCTCCAGTTGAAAGGTGGTCAAAGAACATGAACAGGCAATTTTTAGAAGAAAAAAAATCAAAGCAATTATTAGTCACATGAAAACTGCACTGAATCACTGCTGAATAGAGAAATGCAAATTAAAGATACTTTGAGATGACACTTAAAAACCAAGAGTTTGGCTAATGACACAAAAGAAAAGCAACAAACAGTGAAGGGAATGTGAAAAATGAAAACTAATTCACTGTGGGTGAAGTTGCAAACTAGTCCCACCATTCTGGAAAACAATCTGGAACTTAGCCCAAAAGGGTACAAAACAGTACCCATCCTTCAACCACCAATATCACTATAAGACGTGTTTCCCAAAGAGATAAAATAAAATGGAAAAGTTTTTATTTTTGTGAAAATATTTATTCCAGCTTTTTCTGTAGAAGTGAACTGTTGGAAATCAAGAGGATGTATATCAGTTGTGAAATAGCTAGACAAGTTGTTGTATATGATTTTGATGGAATACTATTGTATATAAGAAATGACAAGCAGGATGATTTAAGAAAAACCTGGGAAGACTTCCATGAACTCATGCAGAGTGAGTAGAACCTGAAGACCTATTTACACAGTAACAGCAATATTGTAAGGATTATCAGCTTTGATTGCCTTTACAATTCTGTATAAGATAATGATTCCAGACAATTCCAAGCAACCAAGGTGAAAGATGATGTTATCCATCTTAGAGAAAGAACTTATAAACTCTGAATAACTAATAATGAATATTTTTACTTTATCTTAATAGCTTTATTTTTCTTTTACAATATTAATTAATAAAAAGGTAAATTTTTCATGACTTCACATACATATTTGAAATCAAATTGTCATTACAAAGTAGGGGGAAGAAGAGAATTTGGAACTCAAAATTTTTTAAGTTTATTTTTTTCTTACATGCAATTGGGAAATATTTCACAAATAAAATAATTATTTTAAAAGTAAAAATAATATATGTTCAACTGTACAAAGAGATAATTTTTCTAAAATGAGGAAATATTGATATGCTGTAACTCTTTTTTTGGATTTATGTGAGAAATTTCATGTACTGTCTTAATAAAGGGTAACAAATTTAGAATTTTTATATCTTGTTTTCTACAACTACTTCCATTCTAGAACATTTTAAGTAAATGCAAAATGCAATAATTAGTATTAAAGAGTTTCATAGGAAAAGTTGGAGAGAGAGATATAATTAGTTTCCTGGTAATTGTGGGAAAGAGATTTGGGATGATTTAGTAGGTATTAAGTCTTTTTGTAGTACCAGTTTTCAAAAATCTTTCCTTCTACAATATCTGATACAGTTGCTGAGCTTCTCACATCACTAACCTTTCAATGCACTGGTGTAATATGAGTAATAAGAGACATAGATGTAAAGATTCTGAAAAGAGTAGAAGAAAAGTAGTGTGAAAATGAGGGAGGGAATGAGAGAAATAAAGAGAAAAGCATTATAAAAGATCCACTTATAACATATTTCATCCTTATGCTCCCATTGATGTGATTTTACCAGCATGGTAACTGATGACTGGAAGATAAATCTCTGACAACAAATAAATTAATGCATATTAATGTTAATATTAATATTAATTATGCATATTAATAAATAACAATATATGTTGTCAGAGATTTATGGCCAGTTCATGTCATAGAAGAGCATTTTGAATATTTAGATTATCCAGTAGTGACTTTTTTTGAAGAAAAAGAAATACTTTTGATAATGAAATACCCTACAACTTTAGTCTTTCACTTTATTATAATTAAGGATCAACTGAGACCAATAGGGTAGCTGGGAAAGAAACAAGAGGTGAATTTCAAAAGATTAAGCTTTGAATGGGAGTCAGAAATGTTAAATTGGAAGGAAAAGTTTCAGTAATAGAAAGGCCATAAAAGGGAAATGAAAAAATGTTCAAAAAGAAATGCCCAAGGTTTTGAATCACATCAAACCAAAAATATACTAAAAGAAGTAGAAAGCCAAGTGGGTGAATAAAGAAGTACAAAATTACATCAAAAAGTACAAAATTATATGAATGGTTGTAGTATGAAATATGTATAGAGAAAAGTGGAAGGGATTAAGGAATGTCACCTTAGGTAAATATTAAAACCATAGTTTCATAGCCCTAGGAGGACATTTTAGAGGATATCTAATACCTCTTCTTGCCTTTGGGTAAGCTTATAGGAAACAGAAGAAAATATATCTTATTTTTAACAACATCTAAATTTCACGACCTCAGAGAGTAAAATATGGACTTTCATGGCCTTATACGAGGAAAGATGTTGGAAACTAGTTTGAATAGTTGCTATGGGAGAGAGGCATGAAATAAGCTAGAAATCATAGATATTTCTATACATATAAAATGACCACTTGTCCCATTCTTCCTAGAATGTGAAATCAGGAAAAGGAATGGAAAAAAGAAAAGAATGGATGGGTCTGTTTCCCATAAAATGTACCCTGAATATTACTTTGGTTAGGCTAAATCACTACTGGCAGATATTGAGGTATTGGTTTACTGAGAGAAAATGAAAACTAAACAAAATTTTAAAAATGAAGAGAATAAGAAAGAGATAAAACTATCCATTTGAATGATTGATTTATAACAGTGCTAAAAGGATTCCTTACTATAAGAAATGTCTATTTATAAGACATCTGTTCCTTTTTTGTTATTAGGCAGATCTATTGGCAGACCTTACAAATAGAAGGAAATGAGTTGGTCCAGTGTTTGAATAAAAGCAGAAGAAAGGGGATGTTTCTATTATTTATTTTCAGGAAATTGAAAAGCTTCTTTAATAGTGAGCAGCTACTCCCAGCAAGAAAACTCTAAATTTTGATATCATTTTTAATATTGTAATTGTGTAGCTGTAAGTCATCAAATAGAAGTTTCTGAAAAAAAAAATAAAAATTAGCATCATATAGAGTCCAATAGAAAGGTACATTATTGGTGAGAGTAGGCTGCAAAATATTACCAATTAGAAACTTAAAAAACAGGAATATAAGACACCATCAGGGAAAGGCGTGGTATGCAAAAAAAAGGGGCTTTTCAAGTGAAGAGGCAAGGATTAGCATGTGGAAAACTAGAATGATTGTTGGTACACTTGCAATGTCAGGAAAACATGTTATATTTCAGGCATGCAAAGTGAACCTCCTCTTAGGAAAGTAGAAAAAAAAATTGTAGAGAAAAGATTTATAGTACTTTTTATCCCATCTTTACTATTGGATGGATGGGCTAGTGTTTGAGATTCCATCAACATAAGGAATTTCCTCTACCCCAGCAAACTTCCAAAGGGTTTTCCTAGGGTGTCGTGAATTTAATCAGAAGTTGCCCAGGTTTACAAAGTAAGTAGACTATTAGAGGCAAAATTTGAACATATGCCTTCTTGACATGGAGCTGAGCTGCCTGTAATGACATTTTTTTCCCACATGAGAATCAATGTACAAAAAGATAAAACTAAAAATCCTTTCATTTGAGTACTCAGAAAGAGAATTCATCTCATCTGAGTTTTGTTTTAAATGCCTGACATGTAGCAGTGGGATATCTTCCACAGATAAGGTAGCAAAAAAGGATGGTGTCTGAATCTTCACGTTTGTATACCTCCCATGACTAAACACAGTACAATGGACATAGTAGGCACATGCTAGATGACTGCTGAATAAAGAAATGAGTGCATGAATAGAAACGGACAGATATGCCAAGATATTAGATTGACTGCTAAATAAAAATATGAGTGAATGAATAGGAAATAACAGATATGCCAAGATAATAGATCTTGAGCGCAAAATGATATTATATATTCTCTCTTGGCAAAATAGAAAACACAATCAGGCATATGAGTGCTGCCTTGTCTATCACTGAGGATGCTAATGTACTGACTTACCTTTAAACAATTCTCAGAAAGAGTTTTCAGAGATTAACTTTCCAAAATATATGGAATAACAGTTTTAAAAGAAGGTCAAGACAATAATAAAGCTTTGCAACAGGCATGACTTTTCTCTATACCCAAGAGACTGTAAAATTTTAAAAAAGTAAAACCAAATAAAAATTATTTAGAAGTTTAGAAATTGTTTGATTTCAATCTAGATATTTAGCATTTAGGAGGAATATAGGACAATAATAAATATTTGGTTTCTAAAACTATTGTCATAATGGTTATTTATTTAAAATGAAATTATTGCATGTCTAAGCATGTATCAAGCACTCCAAATGGAACAGAAGTGTCATCTCTTAGTTGGAAATAAATCTGAGGGATGACACATAAAAATAGAAATCAATGAGATACTATTTTTATTTGATTTTGAAGTTATTACCATTCCATTTTCTAAAATACAGTGTTCCTAATTGATTAGAAATAAATCGTATTGCACTATTTGTTCTTAAGCTAGCAAAGTTAGTTATAACAAAAAGATAAGAGTAAAGATAATGCAGTGGAAGGAGCACTGAATTTGAGGAAATGATGATGACTTTAGTATGTGCATGATAAATTTGAACTTGCCATGAATTTGTAGTCAGAAGACCTGAATTCAAATCTTAACTCTATGACTTCCTCTTTGACTTTGGGCAAGTCATGAAATCTATGATCTTTGTTCCTTTTTCGATAAAATGAGGGAATTAGAATAGATAATATCTAAATTTTCCTTCTAATTCTAACATTCTATGTTCTTAATTCCGCCTTGCTTCTTAATACTACTTGACAATACTTCTTAGTTTATTGACTCCTTTTCTTATTCTTGACAGCAGGTGTTCTAAATCTAAATCTGCCTGAGGAGAGGCAAAAGTATAATACTTATTCACAACTTCATTGGGATTTCCCACAGCTGAATCAAATCAAATCTGGATACATTTGCCACTGCCCTGACTAAAAGAGCTTTTTGTATTAGAATGATTCCAAGTGTTCTCAATAAGGAGCTTGGTGTCAGGAAGTAAAAAGTAAAATAATAACAGGAAGCCATAACTAGGTTTGTTTGTTAGTTTTTGAAGACTCATTCCAGACTTTGTGCCAAGTCTCTTTGTAAATGTATGAGGATTCAATTGTGGCACAACTGGTTACATTCTTCCCTTCATGAGGGAACATTCAAGGCACACTCCTTCCATCCTTAGTCTATCTCTATAAGTTCTATCCAGGATCTTTGATTGGGGAAGTACTCATAGAGACATGTATCCTAGATAAATTGGCATTTAACGGCCAGAGTCATAATCTCACACTGTCATAATTTTAAGTGGTACATATAGGAGGTGTCATCATGGTCTATAAGGCTGTTTACTATGCAGCAGATTTGTTTTCTTCCATTCACTACATGGGTAATGAAGGCTATCTTCAGGAAAAGGTATGAGCTTATAGTGCTTTATGATCATAGGGACACTGAGCAGATCCACATGATTAACCTTCTGAAGTCTATCAGCTATGGCCACAAGACACAGCAAGAGCAACTCCATACCTGGATCTATATCCCGTATGAGCTATCTCCTCTAGGTTCTCAGAGGTTTTAAGGAAACCTAGATCCCAAAATAATAGCAACATTTTCAATTCCAGTACTTTCAATGAATGGTCTGCTCTCTTGTTTCACTATTTAAGCTATTTTATATGAGTTGTCTTGGATCTTTTCGATTTCCTAAAGCTTCTCACTGACTACTTTCTTTTTTCCTCTATTCTGCTCATGTAAATAATTGTCCCTATTCCATAATGAAGTGAATCTCTCCAGTTATGAACTTAAATATATTCTTTCTGATTCTCTCCAGGGCCTGGCCAAAGTAATTATCATCTTACTGTTTGGAATCTTTGATCTCTCCTAAACTATTGGATTTTCCTTCTCTCTTTCTCTCTCTCTCTCTCTCTCTCTCTCTCTCTCTCTCTCTCTCTCTCTCTCACACACACACACACACACACACACACACACACATATATATGTTAAGATCTCTTCTACTATTAAAACAAAACAAAACAAATTTTATGAAAGTTTTTATCCTATTCCTTAACAAATTAATCTCTTTTTATACCTCCTCAGTACTATATTTTGGAAAGAATTGTCTTTGACCAACATTGACCAGTGTTTAGGACATTATCCTAATCCTACTACTTCACTGGGTGTTGAGTGGTTTCCATTCATTTATATCCCTTCCTTTGAGAATAGTATTAACTTCTCAGATGGCCACCAGATGAAACCTGAAGTCATATAAAAAGGGCCACTAGAGCTTAAAATATCAAATACCTTCTTATTGTTTTCTTAGTACCCACTACAAAGTACCTCTAAAGGTATCTATTGGGAGTCCACAGCTTAATAAATTGGAGTGAGCCAATTTGATTTCTTGGTTATCTATGTGACAGAAGGGTCAACCTGGGATGCAAATTACATTTAAAACAAGAGGAAAAAACACTCTGAGCACATTATGTGAAATACCATTTTAAGAAAAGTCTCTGGTCTTGAGGAGAAAGCCTGCATTCTCAATAAAGCAAACTGACTTCAGATAATTGTATATAGTACTCAGGTATGTTTGGGTCCCTTTTTGATTCTTTTAAAGTCCATTGTTTTCCATTCTCATCCTGAGATTATTAAAAGCTGCCAGAATTGTTTGCCCATTGCCTTCAGTTAACAAAGCATAGAGAAAATCCACGAAGTCAGTCCAACTTGGATTATAGATACTCAATATATTCTCAAATCTCTTAATTCTAAGCAAAGGTTTAACATCAAAGGTATGTGCATGATCTATCCATCTATCAAGATTATTTGGGGAAAAAGGAATATGATTTCTTTTATTTCTTTTTTAAATTTCCTCTTCAATCTCGTGTGGAAACTTCTCTCAGGGGGAAAATGCCTTTATTTGAGATTTCTTTGGTACCCACTACCAAGTCGGAAGACTGAGTAACAATGGAACCAATCACATGTGTAGCATGGAAGGAGGAAGAGGAGATAGTAAAAGCAGTGAAATAGCAGGAGGGGCTGGGGGAAAGGGAAAGAACAGAAGAGGAAGGGACTAAAGGAGGAATGAGAAGACTGAAGGGAGGAGCTAAATAAAGAAGAAGAGAAGGGCAATAGGAGGTATGAACCTGGAATTATGGTAGGAGGGTCTGGAGGGAGGCAGGGCATCATTTTGAGAATATTATTTCCTTTGAAATAAGATAAAATATAGTTTAGACCTTAATATTAAACAAGGAATTGAAGGGGTCAGTCTGTTCAAGAAGGGAATTTAAAAAAGCCTCTCCTTCCTTCATTCACCTGTTAAATCTTATTAGCTCCTCCCTCCATGGTGACATTGAGTTGGCTCTGCCACATTGAAATCCATGCTGATACCAGGGGAAACCAATGTCAGGCTTTCAAATATACCCATGTCCTCCTACTTGATATTCAGGATCAATGTCCCCTAAATAATCTACTTCACAGACCATAAACATATGATATATCTAATTACTTTTCAAAACACATGTTGATTGAATTATAGGCATGGCCTATACTACATGGTTTTGAAAATATTGGGATTTTAAACAAGAAGTACAAACAATCCTTGTTATTTATAGATATACAGCCCAGGTCAGTTTGAGGTCTCAATTTTATCAAATATGCTTAGCCTACAATGAATATTTACTTCTGCATCTTGACTATCCAGTTCACTTCCACTAATCGTATAGAGATTATGATAGAAAAAGACATTATGTATATATGTTTGTGTGTGTTTATATATACACATGTATATAGAAAGAAAATAAATGGCACATATACAGACATAATAGAATGTATTGGTATAGACAGATATGAATAATATAGATACACATATTGATTATCTATTATTTGTATACAGATAGGGATAATTTAGATAATATGTAGATATAAAATTAAACATATATCTTCATATATATATACATATATATATATATACTCATTGTTGATTGTAGAGATCCCCTTATATTATTGATCTTTACTTCCACCATATGAATTTTTAATATTTTTCCTAATTTGCAAAAATATTTCAATGATATGTTGAGTATAGAACTAAATTTATACAATAATTTGGATATTATCAGCCTTTAATAATGTTGGTAAAGCCAGGCCATTAATATTGGCACAGTGTTGTAATAGAAAAAGCACTAGAATTGGAGTTTTGGAGACTATGAATACAATCACAGTTTTGTACTTGAATCCTATAGGTGAGTTGGAGAATATGGTCTCTTGTAGTATATTAAGAAGAATCATTATTTGCAATTTTCTTTCAATATATGATATAAAATTATTTTTATTAGTTTGTTTTTGTATATTTATTTTTAATGAATTCCTCTCATTCAATATTTTTCCCAAATAAAGAATTTTAAATGTTTCCTTTTTGTCGAAAATGCATTATTCCCTATGTAAATGTATGTTCAATCATGAATGATGAGTTTCTATTGGATGCAAGCCATGTTAATTTTACTTGTGGTACATTATATTATGTTTTGTTTTTCTATTCCTTTCTCACTATTGGATCTTGATCCAGGCAAAACCCACTAACCATGGCTATCTCTAAGGACTTTCTCCTGGATAATCTTCTCTTTTCTCTTTAAACTATTTTGTTTGGAAATCTGATCAGCTCAGATCACATATATCCAATTGTTATTCTGTTCACATGATTCAATCAGTTTATTCAATCCTAAAGTTGTACTTAACTTCTAGTCTTACTTCTCAAATTGCCTACTTTACATTTCAACCTGTATGTTCTTTATACATGTTTAAATCAACATGTTCAAAACAGGTCAATATCTTTCATTTCCCTCCAAACCCCTTCCTGCTTTACAACTCTCCTGTTACCATTGAAAGCATTACTTAAGTTTATATCCTAGAAATTAACATCAACTTCCTCACTCTCTCACATTTTAGATAGAATCAGTTGCCAAAATCTATTGATTATATGTCTCTCACACATGACTACTTATGACTTCTGCCATTGTGTCCACCTTGATATAGACCTTTGTCAATTCATAGTTCAATTATTGCAATACATTTCTGGTTGGTTCCCTGCCACCATGAATTTCTCCTGAATCCATTGCATGTCCCTCACTTCAGCATCAAAACAAGTTTTGTTTTTTTGAAAGGTGTGAGCATGATATCCATTTTTCCCTACACAATAAAGCTGAATAGCTCTGTATTGCAGCTAAGATATTACATAAAGTTTTCTTCTTAGCCTAAATGTCATTCAAAATCTCATAATATCTTACATTTCTTGTCTTCTTATATCTTATTTCTTTGCATATTTTAAAGGAGTGTGTTCTTGTTTTCATCACCCAAGGTATTCAATCTCCTAAAATTGATGATAGATTTTCAAAACTTTCCTTGGCACCTGGAATCTTCTTGCTTTGTCTCTACCTCTTGACTTCTTTGATGTCATTAAAATCTCAGATAAAGTCTCAAATTCAACAAGAAGTCTTTTCCTGAAATTCCCTGCTCTTAGTCTCTTCTCTGAGAGATTCTCTACCATTTAGTCTGTATTTGTATTACTTGCACATAGTTGTTTGTATATTGTCTCTCTCACAGTGATATCTTTGAAGGCACCTTTCTTTAAATGTCTACTCATTAGCACAATGCCTGTTTCATGTTGTTCAATTTTTTGTTTGCTTGTTTTTTCAGTCTTGTTTGACTCTTTGTAACCCAATTTTGGATTTGCCTAAAAAAGATACTAGTTTGTCATTTCCTTATATAATTCATTTTGATAGATGAAGCTCAGACAGATAGTGAGGGTCTAAATCCAGATTTGAACTCAGGAATATGATTCTTCCATACTTCATGCCTAGTGCATTGTACCATCTATCTATTCTACTTGATGCATAGTAGACATTTAATAAATACTGTTTTACTTGTTACCTTATCCTTTGCTGAGTAGTCTTGAACAATTAAAATTAAACATGGCAATTCACAATAAAGAAATTGCCTCTATCTAAAAGTTTGTTAAAGTGTCCCTTAGATACTGAATTTACTAAGCTTACTGACTCTAATTAAGGTTTATTAAATTTTAGATATTTTTATGATAGCATCCTTCAGTTTCTAACCATTTGCAACTTATTCTCTAATTATAATTATTTCTGGCATGTCTCTCGCTTGCTTTCCTGAAACATGGTTATTAAATATGTAGATTCTTCATTTTATTTTCCTAGTGCAAAGGGAGATGGACATGTTGTTCCATGGAGCTCTACTGACTTGATTACTTATTTTAGTGTGTAGAGAGGTCCTGTATTATTCTGATATTATTCTTTCATTTTAAAATTCCTTGTCCTATTTCAGAACATTTTTATTCAACTTCACCATTATCTTATTTAGAATATGTATTGGTTTATCAAGATTTTTCTTTTTTCTTTCTATAAAATAATTTTTCTTTGTTGAATTCTTCCTTGAAAGGTCTAATTCTCTCTTTGTATATTACTTCAGTTCTTTTAAGAGTTATTAATCACTCTGTTTTTCTCTATGCTTAGGTCATTATCTGTGAGTTTTAACTTAATCAGTGATAATTCTATCTTCTAAAGTTGTCTTCTAGTTTTATTTTATCTTACAGTATATCTTTATTTTACTTGTTTGAGTTTATTAATTTATTAATTTTTCCAGTTTGACAGTTGAGCTGCATGATTTTTTTCTTGTGAAGATTATTTTTTTCTCTTTTTATCTGTTTCTATAGCTGTTGTTGTTACTGTGACCATCACCTCAAAAGCTGCCACCACTCCCACTCCTACTCCAATGTAAGGAATTAAATTTAAGTATTGACTAAATATATGAGAATTTTAAAATAATATGGTGGTTGCTAATTTTAAAATATTATAGCTCAAATCAAAATGACATTCAGTAGTTTATTTACGAAGAATAAAATTAGAGAAATGTAAAAAAGGGTAAAGAAAATGTCCCGACTATCACACAAAATGTTGCTTGAGTGTCTGGAGCAACCCCAGAAGGACTTGATAACCCTCATCCAGAGAAACCGGTGACAAATTAGTGGGGGATTCTGCCCATGTGGCCTCCTCCAAGAGGGTAAGGTCTCTCTGGAACTAATCTCTCCAGAAGCCAGGAAAGGAGGGTCAGCTACTCACTCACCCAAGATGAACTCCAAAGAAGAAGATCCAAGAGCCAAGGTCCCAAATTGAAGCCAAGGTCCAAGTCCAAAGCCACCTTCCAAGAGATAAGTCACCAGCCAAAGCTCCAAAGCAAAGATTCAAGCCAAAGACTCAAGCCAAAGTCCCCTTAGAAAGGAAATTCAGGCCTTTTATAGGCCTTTTTTATGTCCCTTCCTGTCCCTTCCTCCACTTTACAGGGACCAATTGTAGTATATCAATTTGCTTAGCACTACCAAGGAGGTGATCAGTTGCCTCTGGGGTTGACACCCACCTTAATAAGTGACTTGGGGATTTCCTTACTTAGGTTTAAGTAGGGGTGTTAAAGTTTTTGAATGATTAATTTAAAATAGGGAAGGGGAGAGTTAATTATATCTTCACACTCACTACCTCTCCCATTTCTCACATGATAGGTACTTCTGTGGCTGCTACTACTGCTGCTATAACTACTAATAGTAATAGTAGCACTAATTTGTTACTATTAACAATACTATGTTTTTTTTTCTTTTAAGATAAGTTATGTTTTTATCATGAGTTAGACAATTGCACAGTCAACCATTTTGCAATTATAAGGAAAAGGAAGGAAGGAAGGGAGGAAAGAAGAAAGGAAAGAAGGAGGGTGACAGACTTTAGGACAAAATAACCCCACAAACATCTGCATGGAAGAACACCATGACTCTCTCTTCTTCAGTCTGTCAGATCTGAGACAAATGTGTAACATGTACCCAACTATACTCTGCTTGGCTGAATAGCAGAACTTTCCATTTCTTAGTCCTTTTAGACTGGCTAAGACTGTATAACCTGACCACATCCATTCTTGAGAACCTCCCTTCCCACCAAGAAACAGCCAATGAAATTGATCCAAGTTGCCTTGTCCCCTACATCCCTTTCCTTCCCTAAAATTTTAAGATGCTCTAACTCTCCCCACTCATGCAGAACTCTCTGTTATGATGATAATAACAGATAATTTGGAGAAGCAGATAAATGTGTCAGGGCCAGTAGACCTTCAAGTCACAGGTACTGATTGACAGGTTTCAGTGTGAAATGAGGGGGTTAGACACTCCTGGATCTCAAACCCCTCCCCGCTAAGCACTTGCTGTTTTTCAGTTGGAAAATGGAGACTGGCTAAGATTCTTCTGGTAAGTTTCTGTTATGGCTGAACCCCAATGATGATCCCTTTCTTTAATTTATATTCCTCACAGGTCAGATAGAGGAATAAGTAGAAGCTTGCTATCTAACTGTTGAGGACAGAGATAAATGATCTTCTAATACTGGCAGCTGACAGGATTCAAAACAGATGACCAGACTTGAGTTATGAGTATTTCCCCAAATAATTTCCAGGCACAGATTTTAAGGTAAAGCTTATTATTAAGAAGTAAAAAGGAAAACTAGAGTTATTAATGAAGGTATTTGAATAAAGAAAGGTGACCATGATCTATTAGGTAGAGGTGCCCTCCCCCCCCCCCACAGGAGGGGATGAAGGCACTTAACTAAAACTGGCTCTCTTGCTATTAATGAATATTTTTACTCTCTAATCACTAAATATTTGTTGTATTGAAGTTGATAAAGATCAACCCTATTAAACAGGCTAACCCTTATGTAGAAACCACAAAGGCTTTGCCACAAAGGCCACTCAGGTGAACCCCCAAGTGAAGAGCAGTAAGCAGTGTGTCTGCTCACTTCAACCCCAAAAAAGCAACTGCCAACTCCTCTCAACTACCCCCTCACCCAAAGTTCCCCAGGGGGGTCCCCTGGAATTCTGGGTGAGGCTGTCCCTGTATCTTTGCAGGGATTCCATGCATCCATCTCTCCCCACTCATGCAGGACTCTCTTACCAATTCTCTTGGTGTGGGGTCCCCTTGCCACTTCAAATAATCCCTGCTTTATCACCCCATTCTGGATTCATTGTCTTCTGTGTTGAATCTCCAGCAGACCAACTGACAGAAGGGATAGATTGAGGAGGGAAGGAAAGGAGGTAAGAAAGGAGAGAGGATAGAAGGAAAAAAGGAAGGAAGCTCATTAATTGGCAGCTTATTAATAAAATAAGAGACAAAGATCCAAGTTTAACAAAAGAATCACTTGCTATTATTTAATTCAATTTCAAAATAAAATATTTAAAATTAAATTATCATATCAGAAACTAGTTTAAAACAAATCAGAGATTTTTTCTTATTCATACATTACATATTCTTGTATTTCTTCTCTTCAACCAGAATCACATTAGAAAAGATAGCTAAAAAACCCATTTTCATGCATTTTCAGGATAAAACTATAAAAACATATATATGGCATATTGAATATATATTGAGTATCAGAATTGAATTGAACATATTCAACTTTGTTTACATTCAAATAATGAAATATCATCCAGATGAAAACTTTAAAAAACAAATAATTGAAGAAGAGATTCATCATTTATATTTATTTCATTGTTATTATATTATGAAAATGAAATTAAGATAATTAATTGATAATATAATAATATAATAATCTTAATATTATAATATAATTATGCATTATTTATATTTTACATATTATATATTTCATTATGTATTATAATGGTAATACAACATAATAATAAACAACTAGAAACTGTTTATCCAGAGGTCAGCAGAGAGGATCAGACTGAATAAGCTGATATATAAACTGTCAGAAAAGGTATTATATAATTGAATGCATTGGAATTGAGGTGATAACTAAGTAAAATATTAAAGGAGAAGAGAAGCAGATCCAGCTAGGTGCTTCAGTGGATAGAATCCTAGGCAATGATATAAAACAAGTTCAAAGTCATCAATATACTCCTAAATAAAAATTTCCCAGGGCCAGCCAGATGGATTCACTAAATAATTTTTTAAACATTTAAAAATTATTAGTCCCAATACTATATGTTATTTGGGAAAATAGGGAAAGAAAGAATCCTACCAATTTTTTTTTATTTCACAAATATGGTGATAATACCTAAGCCAAGAAGAGCAAATACAGAGAAAGAAAATTATAGGCCAATTTCATTAATGAATATAGATGCAAAAATTTCACATAAAATACTAGCAAGGAGATAACAACAATATATCCACAAAAATCATTCACTTTGACTAGATGGGATTTATACCAGAAATGCATGTGTGATTGTCTCAATAGAAGCCAAAAAATGCCTTTGACAAAAGACTACACCCATTTTTAATAAAAACAAAAGAAAGCATAGAGATAATTGGGCAATTTCTTAAAATCACAAATATTATCTATCTAAATAATCAGTGACATCCCATATGCAATGGGGATGAATTAGAAGCCTTCCCAATACCATCAGAAATGAAATGAGGATGCCCATTATCATCACTATTATTTACTAAAGCAATAGAAATGTGAGCTTATCAATAGAGAAGAAAAAGAAACTGAAGGAATTAAAATAGGAATTAAAATGAGGAAAGTCAACTATACTCTTTGAAGATACTATAATGGTACACTTAAAGAATCCTATAGAATCAAGTTAAAAGAAATTAAAATAATTAATAATTAGGTAACATTGCAGGATACAAAAGAAAGTGACATAAATCATCAGGATTTCTGTATAGTGCCAACAATGTCCAGTAGCAAGAGATAGAAAGAGAAATTTCATTTAAAATAACTCTAGATAATATAAAATATCTGGGAATCTACTTGCCAAGACAAAACAGGAATTATATGAATATAATTATATGAACAGTTTTCAGTCAAATGAAGTCAGATCAAAACAATTAGAAAACATTAATTGCTTATGGTTAAGCTGAGCTAATATAATAAAAAGTATAATTCTACCTAAATTAATTCATTTATTCAGTGCCATACCAATCAAACTATCTAAAAATATTTTACAGAACTAGAAAAAATAACCAAATTCATTTGGAAATACAAAATGTTAAGAATATCAAGAGAATTAATAAAAAAATGTTTAGCCTAGTTTTACCAGATCTCAAACAGTATTATAAAGCAGTAATCATAAAAACAATCTGGTAGTGGCAAAGAAATAGAATGGTAAATTAAATGAATATATTATATACAGAATATAAAGGAATGAATTATCTTAGCAATGTGTTGTTTTTTGTTTGTTTTTATTTTTCAAAAAATACCCTTTCTTTTGTTATAAGAATTCACTCTTTGGTAAAACTATTGGGAAAATTAGAAAACAGTATGATAGAAACTAGATATAGATGAATTTCTCATACTCTATTCAAAGATAAGGTCAAAATAGGTATATGAATAAAAGTAATGGTTCTAAAATGAATAAGTTAGTGGAACATGTAATAGATTGCCTGTTAGGTCTATGAAGAAGGAAAAAATAAATTAAAACCAAACAAGAGACAGAGAGCATTATAAGATATAAAAAAATCATTTTGATTATATTAAATTAAGACAGTTGTTTGTACAAACAAAACCAATGTCCCCAAGATCAGAAGAAAAACAATAAACTGGGACATATTTTAATAGCAAATTTCTTTGATAAAGGTAAAATTTCTGATATTTATAGAGAACTATGTCAAATTTACAAGATAAAAATCATTCTCCAATTAATATATGCACATAAAAAGTTCATGCAAAATTTTCCAATCAAGGACTTCCGGGTTAAGATGGAGGCAGAGTAAGAAGCAGCTCTTAACCTCTCCTGACCGAAACACACAAAACTCCTCAAGGGGACATAAAAACAAGTCCAGACGAACGGAGGAACCCCACAACAGGGCACAGCGTGGAAGGTACGTGGAATCGAGACAGTTCCAGGCTAAAAAGGGCTCTCACTCAATCACGAGCTGAGCAACCGCCCCACCCCCACCCCCTCCACACTCACCTATAGCTCCGAACCCAGCTAAAAAGAAATAGAGCAAGTTTGGGGCACCCATCGAGTCATTGGCAGCTCCGGGACCTGTTCCTGAGAGCAACAAGACTTAGGACGCCATTAAGTCAAGAACGCACGTGAAATCTGAGCGCGCGGGAGCAGAGAGTGGACGCTGGGCACAGAGTGCCCGCTGAGCAGAGGCGTGGGTGCCGGCTGAGCAGAGGCGTGGGTGGAGGCAAACACAACCAGGAACTAAAGCCTAAGTGGGGAACCAGTGCAGACGGGTATACGACTGTGGAAGTAGCTCCCTGAGACTTGTAAAGGAACCTCCTGCAGAGGATCAAGCAAGGGAATCCACCAGGGGGCTTGACCTTGGAAAAAACTAGAACTCAGACCTCAGGAGCCAATAGATCTCAGACAGACACAGAGAGCGAGGATAAACCTGAGAAGCTGCTGGGCTAATGATGGCTAATCAGTTACAGGAAATTCAGAAGAGAAAGAATAATAACAAAAAAAAGAAGTCTTTAACACTCGACAGCTTCTACACAGAGAAAATTCAGACAACCGAGCAAACAGAGGAGGAGAACAAACAACCATCCAGACCCTCCTCAAATAAGGAAAACTCCTCACAAGCTATGGAAGAGTTCAAATCTGAGATTCTGAGGAAAATGGAAGAGATCTGGCAAGAAAATAACAGCTTAAAAGGTAGAATCTTGCAACTGGAAAGCGAGGCTCAGAAACCAAATGAACTGATAAGCAAATTGAACACAAGAAATGACCAGATTGAAAAGGAATACCAGAAGATTATGGCCGAAAACAAGAAGATTATGGCCGAAAACCAAAAGATTATGGCCGATTACCAGAAGATTATAGCCGAAAATCAATCCCTAAAGGCTAGAATTGAGCAAGTAGAAACTAATGATCTCTCAAGACAACAAGAACAAATAAAACAAAGCCAAAAGACTGAAAAAATAGAAGGAAACATGAAATATCTCAATGAGAGAGTGACAGACCAAGAAAACCGGTCTAGAAGAGACAATTTGAGAATAATTGGTCTTCCAGAAAAACCAGAAATTAATAAAAACCTGGACTCTATACTAACAGAAATAATTCAGCAAAATTGCCCTGAAGTCCTACAACAAGAGGGCAATATAGACATTGAAAGGATTCATAGAACACCTGCGGCATTCGATCAAGAAAGGAAAACACCAAGAAACATCATTGCAAAATTCAAGAGTTTCCAAGCAAAAGAAAAAATCTTACAAGAAGCCAGAAAGAAACAATTCAAATATCAAGGAGCAACAATCAGGATCACACAGGATCTGGCAGCCTCAACACTAAAAGACCGCAAGGTGTGGAATACAATATTCAGAAAGGCAAGAGAGCTGGGCCTGCAACCACGGATCAACTACCCATCAAAATTGACTATATATTTCCAAGGGAAAGTATGGGCATTCAACATTTTTTTTTTTTTTTTTTTTTTTGCACAGAAAAGACCGGGGATAAATGGAAAGTTTGATATCCAACCACAAAAATCGAGAGAAACCTGAAAAGGTAAATAAGATACAGAGGGGAAAGAAAGAAAACTTATAATTTTTAAATTTGCCTTTTTAAGGGCCTCAGTGAGATCTAATTATCTGTATTCCTTTGTAGAGAAATGTTATGTTTAATTCTCTGTAGTGAACTCTATTCACTATTATAATATTCACTATTATAGTAATCAGAAGAATAATTAACAGGGTGAGGGTAGAACACTAAATAATCTAAGATGGCATGGGGGATGGGAAAGAGGTGGAGAATAGCATGGGACACCAAGAGAAACTTGAGCGAATAAGAAAATAGAATATTCTATTACACACAAAGAGGGCATGGGAGAGAGAGGGGACACATACTATTATAAGAAGGAGAGGAAGAGAGCATAAAGAGGTAATAATCAAACCTTATTCTCAGTGTAATCAACCCGGAGAGGGAAGAGTAGCTATACTATCCATTGGGAAATAAAACTCTTATCTTACCCTTCTGAGGAAGTTAGAAGGGATAAACCAAGGGGTGCAGGGGAGTGGGGAGAACAAAAAAAGGGAGGGGAGAAGGGGGAGAGAATTCA
>NC_058135.1:71963076-72008328 GCF_016433145.1 Gracilinanus agilis | reverse complement strand
TCAGTATATATATATATATATATATGTATATATGAAGTATCTAAGTAATTCTCAATAACCTTTGCTGGATCTTCTCCCAAGTTGCAGCAAGGGAAATTGAAAATTAGATGATCAAAGAGATAGAATAATTAGAAGGGAATAGGGTCATAAAAAAAAGAGAAGTTGTTCAGGAAAAGATGGTGTTCAACATTCTCAAAGACTTCAGGGAGGTCAAGAAAGACAGGGAATAGGAAAAAGTAACCCAACATGAAAGAACTGAAGTAGGTCAACTATACACATGTATTGGTTTTCTATCAAGCAATGTTAACTTACAAAGGAATATACTTATTCAAAATAAGTTGGGATATATAGATATATATATATGTATGTACATACATATATATGTGACTATATATATAGTCACTATTCAATGTGAGAAAGTTATCAGTCTAGTATAATTTATGCAGATCAAAAGTATTAATTCTTTTTTCTTAGAATTAAAATATCTATGAATATTCACTACTATTACACCTCAAAGATAATTACTCTGCAATCGCTGAATCACACCTATTTTTATGACTGAATATTAAATGAAATAATTATTTTTAAATAATTATGTTTGTAGTTTTAATAAAATACATTCAAAATCTAAATGTAGTGTTTGGAAAGCAGAATCAAGATCCCATCTTATCTATGATGTCAACTAGCTTATGATCTAAGACAAATTACTTAATTTTTCTTAAATTACATATATCATGAAAAATTAATGTATTTGAATCAATTATGACTGCAGAATATTGATTAAAAAAAGACTTCCTCTTGAGGGGCAGCTGGGTAGCTCAGTGGATTGAGAGCCAGGCCTAGAGACAGGAGGTCCTAGGTTCAAATCCGGCCTCAGACACTTCCCAGCTGTGTGACCCTGGGCAAGTCACTTGACCCCCATTGCCTACCCTTACCAATCTTCCACCTATAAAAATCAATACACAGAAGTTAAGGGTTTAAAATTAAAACAAACAAACAAACAAAAAATACTTCCTCTTGAAAAGTGGAAGACTAGAAATTCAGAATGAGATATACATTTTAAGACATGACCATTATATTAATTTAATTTGGATTGAATATACATGCTAATTTCAAGAAATGACTTTTGTTAGCAGAAAGTGTAATTGTTATAATAGAAATTGTATCAAATAATAAAAAAGAAAAGTATTAAAAAGCATTTAAAATACAAAACAAATTAGAATGTAGTTTGCAGGCAAGAAGGGCAGTTTTGTTATTATTTTATGAAATTTAAGATTGACTTAAAAATAAGTAAACCACACAAGCATTCAAAGTTTGACATAAAATCCTTTTTTCCAAGTATCTGTAAATGCTGACATTTATTAATACTTGTTAAGTGTATAATAAATTTTTTTAATTTAAAAATTGATGAGTTGAGAAAATTCCTTGTTAAGCTCTTTTGTCATATCTTTTGACAAGTGATTTAAATTCCATGTTTTATCACACAAAACTAACATTATACTAAACAGCATCTGATATCCCTTCAATGATTTTATATTGCTTCTGGCCCCTTCCTCCTTTCGAGTTATGTTTGTATGTTTTTTAATGACTATACTAGAGTTTACCATTAGTTGAGAGATATCTTTTGGTCTGCTGAAATTATTTTTCTGAATATAGCATTTAAAAGTTATAAAACTCTTTTTCTTGGTGCAGTACATATCTGAGAATGTTATCTCAGTGCTACTAGAAATAAATCTTATAACAAAAATATACTATCAGTTTTGACCCCCATAGTACATTTAACTTTCCATATAAATAACATAATACACTGAGCAGTAGACTAACCAGTGGGATCATATTCTTATGCATTTATCTACTAAAGTTATCATAATAGGAAAAAAATTCCTCTTAACCTTACTTTGATTTTCTATTTATTTTCTTTACTTTTGATCAAAATCCATGATAATTTTTATGAGATAAATTTTTAAGAAGCTGAAAAAATTCCTTCTGAATATTAATTAGGTCTTTTTTTAATAACTCTAAAGGTTTATCCTTTTTTATGATTGTATCAGAATGCTGAACAGTGTGATCAATGTCCAGGGGAAGTCACTGATAACTTGATAATTCCCTGATAACATTACATTTTTGAGATTCTTGCCTCTAAAACTCACTGAATACTGCTGAGTCACAAATTGCACAATTCAATCAACCTAGTATTTGGTATTTACAACCAGATTTATATGGACTCACAGTATGCTATTTATTCTTGAACACACACTTTTTCATCTTTTATATCCATGACATTAGAATAGAAGCATAGGTCAAGAGAGGGGGAAAATACCCTTTCAGGAAATCAAAGCTTCAAATTTTCTTTTCTTAATGAATTAAAAACTTACATTTTTTTATGAAAAACTGTGACAAATTCAGTCTATTTCTGAATAAGTTTCAATCTGTTTTCTATTACAGGGTAGAGAACAAACTAGATGTAGTATGGAAATATAACTATTAGACTTACACTATGTCAAATATTGAGACAATACCATCGTCCAATATTTTACAGTACTAAGGTAGCATCAAACATGTTTCCCTAACATAACATAAAATGAATCAAACTCAGTTAAATACAAATTGGTGGAAGGTATTTTAAAACTGCTTTGCACATCCAGGTTGTTTGGGTATGAGTACAAAATTCTACAATAATATTCATTTAAATAAATCAATATTGACAGGAAGAGGGAAAAAATTGATTCACACCCATATTAGCAAGCAGGTAATACAAATGTATTGTAAAACATATCTAAGGTCGATGACCAAAGACCTTATTGAATTATGTGAGGAAATTAATTTCTGAGTTAAAGATCCTTGTTGGAAATTAATTTACCTCTAATCACTTGAAATTCAAGTATTATCTCCAATTCAACATCCCATTTGCTAATTTAAATGCCTACATAGGAAGTAGAATAATTTGTAATGCTGATGTCAGGTCTTTCCATAGAGCACAAAATATCTTAAAAGTTATCTACTACCAAATAAAATAGTCAGAAATCAGTAGGGTATAAAATTTGAATATATAACAGCAAATAATTAAATCTATTTATCAAGAATAGGGAAAATTTTCTACTATTACCATATCTTCTTTCTCCAACATTCTAGATTTGTTTCAATAATGCCATGAGTTTTAAATTACTCATTGAAAATGTGTGGAAAATTAATATTAATTTTTACTCCTCTCTTTGCCTTCCAAATAAAAGCCTTTTGATTTTTTAAAGCTCAAACACTTTGATTATATGGCTGAAGCTCAAACTATTTCTCTCCAAGCTATGTTGGGTTCTTCCTTCTTTTGTTGAGAAGTAAATACTTTCAGGGGAGAGACCAACTCCTTGTTTTGTGTGTAAACCAGAACTCTCTTTGATGATGAGAGAATTAAATTAGTACAGTGTGCCCTGTGCTCATTCTGGATTGTCCTGTGGATGTCCTGTTATACAAAATACTTGTCTCTTGATTGATGTCTAAGTCCTTCAATCAGAGAAGCCCTGGATAGGGACATTGTGAAGAGCATAAATTAACTAAGGCAACAGGAAGTTGGAACTTTTTCGAGAAACCTGGGCTTAGGACCCAGTGGGGTGCAGCTCTGGGCTTTCTCAGCTGCTCTCAGAGCCAGTGGCTCAGGCTGGCTTGTAGTACCAGCTTCTTACTCCCAGCTAGTCAGCCAAGTGGTTCATCTCTCTTTATCTCTCTATGTCTCTCCCCCTCTCTCCTTCATGATTTTTGCTATTTAATTAACAATTACAAAATTAAGATATAGTCACCAGATAATTCTAATTACAAATAAAAATTGTAATTACAAATGATATTGCACTTTGAAAATGAAAACCACAAATGAAAAATATACTTTTCCCCAGGTGTGTCTGACTAGAAAAATTACATCCTGCACCAAATTGGCACACTTGCGATTATTGAAGGTAGCTTTCTTAGAACCCTGTGTTCCTTGCTGTGGTAACACTTCTAAGCAAAGAATAATTATTCCTCAGTGGTATATTTTTGCATGGTCAGGGGTGGTGGGTGGGGAATGGGTATTGGGATATGCAGTAGATTCTAGTAAGAAATGAATATAGCAAAGATGATCCACAAGTCTTTATTCCCATATAAATAACATCCAGATGCTTTTAATCACTATATGTAGAATTTATCTCACTTACCTCTCGATTGTGACACAAAGTTATTCCTATCATATTTTAGCATAAAATGAGCATTTAAATGAAAATTATATTATTCCAACTGAATTTCCAGAACAAGCTAGGGATCTTCTTCCAAGTTCCATGTACATTTCATTATCAATGACTGTTCTTTGGGGTTTCACACAATAAGGATTTCCACTATGTTTAGTTTGTTGTATTATCATGTTCATGTACCACTTTCATTGAAATAAGGCAGGATAACTTAAAAAAAGAAAAAAGGCATTTTATTGATAGATGTATTATTCCTTTATGCTATATATCATGATGTGATAAAAATAATATTTATTCTTTTGTCATATCTTTAGTGTTTGCTTCAGTAGTACAAATATTAAAATTATACCATTTTTAGCCTTCATTATTGTGCCATTGCACAAAGCTGATCTTTTTTGTAGCATATAAAGTAAATGTGTGTCTAAAATAAGTATCCCTTGCTGTCCAGGGTGGGGGAATAAATTATAATATGGATTTGATAGGTTATGAAAAGGTAAGTTATAACATAGAATTTCATCATTTTTATGTGAAATTAACTACTCTAGTTGTCAAGGGTGAGAAAAGATTCTAATATCACTTTCAGAGACAGATTTTAATTGTCTTTTAAAAACAGTCCTGGAATCCCTCTAGGTAAATTAATCATTTTGAAAATATTAACATATTTTTATGTGTGTGTTAAAATACAGTCTTCTTTACTCAGGTATATTTCCCTTAGTATCTGTGGATATAACTCTCCCTTAATTTTTTCTCTTATTTACTTTGTAAGATTTAAATTGGGTGTTGACTGAATATGAGTAATAAAAATGAGATAGTGGTCGCCATTTATAAAATATTAGCCCCTAAGGCAAAATGACTGTTAGCAGCTTTTATTTATATGATAGAGATGGTGAAAGTGGGAAATATAAGGAGGCAAAATCTGGTCTAGGCTACCAGCCTTAAGTGCTGCCTCCGTGAAGTTCGGCTCAGCCCCCAGCAGGGGTTTCCAGAACTCCTGATCTCCCCATGGAAATCCCGGTTGCGTCTTCACCCAGAGTTCCACCAACTTAGAATGACTCCAGTTCTACTCACCAATGCAGAATCCAAGGGAAGAGTATCTCCAAAAGTCAAGGAAGGACTGTTCTATAAGGGGTCAGTCTTGCTAAAAACCAAGGAAGGAAAGAGGCCCAGACCATGTTGGTCTCTTCTTTTATACACCATTTTTCCATACCATTTCCTGTCTCTCCCCCTCTTCACAGAAACTAATTGCAGTCTTTCAATTTGCCTAGCACTACCCAAGGGGATGTAAAGGTTAAAATTAATGGTTGGAAAATGATTATATAAAATTATGTGGTCACTGATATTTATTTTATCTTGAGTCAGAAATTTACTTACAAATATATACAAATACAGAAGAAACAACAAAGAAGAGATATGTGAGGGATTTAGAGAGATTGTCTATTCTATCAACCTAAATGTTTTACTCAGGGTCTGCTTAATCCAGGCAGAGATTAATTAGCTCTCAACTAGGAAGGCTGGTGGTGAGCAACCATGCTGCCTCCTCCAAGATGGAAACTAGTCTCTTAGGAAACTAGGAAAGCAGTCAGCCTTTCATTCACCCAATGAAGTAGTACAGGAGTCAGAGTCTAAGTTGAAACCAAGCTCCAAGCACAGGATCCAAGCTGTAATTTCCAGAAAACCTCCCTCAAAGACTCTCTCCAGTCAGAAGATTATCTCTAGTAGACAATCTCTTCACACTATCCTCTCAAAGATGATGTCCTCTGAGAGAGTTTGGGTCTTGCTTTTATTGTGCCTTCTTGTCTTTGCCCCTCTTCATAGGGGCCAATCACAGTTTCCAATTTGTCTAAAACTGCCCCAGATGCAGTGTCAGTGGGATTCACACCTCTCATCCTCTGAAGGTCTCAATTCTGATCGTAGGATTCTCAAGTTTATGATCCATACCTCTCATTCTCTAAAAAGGTATAAACTCTTATCAAAGGATTCACAAGTTTCTGACTGAGTTATGTTCTGATAGAAATTACAGAAATAGAAATGAATTTAAGTATAGTAAGAGTTGGTTTGAAGATGCTAGCATGACCACATGCTAGGAACTGTAAGAGAGGAGATTCAGGAATACAGAAGGAGAGATTTTGAAGGCGCAACTACTAGTGGTGCTCTTTCTGTCTTGGAGCTGAGAGAGGGACAAGCTTTTCTCTGCTGATCCTGTTTCTACCAGCCTGTGAGTGAGAGAAGGGAAGGAAAACTTTTGATTTCCTTGGGGATACCTTTCCTCATCAGAAGATTCATCTTGAAGAACATCATACAGACACTCCACCTGACAAAGAACATCGTTTTCCAGAGGCAGTTGTTGCTGTGAGGGCTGAAGGAAAATCTCAGACCCAGCCCAGCTGAGTTGAATTCCAACATCTAGAGTCCATCCTTTTATCCTGAAACCTGTCACATCCTGATAAACCAAACAGGGAGGATTTATAGTGTCAGGAAGAATGGAAATGACTTTTTTGGGTATTGCCCAGAAGCAGGAAGGTTTTTGAGGGACCCTCAAGAAACAATAGCGTCCTCCTCATGGAAGACTTAGAGGGAAGTGGGAAATAAGAGATTTAGTGATTAGGGCATCTTCAATCATAAATCTTCACTCCCTACCTCTTATTTTACCTATACACTGTTTAGTTTTTACAACAACTGCTTGGAACTTAGTTGTGCCTGGCCCAGTGTAGTATGAAAAAGACTGCTTTACTGCACTAAAACAGGACTGAGGTATCATCCACACAACTGTGTACCCCACTATCTCAATCCACTATTTCAGTTAAAAGGGTGAAGCTCTCCAATAAGTGATTGTGAACTCCATTACTTAGTGTTAACTAAGGGTGTTTTTAAGTTTTTGGTTGATTAACTCAACATAGACAAAGAGAATAAAGAATTTCCTTTCACAAGGGGCAGTGTTTGTGGCCTTTGGAAGTGTGAACTAGTAAGTGACTTGTGAGATCTCTTACCTAATGATTAGCTAGCTACTAAGTAGGAGTACATAAGTTCTTGATTTCATTAACTAAAAATAGACAAATGGAGAGTTAATTCTATCTTCACAATCTTTTTAACCTTCTATTGAATTATAAATATCACATTTTCAATTTAAGGCTGGTTTTTTCTTTAGGAATACTTGTAAAGATTCTATTTTATTTAATAACTGTACTTTTCTCCAAAAGAATATAATCAATCTTCATGTGTAGGTGATTCTTGGTTGTAAATCTAGTTCCCTTGCCTTCTAGAATATATTCCAAGCCTTCAAGACCTTCAGTGTGGAAGCTGTCAGAGTTTAGTAATCCTGACTGGGGCTCCATGATATTTGAATTTTTTCTTTATGCCTGATTGAAGTATTTTCTCTTTGGCATGAGGGTTCTTGAACTTGGCTACAATATTCCCAGTAGTTGACATTTTGGGATTTATTTCAATTGGTGATGTGTGGATTTTTTCAATTTCTATTTTACCCTCTTGTTCAATAACAATAGGACAAAAGAGATAATAAGGGAAAAAGAGCTGTACCAAAATATTTATAGCAATGTTCTTTGTGGTGGCAAAAAATTAGAAAATGAGGGGATACCCTTTGATTGGGGAATGGCTAAACAAATTGTGGTATCTGTTGGTGATGGAATACTATTGTACTAAAAGAAATAATGAACTAGAGGAATTCCATGTGAACTAGAACAACTTCCAGGAATTGATGCAGAGTGAAAGAAAGCAAAACCAGGAGAACCTTATCCACAGACACAGATATACTGTGGCACAATCAAATGTAATGGACTTCTCTACTAGCATCTATGCAATAATCCAGGACAATTCTGAGGGACCTTTGAGAAAGAATGCTATCCACATCCAGAGAAAGAACTGTGGGAGTAGAAACACAGAAGAAAAAAACTGCTTGATCACATGGGTTGACAGGGATATGATTGGGGACATAGACTCTAAACAATCACCCTAATACAAATGTTAATAATATGGAAATTCATCTTGATAAATGACACATGTAAAACCCAGTGGAACTACTCATTGGCTATGGGAGGGATGTGGGAGGAGGGTAGGAAAAGAACATGAATCATGTAACCATGGAAACATATTCTAAATCAATTAATTAAATAAAAATTTTCAAATTAAAAAAAGTTTTTTTTAAAGAATGTCAGTTTTTGTTTTTTGTTTTTTTTTTGGATAATTTCTTATATTGTATCTAGGATTTTAAAAAATATATTATTTTGACTTTTAGGTTATCCAATAATTCTTAAATTTTCTCTCCTGGACATATTTTCCAGATTGTTTTTTCAATTAGTTATTTCATATTTTCTATTTTTTTCATTATTTTGATTTTTGTTTTTTGTTTCTTAATGTCTCATAAAGTCATTAGATGCTGTGCATACACTTTTAATTCTCAAGTAATGAATATCCTTTATGACTTTTTGTGGCTCCTTTTCCATTTGAAATATTTTCCTTTTAATAGAACTCTTTTTCATTGGATTTTTATACCTCTTTTTCCAGTTGAATAATTTTTAAGCTATCATTTTCTTTTTGCATTACTTATTCCCATTTTTCTTCCCACTTTCTTTGACCTGTTTTATTTGATTTTGTTAATTCCATTTTGAGTTTCCCTAGAGCCTGAGACCATCTCCCTTTTTTCTTTGAAGTTTTCCATATGGTTTCTTCAATGTCACCATCTGCTCTTGCTCCTGTCTATTTTAAGATATCAATTTTCTTTAGTGAGTTTTTGTTCTAGTTGCTGACTTTTTCTATCATTTTCTTTTTAATTTGTTCTTATAAATCTAATTTTTTAAAAAAAATACACTTTCAAAGTTTTCCCAAGAGTACAAATTTTGGACCAGACATCATTTCATATTAGCCTTTGAGGGTTCACACATTTTTCTTTTAGTATCACTGTCTTCTTCTGAGCTTGTATTTTGTTCATCCTTTTTTTTAAAAAAAAATTTTTAAATGCTTTACTTCTGTGTATTGACTTATAGGTGGAAGATTGGTAAGGGAAGGCAATGGGGGTCAAGTGACTTTCCCAGGGTCACACAGCTTGGAAGTGTCTGAGGCCGGATTTGAACCTAGGACCTCCTGTCTCTAGGCCTGGCTCTCAATCCACTGAGCCACCCAGCTGCCCACCTGTTCATCCTTTTGCTGAAATAGCTTTTCAGGGTCATGCCTTTTCTTTAACTTTTATTCCTTTTAGGGTCTTTTCTCAAGATCTTGCCTATCTGTTTAAGCTCAGCTCCACTTCTCAGGTGAAGGGAGTGCTGTCTTTGGATTCAATAGAGTACCACATGCAGTCAATTTAGCTGGACTTTACTCCTCAGCTCCCAGCTCCCCACAGTGTTTGTAAGTTGAGGGGTTGTTCCTTCTACTGAGGCTTCTCCCAGGTTTCCTTAGGCACACCACAAAACTCCTCATTTTTCTGATTTCACTGCTCTCACCTCTAACCATAAAGCTTGCTTGAGGCTGCCTCTTATGTTGATTTTTCCACAGTTCCTATATCTTACCTAGAATGATCTAATATAATAAAACTGACAATCCTACATAAGTTAATTTACTTATTCAGGGCCATACCAATCAAATTACTAAAAAATTTTATATAATCAGAAAAAAAAATTTAATAAAGTTCATCTGGAAGAAAAAAAGATCAAGAATATAAAGGGAAATAATGGAAAAATGTGAAGGATGGGGGCCTAGCAGTATGTGAAGAGTCAATTAAACTTTCTTTATCAATCAGCAATTTTTAAGTAAATCAACCAAAAATGTAAACATCCCTACTTAACAATAAGTAAGAGAGTTTACAAGTCACTTACTAAAGTGGGTGACAACTCCAGAGCCCACTGAATCCCCCTTGGGCAATGCTAAGCAAATTGAAAGACTGTAATTGGTTCCCATAAAGTAAAGGAAGGGACAGGATGTACAGCTCATCACCAGCTCTGGAACCCTCAAAGCAGGTGTTAGAAGGATGGAAATTTCTTACTCAGTTTCCCCTATGTGACTCTTTTCTTACTAGTATTCACTTTTTACTAAAACTATTGCAATCAGTATCCTTATTCAGCCCCAGGTAAACACAGAAAAACAATACAGCTTCATGGCAAGAACAACCACAGTCGCAGACTATACACTATTCCAGGGGTTTCCAAACTTATTTACCCTACAGCCCCCTTTCCAGAAAAAATACTACTTAGCCCCATGGAAATTATTATTTTTTTAATTTTAATAGCAATTAATTGGAAAGATAAATACACCTGTGGCCATCACCACTCCCTGGATCACTGCAGCACCCCCAGGGGGCAGTAGTGCCCATTTTGGGAATCACTGCACTATCCCAAAATAATACCCTAAACAAACCCCCATAATATAGAAACTTCCCCCTACAAATCACTTCACAACAAACCAGCATATAGTGAGTTAATGTTAACAATTTTAAATCTCTAACTCAGATTCCCATATACAGGTGCCTGCAGAAAAGGGCCAGAACATTTTCCAAGTTTCCCCCCTTTCCAGATCCAATTTGGTACAGTAATTTAATATAAAAGAACAATGAATGAAATATAAAGAAATTGTCTCCCAGGGAAAGGCCTATATATTCTCACCATTGTAGCTCAAGAGATATGTCAAACACAACTAACACATTGTCTCCAAAGATTAGATTTATGATGGGAATGGAATTCATGCCAACATTGATGTGATCTTGAGAAAAATGATATAAAAATTAAAATCAGCACATGGCACTTCAGATCAGCCACTGCAAACCTACTGGGTCTCTGGCTCTTCTCACTCCATTTTCACTCAATTATCCCACCCCCAATGGGAACTGGACTGCTGGTAATCCCCTTCTACCCCCCCAGCAGGAAGTGATGTGGAAAAAGGACTATTAAAAGTCTTGAATTTCTTGTCCAGGGAGCTTCTCCAGATGACTTGGTGTTTGGAGGTGGCTTTGGACTTGACTTTGGGCATGGTCCTTGACTTTGACTCTTGGATTGCTTCTTGGAGGACTGCTCCTGGATCTTCTCCTTTGGACTTTGTCTTGGGTGAGTGAGTAGCTACCCTTCCTTTTCCTGGCTTCTGGAGAGATTTGTTCCAGAGATGCCTTCTTTTCCTGAAGGAGGCGGCATTAGTTGAATTCTTTCATAACACAGCACCGGGTCATCTGGCTGAGGATAATAGAGCACTGATGGAGCTAAGCCAGACACTGAAGGAACATTTAGTGTAATAGGTTAGACATTTTTTCTATCCTCTTCTTACATTTCTCTTCTTTCACTCTTTACACCTCTTTGTAAATAAAAGCTACTAAAATCATTTTGACTTGAGTTATATTTTAAATCAGAAACCACAATATTACTTTATAATTCTCATGTTTAGTCGAATCATGAATTTAATTTCTTACAAGTATCAGATCTTAAACTGTAATATAAAGCAGTGGTCATAAAAACAATATGTTACTGGCAAAGAGACAGAAAGATGGATCAATGAAATAGAATAAGAGTAAATGACCTCAGCAAGATAGTTGTTTGATAAACCCAAAGATCCCAGCTTTTGGGACAAGAACTCACTATTTGACAAAAACTATTAGGAAAAGTGGAAAACAGTACAGAGAAAAATTAGCGTTAGATCAACATTTAAACCAAGATAAATTCAAAATAGATAAGTGACTTAAATTTAAAATGTGAAGTCATAAATAAGTTAGGTGAACACAGAATAGTATACATGTTAGATCTGTGGGAAAGGAAGAAATTTAAGACCAAGCAAGAGATAGAAAATATGACAAAATGTAAAATGAATACCTTTGATTATATCAAATTTAATAGTTTTTGTACAAACAAAACCAATGCAACCAAAATTAGAAGAAAAACAAAAATTGGGAGAACATTTTTATAACAAAATTCTGACAAAGATTTAATTTTCTAAACTTATAATGGACTAAGTCAAATTTAGGAAAATCAAGCCATTTCCTAATCAACAAATGGTTCAGGAACATGAATAGGCAGTTTTCAAAAAAAATCTATAAGGAAAAACACTTATACAAAATTATTTATAGTCACTCTTTGTGATAGCAAAAAATTGGAAAATGAGGGGGTGTCCTGTTGGGGAATGAATGAATAAATTTTGGTATCTGATGGTAATGGAATACTATTGTGCTGCAAGGAATGATGAACTGGAGGATTTCTATGTGAACTGGAAAGACCTCAAGGAATTAATGCAAAGAGAAATGTGAAGAACAAGGAGAACATTTTAAACAGAAACTTAAACCTTGTGGCACAATCAAATATAACAGACTTTTCTACTAGTAGAAATGCAATTATCCAGGACAATCCAGAGTAACTTATGAAAAAAAAAGCTATCCACATCCAGAGAAAGAACTATGGGAATAGAAATTCAGAAGAAAAAGCTATGATCAATCACCTGGTTCAATGGCCATGTGATTGAGCTTTTGGCATTAAAAAGATCACTCTATTACAAATATGAATAATATGGAAACAGGTTTTGAACAATGATACCTGTATAACCCAATCAAATTGCTTGTCAGCTATGGGGGAGGGAAGATAGAGGGGTGGAAAAATTCATAAATCATGCAACAATGGAAAAATATTCTAAATGAATAAATAAATTTAACTTTAAAAGAATATGTTTTATACTAGATATAATAGGGAGCTATTGTTCAGATTCTTAAAAGGCAAAAATTACTTCCTCAGTAATGTGAAAGACAAACTGGAGTGGTGAAAAGACTTGAGTCAAAGATATAAATTACAAAGTTAGTGCATTTTATCTTTGTCTAAGATGATGAGGACCTGAAGTAAACTTATAACAATGTAAGGAAAGAAAATGGGCTGACTAGAAGGAAAGACATGAAATGAGAAATGTCAAAATTAGGCAACTGATCAGATGAAAGGTAAATGATTATGAGGAATCAATGATAATATTGAGGTAAGAAAGAGATCTGAAGGATGGTAATGTTTTTGATGGAAACAGTGATGTTTAGATGAGAGAATGGTTCGGTGTAGAAAGACAGTGACTTTAGTTGTACTTATTTTAAATTTGAGATGTTTCTTTGCCATCTAGTTTGAAGGTCTGAAAGGCAATTTCTGTTGTTGTACTGAAACTCAGAGGATAGCTTTCACTTTCTTTGACATATATCTGTAAAACATCTGCATAGTGATAATAATTAAACCCATGAGAACTGATGAGGTTACAAATGTAGAGAGAGAATAGAAAAGGACCTGGAACAAAACCATGGGTGTTGTGTGCAGATGCAAAGCATGGAATTATATAATTATATTAATGAAGAATAGTAATGACAAATAGGCTAATCCTATGAGTAGAAATCACTAGTTTATGCTATAATGGTTTCTCAGGAGAAACCCCAAGTCACGAGAAACAAGCAGAGTATCTGTTCACATCCAATCCCACAAATTAACTGTCTTCAACCCTTCTCAACTGCCCCTCACCCAAAGTTCTCCAGGGGGGTCCCCTGGAATTCTGGGTGAGGCTCTCCCTGTACCTTTGCAGAAATTCCATGCTTTGCATCTGCACACAACATGGGGAACCCATACACTGAAGGGATGTGATATGAATGATGAGTAGGAAAAAGTGTTGGAGAAAAGAGGAGTAGGAAAAATCAAA
Source organism: Gracilinanus agilis (assembly GCF_016433145.1). Taxonomy (NCBI): domain Eukaryota; kingdom Metazoa; phylum Chordata; class Mammalia; order Didelphimorphia; family Didelphidae; genus Gracilinanus; species Gracilinanus agilis. The sequence goes on along the minus strand of NC_058135.1, from coordinate 71,994,487 downwards.
TGTAATCAGGAAAAAATAATATCAGAAAAATGTAGAAAAAAGTGTGTCCAGGAGGACTGTGCAGCATATAGGACTGAGAAACACAATCAGAACTGGAACTTAAGATGCCACTGGAAATTCGGAAGACAGCAGTTGCACTTCAGTGATAATGTTAGAAGTCAGACTGCAAAGAGCTAAGCAATTAGTGAGAGAAGGGGAAATAAAAACAAGTACAGTTTTCTTTCACCCCCTAATAGTGTTGCTGTTAAAGAAGTAGAATATGAATGATAACTTGAAGGAAAAGTAGGATTTAGTGAAGGATGGTTGACAAAATTAGTCATATTGGAAAACTGTTGGGAAGAAACCAGCAGAGAGAAAGAAGATGAAGATAGTAAGAATGATTGATTTTGCTATCTTCTGAAGAAGACAGAAAAGAATGGGTTCAAAGACAAGTTTAGTGAGTTTGGCCTTGGGAATGTTAATTTCTATCTCATTGCCATAGAATAAAATATTGGGACATGATGTAAATGGACTTTGTGAAGAGAGTAAAATAAAAGGAAGCTCACAACAAAAGGATTAAGCTGTTTCGTTTTGTTTTGTTTTCCCCCAGTTAATGCAAAGTTCTTAGTTGAAAGAATGGGTATTGGGAGTGATGTCAGAGGCTTCAGATGGTCTTCCTCCCTACCTGCTTGACTGCTTTCCTGCATACTTTCATACCTGACTTCTCTCCATTTCTGTCTTCATGCCCCCCAACATTTCCTCTTTCATTTCTGTTATGTTTGTAATAATAGGAATGTTTGGGAAGTTGATGCACTGGCCTGAACTAGGAGCCTGCGAGACTTACTTCTCCCCCACAAACAGGCTTGAGTGAGTAAGGAGGGAGTAAGGTACTCCTTCCTCTCAAACACCTCCCCGCCAGCAGTTGGTTTTCAGTTGAATATGGAGGCAGGACAGTGTGTCTTCAGACAGGACCCAGCAAATTCAATCTCTAATGATTTTCACTTTCTCCACTTATATTCTTCACAGGTCTGATTGATGGACCAAGGGGAAGCTTGATCTCTTGATGTTAAGGACTGAGAAGTATCTGACTTCTTAGGTTGGCAGCTGACAGGAACCAAGCTTAATGGCAGTATTGAGTATACCCAAATAATACCCAGGAACAGCTATTAAAAGATGGAATTGATATCAATAAAGGAAGGAAGGGATAGGCAAGGAGGGGGTAACTAAGATTTGGATAAGATTTGGGAAGCCCTGAACTGTCAGGTAGGAACTGCCCCTCCCCCCCAGGAGGGAGTGGTAGACAATATCTAACTGGCCCTCTAAGCTTATAATAATCACTTGTAATATCTAAATAACTAAATAACTATTATATTTATGCTTGAAAGGTCTAATCCTACTAGACAGGCAAACTCCTGAGTAGAAACCACAATGGCTTTTGCCACTATGGCCACCCAGGCTAACCCCAAACCAGGAAGAGCTAGCAGAGAGACTTGCTCACCTCAACCCCCAGGAATCAACTGTTCAACTCCTTTCCAACTGTCCCCTCACCCAGAGTTCTACAGTGGGGTCCCCTGGAATTCTGGGTGAGGCTTGACCCTATATCTTGCAGGAATTCCACCATGCCATTTTCCATGTTACATTTCTTACTTTTTATGACCATAATTCCTTTCTTTTTTAGCTATGATAGACTTCTTTAATTAATAAATAATTTAAAAATATTAGTGAAAAGCAAATCTTAGTGTTTTATGGCCATCCTTACTCTACAAAAATATTAAGACTTGTGTGTGATAACAATTAATTTGTGCTATAACCTCAATATTTTACGTTCATGATTTTTTAAAAGTAAAGATTAAAGTAATCATTTAGGTATTGGTGAATATACTAAACTTAAGTTAGAAATGCATATGGTTTTTCACCCTATGAAAAGAAAATATTTAGTATAACAGGTTTTATGTGAAACATAATTTAAGAATCAAAACTTATTCAGTATGGGCATTTTGTTTTATTTTGTGCTAGCTTGCAAGTATCTTGTTTATAATACAATGTTTCTAAAATATGTGGACCAATATTCTTTTTCTGATTAAAATGAAGAAAACAGATTGGTTTTAATATTCTAGCATTTTTATGGACTCACATTTCTTCATAGATCATTTAGTTTTAAATAATCCATGGAAAGAGCAATTAGACCTTTCTCAGTTTTATATGCATATGCATAATATCTATTCAACTAACAAAAGAATCAGGCATTACTCTATAACATAGCATACATAGTTTAAAGCAGATATTTGAAAGGTCCATTGAATAATTTGAAAATGAATTATATGATGATTCTGAGTGGTGAATTGTAGAAATTATCTTCATGAAAAATTATATTTGAGCCTACAGACTCAGAATTATGCAACAAAAGTAGAAAACTAACTCAATTCAATCTAATATATTTTAAAAAACAGTATTTAATTTCCTCATATATTCCAGTATTTCTCTTATTAGGGCAATCCATGTTAAAATGAGTCACTGATGTCCTGGAACTAATAAATTATTGGAGAGAAACAATGTACATGTATGCAAATAAAATATACAATATATACAAAGTAATCAGGTCCAATTTGATTTTCTTTTCCGTAACAGGAAGCTATATTTTTTTCATAAAAGTTTCTTTTGTTTTAACAAGTTTAGAATTGGTATTTTGTACCACATATTTAAAATTGAATCTTACAAGGTCAAAAGAGCATAGAAGTGGTAATGATCCAAGGAATCATTTAGCCAAACTCCCAGTTTATTGACATAAAAAAAGTTTTGGCTCAAGTCAGATCATATTTTCAAGGGTCGATGGTTTTGGCTTTTTTCTGCTCTTTGCTCACTTTCCTGTCAATGGATTGGGAAATCTGAAAGTTGCTGGCCATTTCTGTCTTAGCTTCTGGTTCACATGGTTTTGCTGTCTTCACCAAAAAGAGCGTGGCTATAAATATTTTTGTAAAAGTCTTTTTCCTTATTATTTCTTTGGGATATAGACCCAGCAGTGGTATGGCTGGATAAAAGGGCAGGCAGACTTTTAATGTCCTTTGGGCATAGTTCCAAATCACCTTCCAGAATGGTTGGAACAATTCACAACTCCACCAGCAGTGCATTAATGTCCCAATTTTGCCACATCCCCTCCAACATTTTTTATGTTTCTTTGCTGTCATATTGGCCAATCAGCTAGGTGGTACCTCAGAGTTGTTTTGATTTGTATTTCTCTGATTAAAAGAGATTTAGAACATTTTTTCATGTGCTTATTGATAGTTTTGATTTCTTTATCTTAAAATTGCCTATTCATGTCCCTTGCCCATTTATCATTTGGGGAATGGATTTCTTCTTTCCTTATAAATTTGAGTAATCAGTCCTAAGTCAGAGATTTTTGTTATGAAGATTTTTTTCTCAATTAGTTACTTCCCTTCTAATTTTGGTTATATTGATTTTATTTTTACAAAAACTTTTTAATTTAATGTAATCAAAATCATTCATTTTTACATTTTGTAATGTTCTCTATCTCTTGTGTGGTCTTAAAAATCTTTCCTTTCCCATAGATATAATAAACTATTCTATGTTCACCTAATTTACTTATAGTTTCCTTCTTTATATTTAAGTCATTCACTCATTCTGAATTTATCTTAGTGTAGGGTGTGATATGTTGATCTAAACCTAATCTCTCTCTCATACTGCTTTCCAATTTTCCCAGCAGTTTTTGCCAAATAGTGTGTTTTTGTCCCCAAAACTTGGATCTTTGGGTTTGTCATGTACTGTCTTGCTGAGGTCATTTATCCCCAGTCTATTCCACTGATCCTCCCTTCTGTCTCTTAGTTAGTACCATATTTTTTCTGATGACCACTGCTTCATAGTACAGTTTAAGATCTGGTACTGCTAGGTCCCCACTTCGAATATTTTTCCAATTATTTCCCTTGATATTCTTGATCTTTGTTCTTCCAAATGAATTTTGTTATATTTTTTTTAATTCATTAAAAAGTTTCTTGGTAGTTTGATAGGTATGGCACTGAATAAGTAAATTAATTTGGGTAGGATTGTCATTTTTCTTATGTTATCTCATCTTACCCATAAGTAATTAATGTTTTTTAAATTGTTTAAATCTAGTTATAATTGTGTGGAAAGAATTTTGTAGTTGTGTTCATATAGTTTCTGTGTTTGTCTTGGCAAATAGATTCCTGAATATTTTATATTATGTAGAGTGATTTTAAATGGAATTTCTTATTCTGACTCTTGCTGCTGAGATGTGTTGGAAATATATAGAAATGCTGGTGATTTACATGGGTTTAGTTTGTATCCTGCAATTTTGCTAAAGTTGTTGATTATTTCCACTAGCTTTTTAGTTGATTCTTTAGGGCTATTTAAGTAGACCATCATATGATCTGTAAAGAGTGAAAGTTTAGTCTCCTCATTGCCCATTTTAATACCTTCAATTTATTTTTATTCTCTGATTGCTACTACTAGCATTTCTAGTACAATGGTAAATAATAAAGGTGATAATGGGCATCCTTGTTTCACTCCTGATCTTATTGGGAAGGCTTCTAATTCATCCCCATTGCAGATGATGTTTGCTGATGGTTTTAAATATATACTGTTTTTTTTATTTTTTTATTTTTAGGAAAGGCCCTTCTATTCCTATACTTTCTAGTGTTTTCAATAAGAATGAGTGTTATATTTTGTCAAAGACTTTCTGTATCTATTGAGATAATCATGTATTTTCTGTTGGTTTGGTTGTTGATATGGTCAATTAGGCGGATGATTTTCCGAATATTAAACAATGCTCACATTCTTGGTATAAAATCCACCTCATCACAGTGAATAATGCTCGTGATCACTTGCTGGTGTCTTTTTGCTAGTATTCTATTTAAGATCTTTGTATCTATGTTCATTAAGGAGATTGGTCTGTAGTTTTCTTTCTCTGTTTTTGATCTACCTGGCTTTGAAATAAGTACCATATTTGTTTCATAAAAGGAATTTGGTAGAACTCCTTTCCTTATTTTGTTGAATACTTTGTATAGTATTGGGATTACTTGGTTTTTAATTGTTTGATAGAATTCCTTTGTGATTCCCTCTGACCCTGAGGATTTTTTCTCATGCATTTCATTGATGACTTGTTCATTTTCTTTTTCTGATAAGGATTATTTAAGTATCATATTTCTTCTTCTTTTAATCTAGGCAATTTATAATTTTGTAAATGATCATCCATATCATGTAGATTGCCAAGTTTAATGCTGTGTCATTTAAAATTTTTATAAGACCTGGAATACTACAACTCTCAGGACTCTCTCTGCTACAACTTCCCTTGTAATCTCCCACTTCCTTTTTGGGAGGTGTCAGAGAAAGTATAAAAGAGAGAGTTTGGCCCCTTTTCTCTCTCTCTAGCCTGGAGGCTCTGCTCTCTCTACCCTGAGCTCTTGCTAGCTCTCTGGAGCCCCAAGGCTGAACATTGCTGATCTCTCTCTTGTAGACTTTTTCCCTTTCTTCCTACCTCCTAGTTTTCCCTAGACCTTCCCTTTCTAATTAAAATAAAATCTAGCCATTCTAAACCCTAAAGTTGTTCTCTGAACATTTATTTGAACCCTTGAATGGCTCTGATCAATTTCCCCCTGCCAGGGCTTAGGACCACTATCTTCCTTTCCACTCCTCTACCTTCCTCTCTCCTTTTTCCTGTTCCTCCAATCCTTCTACTTCCCTCCCTTCACCCCCCTCACAATGCCATATAATTGGGCAAAATAGTTCTTAATAATTACACTAATTTCCTCTTCCTTAGAGGTGAGGTCACCCTTTCCTACTTTGATACTGTTAATTTGGTGTTTTTCTTTCCTTTTTTTTATTATATTAAACAGTGCTTTATCTATTTCATTTGTTTTTTAAAAGTACCAGCTTATAGTCTTATTTATTAATGCAATACTTCTTAAATTTTACAAATGCACAAGTAGAAATTAATGATTCTATGAGAAATCAAGAAACAATCAAAAAGTCAAAAGTAAAAAAAAATAAACTCTGAAGTATCTCATTGAAAAACAATTGACCTAGAACATAAATTGAGGGGATATAATTTAAGATTTACTGGAATACCAGGAGGCTAAAATCAAAGAAACAGACTATATTTCAAGAATTTGTAAAGGAAAACTGATCTGATATATTAGAAACAAAGAAACAAATAGAAAGTGAAAACATCTACAAATCACCTCTATGAAAGAGGTCTGCAAAATCCAAGTAATAATGTAGGCAAATTCCAGAGCTTTCAAGTAAAAGAGAAAATATTGCAAGCAGCAACAAAAAATCATTCAAATGAAGCCAATGTCAGACTCACACAAAACCCAATAACTTTCATCATGTTAAAAAGTGGAAGACTTGGCATATGATCTTCTGATAGGCAAAACTGCTAAAACCCAAGAATATCCTACCCAATAAAACTGAATAAAATCCTTCAGGGGAAATAATTGATATTTAATGGAACAGAGAATTTCCAAGCATTTCTGATGAGAAGAGTACATTTTAATAGAAAATGTGACATTCAAATACAAAATAGAAGCATAAAAATATTGAAATTAAAGATAAACCAAAGAGATTTGATAAAGCTTGGATTTTATACCTATATGTAAAGAGCATGCCTATTATGTGTAAGAACATTTTTTTCATTATTAGAGAAGTTAGGAGTCTGATTAGTCTGATAGCATTTGTATGAATAAATTGTGTTAGGATGATCTGAGGAAAATTAAGGTATGATATAGATGACTTCACTGGAAAATAAAAGGAGGAAAACTAAGACTGAAGATATTTTCTCACATAAATGAAGTATATAAAGTTTCTACTTGAACCCCTTTTGATAGGGGTTAATTGATAAAAAGACCTTCTATGTCAGGGGAAAGCTGGATTTAGCAAGCAACAATTGAACCTTATTCTTATCTGCACTTGATAAAAGAAGACAAAAGAATACATAAAGTACTTTGTGTACATGAATCTACTTTACCCAATTGGGAAGTAGGAAGGGAAGAGAATAAGAGAATGAGGGGAATGAAAAAAAGGGAGGTAAGATTAAGAGAGGGAGTGATCAGAAGTAAAACAGACTTTTTAGGAAAATAGGGTAAAAAGAAAAGAAAGGGTTAAATAGAAAAAATCATATAGATGGAAATTCAGTCAGTAACCATAATAGTGAATATGAATGAGATGAATTTACTCTTAAAAGAGAAACACATAATAGAATGTATTAGAAATCAGAATACAAAAATCTCTTGTTTAAAAGAAACAGAGACATGTATGGAGTTGAAATAAGCACTGCAGGAGAAACTATTATGATTAGACTGAATATAAAAGGCAGTGGTAGCAATCATGAACATAAATAAAGCAAATATAAAATAAATACTATATAAATATGAAACATATATTCACTAGATGGTATAGCTCCCAAAGACTTAATATAAATATTAAATCAGTTATAGGAGGAAATGGAGAAGAAAAGTATACAATTATGACACCTGCAATTTTCCCTCTCAGAACTAGATAAATAAACAATAAAATAATTAAAGAAGAAACTAAGGGGATGAATAGAATTTTAGAAAAGTTAGATAGATAGACCTCTGGAGAAAACTGAATGGGAATAAAAAAGGGTATACATGTTTCTCAACTGTAAATAGCTTTTCACAAAAAGTCCAGGAATTAGCGCATAAAATCATCACAACCAATGCAGAAATATTAAGTCCCATTCCTTTAAGCTATAAATAATATATTTGCGTGTGTGTGTGTGTGTGTGTGTGTGTGTGTATGTGTGTGTGTATACAAGAAAGAATCATGTGAAGCATAGTGGATAATTTTGATTATTTGAAATTAAAAAGGTTTTGAAAAAAGCTGAAGGGGACATCACATTTCTCTTATAACACCATCATTTCTCAAATATATAGGATTCCAAATAAAATTTATGAAAAATAAAAGCCAGTTCCCATTTGATAGGGGTGAAATGATAAAAAGAGGCAGTTTCTAGAAGAAATAAAAGGTATCTATAGTCATGAAAAATATTCCAGAACAGTGATGGGCAAACTTTTTAAAAAGGGGGCCAAAGGAAAGGAAATGCTCATCTGTCAGTCTGTTTCTAAGGCAACTCTTTCGAAGTTTCATTGTATCATATCCTACTTATTGTATTCGTCAGAATAGGAATAATGTCCTGTGGCCAGATAGAACAATTCAGGAGGCCACATCTGGCCCATAGGCAGTAGTTTGCCCTTCACTGTTTTAGAACATTATTGATTAAAGAAATGTAAATTACAATTCCTATACTACATCCTAGATATAAGACTGGCTAACATGATTAGAAGGAAAAATGACAAATTCTGGGAGAACTATTCAATACTTGGGACATTGATGTACAAACATTTTGGAACACTATTTAGAGCTATGCCCAAAAGGGCATAGAAATATGTGTATACCTTTTGACCAGAAATACAAGTACTAGATTTGAATCCAAAAAAGGTAGAAAGAAAAAAAGAAGAAAGGAAGGAAAAAGAGAAATAAAGATAGGGAGGAAAAAAGAAAGAAAAGAGAAAGAAAAGAAGGAAAGACTAAAGATATATTTGTGTATATATATATATATATATATACTCACACACATGTGTATATGTGTGTATATATATTTTAAACAGCTCTTTTTGGGATGGCAGAGAATCAGGAATGAAAGAAATACCTGTAGATTGGGGAATGACACAAATTGTGGTAAAGAATTGTTGTACTATAGAAATGGTTCAGAAAAAGCAGGAAAGACCTATATCAACTGATATGAAGTGAGCAGAAACAGAAAATCATTGTATGTAGCAACAGTGATAATGTGATGATGCTTCACTATGAAAGAATTACCTATCATATTTAATACAAAGTGTAAGACAATTGCAAGTCTCAGGATAAAAAAACACTATCCACTTCCAGAAAGAGAACTGATGGACTCTGAGGGCAAAATGAAGTATAATTTTTCAATTAATTAATTAAGAATATTTTTTCAAGGTTACATGATATATGATTTTTCCCACTGCTCTTCCCTCCCCCCCTCCCAGTGCTGACAGGAAATTCCACTGGATTATACAAGTATCATTGTTCAAAACCTATTTTCATGTTATTAATATTTGGAATAGAGTGACCTTTTAACTCCAGAATCTCAATCATATCCCCATTGAACCACATGATCGATCATATATTTTTCTTGAGTGTTTCTGGTGAAGAATAATTTTTAACTTTTTGAATTTTTCTTGGCTTTTTTTTACAATGTAGTTAACATGGATTTTTTTCATAATTTCACATGAATAATTGATAACATATTGCTTTTCTTCTCAATATGTGGGTGAGGGCCTGGAAAGGAAAATAATTAGAACCCAAATTTTTAAAATTCAGTAAATAAAAGAATAACAAATTAAAAAAAGAGAAAAATAGCTCACTTATTTACCTCATGTAAATTACAAGGAAAAATAGTTAGACGATAGATAATGAGAAAATATCAATGACAAGAACACAACTAGAAAGAAAATGTATTCTTGAGTGTGTTGGACCTCATTCTCAAAATGAGTCAATAGTGCAACATGGAACCAAAAAGTTGGAGTAGGTTGGATATATGGACTGCCATAATGCCAATAAGAAAATTCAAAGAAGAACTGATCTTTACACTAACTCTTCAAGTCCTATGTTTAAATCTAGACAACCCACCAGACAGATTAGAACAAAAACTTTAATGAAAAAAAATGGTTTCCTAGAAAAGGAATTTTATGAAAATATCTCCCTAAGAAAGAAATTACAAAAACTCAATGAAGAAAATGGCTTCCTAAAAAGTAGAAATGGATAAGTGAAAGCTAATGATTTCATGTGACAGGAAGAAACAATAACACAAATTCAGATGCATTTTAAAAATTGAGGAAAATTTGAAATCTCTCACTGGAAAAAACAAACAAACAACTGACATAAAAATAAATCTATGAGAAAATCTCAGAATCATTGAATTTCCTGAAGGTCATTGTTTTCAAATAAAAAGAACCTGAACACGATGTAGAAAGAAACTATCAGAGAAAACTTTCTTGATATTCTTGAACAAAAAGGAGAAATAGAAGTTGATATAATACACCAATCTGCTTCTTAAAGAAATCCAAAATTTATAAATCCTAGGAATGCTAGCCAAATTTCAGAACTCCAAAGTCAAAAAGAAAGTACTCCAAGCAGCCAGAAAAGAAAGTCATTCATTGTTATTCAAAGAGAACTAAACAAACAATTTTAAAGGATTAATAAAATGGATACTTATTTCTATATATGCCTCTGAGGTACCCCAAACTATAAGATGCACCAATCTATTGTTAATACTTCATTTTTTAAACATTTATTAATATTGATTTTTTTGAAAAGTTAACATGATTACATAATTCATGCTCTTATTTCCCCTTCATCCCCCCCCTTAATTCCCCCTTCTCCCCCATGGCAGATGCTTATTTCCACTGGTTTTAACACGTCTCATTGATCAATCCTATTTCCAAATTTTTGGTAGTTGCATTGGTGTGGTAGTTTCAAGTTTACATCCTCAATCATGTCCGCCTCAACCCATATGTTCAAGCAGTTTTTTTCTTCTGTTTCTACTCCTGTAGTACTTCCTCTGAATGTGGGTAGCGTTCTTTTCCATAAATCTCTCAGAATTGTCCTGGGTCATTGCATTGCTACTAGTACAGAAATCCATTACATTCTATTTTAAAACAGTATATTGGTCTCTGTGTACAAAGTTCTTCTGGCTTTGTTCCTTTCATTCTGCATCAATTCCTGGAGGTCTTTCCAGATCACATGGAATTCCTCCAGTTTGTTATTCCTTTGAGCACAATAATATTCCAGATCTCAAGAAGGAAATAGATAGTAAAACCATACTAGTTGGAGATCTAAATATCCCTCTTTCAGATCTAGATAAATCAAACCAAAAAATAAATAAGAAAGAGGTAAGAGAGATGAATGAAGTCCTAGAAAAATTAGATTTAATAGATATGTGGAGAAAAATAAATAGGAACAAAAAGGAATACACCTTCTTCTCAGCTGCACATGGCACATTCACAAAGATTGACCATGTTATAGGGCATAGAAACATTGCAANTTCCCCCTTCTCCCCCATGGCAGATGCTTATTTCCACTGGTTTTAACACGTCTCATTGATCAATCCTATTTCCAAATTTTTGGTAGTTGCATTGGTGTGGTAGTTTCAAGTTTACATCCTCAATCATGTCCGCCTCAACCCATATGTTCAAGCAGTTTTTTTCTTCTGTTTCTACTCCTGTAGTACTTCCTCTGAATGTGGGTAGCATTCTTTTCCATAAATCTCTCAGAATTGTCCTGGGTCATTGCATTGCTACTAGTACAGAAATCCATTTCATTCTATTTTAAAACAGTATATTGGTCTCTGTGTACAAAGTTCTTCTGGCTTTGTTCCTTTCATTCTGCATCAATTCCTGGAGGTCTTTCCAGATCACATGGAATTCCTCCAGTTTGTTATTCCTTTGAGCACAATAATATTCCAGATCTCAAGAAGGAAATAGATAGTAAAACCATACTAGTTGGAGATCTAAATATCCCTCTTTCAGATCTAGATAAATCAAACCAAAAAATAAATAAGAAAGAGGTAAGAGAGATGAATGAAGTCCTAGAAAAATTAGATTTAATAGATATGTGGAGAAAAATAAATAGGAACAAAAAGGAATACACCTTCTTCTCAGCTGCACATGGCACATTCACAAAGATTGACCATGTTATAGGGCATAGAAACATTGCAAACAAATGCAAAAGAGCAGAAATAATAAATGTAACCTTCTCAGACCATAATGCAATAAAAATAATAATTAGTAAGGACACCTGGACAGGCAAATCAAAAACTAATTGGAAGTTAAATAATATGATTCTCCAAAACCAGCTAGTCAAAGAAGAAATCATAAAAACAATCAACAATTTCATTGAAGAGAATGACAATGATGAGACATCCTACCAAACTCTGTGGGATGCAGCCAAGGCAGTACTCAGGGGGAAATGTATATCCTTGAGTGCATATATTAACAAATTAGGGAGGGCAGAGATTAGTCAATTGGGCATGCAACTTAAAAAATTAGAAAGTGAGCAAATTAAAAATCCCCAGATGAAAACTAAATTAGAAATACTAAAAGTAAAGGGAGAAATTAATAAAATCAAAAGTAAAAGAACTATGGAATTAATAAATAAGACTAGAAGCTGGTATTTTGAAAAAACAGATAAAATAGACAAAGTACTGGTCAATCTAATAAAAAAAGGAAAGAAGAAAACCAAATTGACAGTATCAAAAATGAAAAGGGAGACCTCACCTCTAATGAAGGGGAAATTAAGGCAATCATTAAAAACTACTTTGCCCAATTATATGACAATAAATATAGCAATCTAGGAAATATAGATGAATATTTACAAAAATACAAATTGCCTAGATTAACAGTAGAAGAAATAGAATACCTAAATAATACTTCATTTTTGAGGAGGACCCATTTTGAGTGAGTTGGTTTTAAATGAAGCATAGTTGTACAAAGTTGTCCTGTTCACTCTTTCTTTCAGAACCATAAAATTTCAATGGTAGGAAAAAAGTCAAGATTACTAGAAATGGCCTGGGATATAGTGAAGGATCTTATCATCTTTGAAATTTTACTAAGTTCCAAAAGCTCCACAGAGCCTTTTTCAACTACTTTCATGTTTATTGGAAAAAAAATTTGTCATTCCCTCGATCTGCTAAGGGAAGTCTTCACATAATTGGGGTAGACATGTCCTGTAACACACTGATGGTTTAGAGTCTTTTTGGTTACTCTCAGATGGTTTAACCCATCTGCTGAGAAGGTCCTATCAGCATGTGGCTACCACAGCTATCATGCATGCTACAACTTTTAGGAGACATAGGGGAGAGTTAGGTGAAAAACTGACATCAAAGGCAAAGGAGCAATCATGAAAAAGACTCAACGAACCTTCACAGCATATGTGTGTGTCTTCCTTCAATACACTCAATATGCCCCAATAAAACACTTATGCTCTAGATAGTTCAGTAATTACTAGAGAGTAAGAAAGTCCTAAGTTCATGTGTTGCCTGAAGCCCTCCTAGCTGTGTGATTCTGGTAAGCCCTTTAAATATTCTCCTCCTCAATTTCCTTTCTGTACAATTAGGATAATGGTAAGACCATCACTTGGTAAAGATTTAATGAGATAACACATTAAAGTGCTTTCAACATCTTAAAGCATTATGCAAATACTAGATTTTTTTTTTGTTTTTTTGTTGTTTTTTTTTTAAACCCTTGTACTTCGGTGTATTTTCTCATAGGTGGAAGATTGGTAAGGGTGGGCAATGGGGGTCAAGTGACTTGCCCAGGGTCACACAGCTGGGAAGTGGCTGAGGCTGGGTTTGAACCTAGGACCTCCTGTCTCTAGGCCTGACTCTCACTCCACTGAGCTACCCAGCTGCCCCACTAGATTTTATTATTATAAATTAATTTAGTGTATCTAGAATATTTTTGTGTATTTTTAATAAAAATATGGATTACTACTCTCATGTGTCATTTCAGGAAATAAAATGGAATAGAAGACAGGAGGAGATTGTAAGGCTATAACAAATGCTTCAGAGATTTTAACTAAGAGCAGTTTCAAGGAGGGGGTCAGACACCTGTTCCAAGTAATACATCACTAGAGAAGAGGAGTAGACTAGATCTTGAAATTAGGTCTCTTATTCTTTCCAGAAACAAGCAGAAGAGAGAGATTTGTGGTAATGGCTTTGAGAGTATATGCTGAGGTGGCCTACACGGAGACCGTGCAGGACAAGGAGGAAAATGAGCAACTGCTGATAGTGGCTGAGGCAGAAACTGCCCTAAAATGAGAGGAAAGACTGAGAAATTTCTTGGAGTTGTACATAAAAATGAATGAAGTCTGAAATTTAAATCATTAGGAAGTTATGGAAGATGAAAAGCTTAATCTGCCTCTAAACTGGGAGGTTGAGAAGGCTCCTTTGGAATGGGAATTGCAAGTTGAAGGAAAGGAAAAGGATTTTCCTGTCAAGGAGGAAGGAATACTAGGAATGAGTGAAGCTACTGGAAGTCAGCGCTATAGGCACATAAATATGTAAATTACCGGGAATAAATTTTATAGACAATGGAGAATTTATAACATCATATTAAAATTTCACACTTCAGAAATTATTAATGGTTGTGAAACTTATCCTCACCTCTCAGACTAGATGTTTTGTTTTTGTTAACTTAGTCTCAAATAAAATAATGGAAATTTCTAAGATTTTTAGCTATAACCTAGTCATGAGCTAATTATGACTTCTAGCAAATTTTTAAAGTTCATTTTTCTGCTACCTTTTGTTTTTACTCTTTTCAAATTTCACCCTATATTTCTTTTTCTTCTCTCCTTACTGAAATCCACCTCATAAAATATGCAAATCTTTTCTGATTTATATTATCAATAATTAAAGGAATATTAAATCTCTCTCTACCACTTTCCTCCAAAAAAGAAGCTTTTTAGCTTCTGAAAATGTGATGTGAAAAAACAGTATTTTATTAACATCAAATTATTTTCTTATTTTGATTTTTACAAACTAATATACTGTTAATGGAGACTAACCAGGAACATTTCAGGTGTCATTATACACTAACATTAAAAACAAAATGAAAAATTGGCTTTCATGTGATGAAGAACTATGGAATGACCACTAAATCAATAGAAGGGGAGGTGGAATCAAGATGGTGGCATAGAAGCAGCAAATGTTGATTCCTCTGTGAAAACCCTTCCACACTAATCAAAACAAAACACTTCAAAGGGTACAGAAAACTAATTCCAGTAGCACAATAGAGCTGAGGGACCCTCTGCTCAATTCAACTTAAAATGTACACAAAGAAGGTTGAATTCTCTGGTTCAAGGAAAAGAAAGAAGGAAGGTCCCAGGAACCCTCCTTCACCTACTGTGCTGAGAGTAGGGTGTTTGGTGGGATTTCAGGCAAGGGATCCACGCACAGGGAATATCTTGCCACCACAGCTACTTTAAGCTCAGCATTCTGATCACAACTGGTAGGGTGGCAGCTTGAGGAGAGTGGCAAAGAGGAGGGCAGCCTTGACACAGCCTTCAGCCAACACTCCTCCATCTTAGGCCTCTGACTCTAGAAATTGTGGGCTCAGGGCTCATTCAGATCTGCAGATCAGTTCAACTGGCTTAATCCAGTCTAACAATAGTGCAGATAAGAAGCCTCCAAAGGGCAAAAAATTCTCAATCTTCAACACTCCTCCTCAAGAAATGTGCTAAGACCCCAGGTAAGAATATGGCTGACTGGGATCCCAGGGCAAAGGCTTCAACTGTGACAGAGTATCTTGATACCACCACAGGAAGCTCAGTGCTGCCATAGCTTGCACTCTGCAGCTTATTGTCCAGCCTGGCAGTTGGGAGAGTCTGCTGAGTGGTTTCATAGGCTTTCTACTAATTCTAACCTGTGATTCATTCCCTGAAAACTTAAGTTCTCTGTAACCATTGGTAGCCATACCATCTTAGCCATACTTAACACCTAAAGATATCTAGTTGTTACCACAAAGGATTCAATTGTCTTGGGCCCTCTTCTGTTAGGAATCTCTAAGTGCCTGCATTCAGGCTGGACAATATGGAGGTTCTTCTGGAGTTGATGGACCAGAAAAGTAAGATGTCTTCAGGTTCTTCAACAGGTAACTTTTAATTAGCTAATGAAGATATAACTTGATGGTATTGGGAATTTAGGAATGAAAGAGAAGGATTGAGGATTCAGGGAAATCTAAGACTAACTCTAATGAGTGAGGATTAGGCCATTCCCCAGAGGGAAGCCTCTAATGGAATTCTCACTAAGCTTGTTTACAGCTTCTGCCTGCTAGCTAACAGATGACAATGCTAGCTAAACCAGATGAAGGCAAGTAGTTGTTTCTTCAGAGATGACTTGTTGAAGTTATTGTTGATATTGGTTGATGATGATGTATAAGTATAAGCTGCGGAGTGCAAGCTATGACCAGTATTGACTAAGTTACTAGACCCAGCTCTGTGGATCAGGCTAACACAATCCTGGTAAAGTTTCTAGAGTTCAAATGGAGAGCTACCTAACCTCCCTTTCACCATTTCCACGCAAAACTCAGGCCTAAGTTGGTTTGCCTGGGTGTCACCTCCTTTTTATAGAGCTGGTCCAACGTTCTTTCACCTGTCACATGCCTTTTTTGGGAATTCTAAACTCTGAACCCCATCTTGATATTTTGTAGAAGATGACTACTTGCAAAAGATAACTACATAAGTAATTAAATTAAATTTACATAAGTAAAAAAGAAAAACAGCTATTTTCTAATTGAAAAATGTTAAAAAAACACATGAACAGACAGGGTTAAAAGAAAAAATAAAACAAAGCTATATGAAAAATTCTTCTAAATTAGTTATAATTAGAAATTGCTAATTAAAAAATTCTAAGGTTCTGCTTTACACTCATTACATGAAGAAAGTTATCCCTTCCCCCCAAAAAAAAGAAAAAAAATGTTAAATATTGGAGATGCATTAAGAAAAAATATACATTCTTGCACTATTGGTAGAGCTGTAAATTGCTCTGAATGAGACATATAACCACCATACTCCAAAAAGATTAAATAAAATTAAAAGATGTATTTATACTTTTTATTTTTCTAATTTTTTTTTCTGTTAGCAAAAATCTAGAACTAAGAGGGAGCCCATTTTTAAGAAAATGGCCGAAAAACAGTGTGACATATGACTATGATACCATAGTATTGCACTCTAAGAAATGATGAGCTGAGTAATTCCAGAAAAAGATATTATGACATGTACAAAGTGATACAGAATGAAACAAACAAAACCAAGATCATAACTAATACATTAGCATTGTAAATACACAGAAATTTGAAATCTAAAATCTTGGATCAATGCAATAGAAATAAATGTGAAGGATTCCATCCTGAAACATATAGGCTTCCTCCTAAAAAAAAAGTTGATATACTTACAGTACAGAGAGAAATATTAATTTCTGAACCTGACCATTGTGGAAATTCATTTTCCTTGATTATGCATATGTTATAAATATTTTTTCTTTTCTTTTTCTCCCATTTGAGGGATGAGGGAAGTTCAGGGAAGATAAAAAAAGCTTTTTTTAACCAAAAAATAATTCATGATTTTTAAATTACTTTGAATTGGAAATTGACTACTATATTAAAAACATTTGAACCACTTAATTTATCTTGAAAAAAATCAGACTTTAAAATACCATATCCTAATTAATTGAGTTCTTCAAGGATGATATTCCAGGCAAAATGATTCTATACATAAGATAAATTCATATGAAATTTTATCACTTGTTTTTTCAGTTAAATGACGGCCATTATTTACTTATGAATGCACTTACTGATTAATGTAAGCATTTGAGGCCTGATAAAGTATCATGGTGAGGTATATAGAGAACTTTAGAACCTTGAAGTCCTCTGCTGACATCCTGACTCTGACACATATTTGTTATCTGGCCATCAGCAAGTTATTTAATGCCGCAGGGCCCTCCAAACTAAGAGAATAATTAATACATAAGTTATCTATCTCCATTAAAGTAGTTTTCATATACTTTGTTTGATAAAACCATGTTTCTACACTGAGCTCTGAAATCCTCTCAAATCCCACACAAAAGAAAAAAAAAATTTACATATGGGATGCTCTGACCTCTCACCTGTCAAAGTCAAACAATTTACCTAAGTTACTAGTTTTCAGAACCTAAGGCTTTGAAATGATAGAGTTTAATATAATTAAAATATTCTTACCTATGCAAATCATTTTAAAACTAGCTTTCAAAAATTTAACTCAATATCTAACTTAAAGTCTATATTATGAAAGAGTTGTTTTTTATAATAGGACTAAAGCAATATCTTGGATACACGAAATATAGATATTAAGGAATACTTGTGGAGTTATGGAGTTATGAAGTTGTTATTTTCTCTCTGTGTATGTTTCTGTCATTGACTTGAATTGTTGGAAGTCATATAATCCCATATTTAAATACATACACATTTAATTTAGGGAATCATACAGGTCAAAATGGTCACTATATATTTACATGGATTTCTTTTACCACATATTATGTTCTTTATATGCTGATTTGATGAGTTTTATTAGCTAGAGAGAAACAATGTAGTGAAGCTGCTGAAAAAAGGAATGATTGTTCCTTTTTTTTTTTTTTAATGAAATGAGCAGCATTTTATAACTTTGCTATGGTGCAGATCTCCAGTGCCATCTTATGGTCTAAAATATCTTTCAGAAATTTAGTAAGTTTTGGATGAAATTTTCTGATAATAGACAAATTTAATTTTTCTGACTGAATATTAAAAAGTTATCTCATCTTAACCTGAACAGAAATAGTTACACAATAAAATTTTATTTTAAATTATTATATTTTATGTTTCATAACAAACTGTCAATGACTTTATTATTATCAATAAGGTAATGATCCATGACAACTCCAAGTGACAAAGATGATGAATATATATATATGTATATATATATATGTATATTGCCATTGAAAGAGCAAAGAGAAACTGAATGCAAATTAAAACATACCATTTTCACTTTATTTTTCCTATCGATTTTTTTCTCTGTTGTAAGTAATATGTATTTTGTTCTACAATATGAGAAGCAGAGAAGTGTTTATTTTATGATAACATATGTACCACTTATATATAATATTACCTGCTTTCTTGGGGAACCGAAGAAGGGAAAAGGATAGAGAAAAATGAGACATAGCTTTTTGGACATAGCTTAATAGGATAATTTGGTTATTTTGGAAAAGTAGATTTGTTATAATTTGTTACAATTTTATAATAAAAAACTGAATTAAGTCTTTCTGATGACTATTTTTAATAGAGTAATAAAAGAAAATTTCAGAAGCAAGTTGCATTTTGCAAAAGAATTATTTCACTTAACCTTTTCTCTTAAGGAAGTACACAGATGCATTTTGTCTAGTCACTTGAATATATAACATGTTCAAAAAACTTTGTAATGGGAGTTTTCTAAAAAAAGCACTGCTAAAATAAATTATTATACTCAATTTATGTTACATAATGTCTATAGTATAAAATAAGGTCATAAAGGAGACATTATAATAATTAATTTCCAAACAATATAAATATTGCTTTGATCATCATCATTATCGATATCTATGAAAGAAAATTATAACACTTTTATTGAAATTAAATAACTATTATTCCTACATAAGTATATTATAAACCACTGAAATTTTTCAAAAATTAATTTATTTATAAAGGTATACATATTTAAACACTTTATTAAATCCTAGATCAATTGAAATGTTACTTTGAAGGACCTGTTAAAAACGTAAAACAAGAGCAGTACACAGGTACTTTGAATGTAATTTCTCTATTAAATATGAGAAAAATATTTAAATAACCCTTACTCAAATTTTAAATGCATGTCTAATAACAAAATAACTAGTTCAAAAAAGCTGTTCCCACAAGTTGATCTTTCAATAATGCTGTTAGTTTATTTTGATATGAAGGACTTTCTAATATCTACTGATGTTAAAAAACAAAATAAAACATAAGGTTGTTACTTTTTTTTAAAACTTAAGTGTTAATTGCTTTCAGAGATTTGAACAGTATTCTTCAAACTGGCTCCCCTCTAAAGAAGCTGATTTACATTACACAACTGCTTTGAAATACTCACAAAAACGTTATCTTTGTAATAGCAGCACCAGCAGCACCAGCAACAAGAAAATAGCAGAACCAAAAAAACACTCTCAGAACAAATTTGCTATTACTCTTTATTTTCATTTTGGTGAAAATTATAAGTTTTCAGAATTGCTTTCTGTGCTTCTTCTTTCCATGAAATATAATAATAAAAATAAAAATAATAATAATAACAATTTGTACAAGTACATTTTTAAAATTAAAAAAAATTAAAACACCTCTATTTTATATGACCATTTAAAAATCATGACTTAAAATGTATCTGTTTTCTGAAAACAAAAATGTTATGAAATATAAAATTTGTAGAAATTCTCAGTGTTTTTTTTTAAATTTATTAATATTCATTTTAACATGGTTACATGATTCATGCTCCTACTTTCACCTTCATCCCCCGCACTCCCTCCACCCATGGCCAATGCACATTTCCACTGGTTTTAACATATGATATTGATCAAGACCTATTTCAAAATTGTGCTTAGTTGCATTGCTGTGGTAGTTTCGAGTCTACATCACTAATCATGTCCACCTCAACCCATGCGTTCAAGCAATTGTTTTTCTTATATGTTGCCTCTCCTGCAGCCCTTCCTCTGAACATGGGTAGCATTCTTTACCATAAATCCCTCAGAGTTGTTCTGTGTCATTGCATTTCTGCTGGTACAGAAGTCCATTGCATTCGATTTTACCATAGTATATCAGTCTCTGTGTACAATGTTCTTCTGGCTCTGCTCCTTTCCCTCTGCATCAGTTCCTGGAGGTCTTTCCAGTTCACATGGAATGCCTCCAGTTTATTATTCCTTTGAGCACAATGGTATTCCATCACCAGCATATACCACAATTAGTTCAGCCATTCCCCAATTGAAGGGCATACCCTCCTTTTCTAGTTTTTTGCCACCAGGAAAAATGCAGCTATAAATATTTTCGTACAAGTCTGTTCATCTATGATCTATTTGAGGTACAAACCCAACAATGGTATGGCTGGATCAAAGGACATACATTCTTTTATAGCCCTTTGAGCATAGTTCCAAATTGCCAGCCAGAATGGCTGGATCACTTCACAACTCCACCAGCAATGCATTAATGTCTCAATTTTGCCACATCCTCTCCAGCATTCATTACTCTCCCCTGCTATCATTTTGGCAATCTGCTCAGTGTGAGGTAATACCTCAGAGTTGTTTTGATTTGCATTTCTCTAATTATTAGAGATTTAGAACACTTTCTCATGTGCTTATTGATACTTTTGATTTCTTTACCTGAAAATTGCCTGTTCATGTCTCTTGCCCATTTATCAATTGGGAAATGGCTTGATTTTTTATACAATTGATTTAACTCCTTGTATATTTGAGTAATTAGACCCCTGTCAGAGTTTTTTGTTGTTAAGTTTTTTCCCAATTTGTTTATTCCCTTCTGATTTTGACTACATTGTTTTATTTGTACAAAAGCTTTTTATTTTAGTGTAATCAAAACCATTTAACTTACATTTATTAAGTTTCTCTAACTCTTGCTTGGTTTTAAAAAATCTTTCCTTTGCCAGAGATCTGACAAGTATACTATTCTATGTTCACTTAACTTATTTATAATTTCCCTCATTATATTCAAGTCATTCACACATTCTGAATTTATCTTGGTGTAGGGTGGGAGATGTTGATCTAAACCTATTCTCTCCCATATTGTTTTCCAAATTTCCCAGCAGTTTTTTTCCAAATAGTGGATTCATGTCCCCAAAGTTGGGCTCTTTTGGTTTATCATACACTGTCTTGCTGATGTCATTTACCCCAAGTCTATTCCACTGATCCTCCCTTCTGTCTCTTAGCCAGTACCATATTGTTTTGATGACTGCTGCTTTATAGTACAGTTTAATATCTGGTACTGCTAGGCCCCCTTCCTTCACATTTTTTTTAAATTATTTCCCTTGCTATTCTTCACCTTTTGTTATTCCAAATGAAATTTGTTATAGTTTTTCCTAATTCAGTAAAGAAGTTTTTTGGTAGTTTGATATGTATGGTACTAAATAGGTCAATTAATATGGATAGAATGGTCATTTTTATTATGTTAGCTAGTCCTATCCATGAGCAATAAATGGCTTTCCAATTGTTGAGATCCAGTTTTATTTGTTTGGAAAGTGTTTTGTAGTTTTTTTCTTATAATTGCTGTGTTTGTTTCAGTAAATAGGTTCCTAAGTATTTTATATTGTCTAGGGTGATTTTAAATGGTGTTTCTCTTTCTACCTCTTGCTGCTCTAGTGTGTTGGAAATGTATAGAAATGCTGATGATTTATGTGCATTTATTTTGCAGCCTTCAACTTTGCTAAAGTTGTTGATTATTTCTACCAGATTCTTAGTTGATTCTCTAGGATTTTTTAAGTAGGCCATCTTATCATCTGCAAAGAGTGGTAGCTTAATCTCCTCATTGCCTATTTTGATATCTTCAATTTCTTTTTCTTCTCTAATTGCTACTGCTAGTGTTTTTAGTACTATGTTGAATAATAGAGGTGATGATGGGCATCCTTGTTTCACTCCTGATCTTATTGGAAAGGCTTCTAATTTATCTCCATTCCATATGACGTTTGTTGATGGTTTTAGGTATATACTGTTTATTATTTTTAGGAAAGGTCCTTCTATTCCTATACTTTTCAGTGTTTTCAATAGGAATGAAAGCTGTATTTTGTCAAAGGCTTTTTCAGCATCTATTGAGATAATCATGTGATTTTTGTTTGTTAGACTGTTGATATGGTCAATTATGTGAATGGTTTTCCTAATGTTGAATCATCCTAACATTCCTGGTATAAATCCCACCTGATCATAGTGCATGATCTTCTTAATTACTTGCTGGAGTCTCTTTGCTAATATTCTATTTAAGATTTTTCCATCTATGTTCATTAGGGAGATTGGTCTGTAGTTTTCTTTCTCTGTTTTTGATCTCCCTGGCTTTAAAATCACTACCATATTTGTGACACAAAAGGAATTTGGTAGTAATCCTTCTTTACTTATCATATCAAATAATTTGTATAGCATTGGGATTAGTTGCTCTTTGAATGTCTGATAGATTTCACTTGTGAATCCATCAGGCCCTGGTGATTTTTTCTTAGGGAGTCCTTTGATTGCTTTTTCAATTTCTTTTTCTAATATGGGATTATTTAGGTATTCTATTTCATCTACTGTTAATCTGGGCAATTTATATTTTTGTAAATATTCATCCATATCTCCTAAATTGTTATATTTATTGCCAAATAGTTGGGCAATATAGTTTTTAATAATTGTCTTAATTTCCCCTTCATTAGAGGTGAGGTCTCCCTTTTCATTTTTGATACTGTCAATTTCGTTTTCTTCTTTCCTTTTTTTTTATTAGATTGAGCAGTACTTTGTCTATTTTATCTGTTTTTTTCAAAATACCAGCTTCTAGTCTTATTTATCAATTCAATAGTTCTTTTACTTTTGATTTTATTAATTTCTCCCTTGATTTTTAGTATTTCTAATTTAGTTTGCATCTGGGGATTTTTAATTTCCTTGCTTTCTAATTTTTTGAGTTGCATGCCCAATTCATTAATCTCTGCCCTTCCTAATTTGTTAATATATGCACTCAAGGATATACATTTCCCCCTGAGTACTGCTTTGGCCGCATCCCACAGAGTTTGGTAGGATGTCTCATCATTGTCATTCTCTTCAATGAAATTGTTGATTGATTCTATTATTTCTTCTTTGATTAATTGGTTTTGGAGAATCATATTATTTAATTTCCAATTAATTTTTGATTTGCCTATCCAGGTGCCCTTACTAATTATTATTTTTATTGATTTATGATCTGAGAAGGTTACATTTATTATTTCTGCTCTTTTGCATTTGTTTGCAATTTTTCTATGCCCTATTACATCGTCAATCTTTGTGCATGTACCATGTGCAGCTGAAAACAAGGTGTATTCCTTTTTTTCCTTATTTATTTTACTACACATATCAATTAAATCTAATTTTTCTAGGACTTCATTCACCTCTCTTACCTCTTTCTTATTTATTTTTTGGTTTGATTTATCTAGATCTGAAAGAGGAATATTTAGATCTCCCACTAGTATGGTTTTACTATCTATTTCCATCTTGAGCTCTGCCAGTTTCTCCTTTATGAATTTGGATGCAATGCCACTTGGTGCATACATATTGAGCAGTGTTACTTCTTTATTATTTATACTGCCTTTAATCAGTATGTAATGACCTTCCCTGTCTTTTTTAATCATATCTATTTTAGTTTGTCTTTCTCAGAAATCATAATAGCCACTCCTGCCTACTTTTTTTCATTTGACACCCAAAAGATTTTGTTCAAGCCCTTAACCTTAAACTTGTGTATGTCTGCCCACCTCATATGTGTTTCTTGTAGACAACATATGGTTGGATTTTGGTTTCGAATCCACTCTATTATTTTCTTCTGTTTTATGAGGGCTTTCATCCCATTTACTTTCAGATTTATAATTATCAGTTGTGCATTCGCTGACATTTTTGTATGCTCCCCTAGTCCTACCTGTTCTTCTTACACTATTTCCTTTTAAACCAGTGGTTTGCTTTAAGCAGGTATCCCTTATCCCCTCCCTTGTTTAGCTTCACTTTCTACCACTTCCCTTATTATTCCCCTCTTTTTATTTTTAAAGGCCTAATGAATTCCCTACCCCATCTTCTCCCCTCCCTTTTTTGACCTCTCCACTCCCCTGCTCCCCTTGGTTTATCCCTTCTGACTTTCTCAGTAGGGTTAGGTAGAGTTTTATATCCCAATGGATAATATAGCTACTCTTCCCTCTCCGGGTTGATTACACTGAGAGTATGGTTTAAATATTACCTCTTAATGCTCTCTTCCTTTCCTTCTTATAATAGTATATGTCTCATCCCCTTCCCATGCCCTCTTTGTGTATAAATAGAATATCCTATTTTTCTTATTCACTCAAGTTTCTCTTGGTGTCCTTTACTATTCACCCCCCTCTATAGCAACTCCATATCATCTTAGACCATTTAGTATTCCACCCTCTCCCTATGAATTATTCTTCTGATTACTATAATAATGAATACTATAATAGTGAATAGAGTTCACTAGAGAGAATTATACCTAGCATTTCTCCACATATGAATACAGAAAATTAGGTCTTACTGAGGCCCTTAAAGAGGCAATTTTAAAAATTATGAGTTTTCTTTCTTTCCCCTCTGTTTCTTATTTACCTTTTCATGTTTCTCTTGATTTTTGTGGTTGGATAGCGAACTTTCCATTTATTCCTGGTCTTTTCTGTGCAAATACTTGGAAATCTCCAATTTTGTCAAATGCCCATACTTTCCCCTAGAAGTATATAGTCAATTTTCATTGGTATTTGATCTGTGGTTGAAAGCCCAGTTCTCTTGCCTTTCTGACTATCATATTCCAAGCCTTGTGGTCTTTTAGCATAGAGGCTGCCAGATCCTGTGTGATCCTGATGGTGCTCCTTGATATTTGAATTGTCTCTTTCTGGCTTCTTGTAAGGTTTTTTCTTTTACTTGGAAGCTCTTGAATTTGGCTATTATATTCCTGGGGGTTGTCTTTTCTGGGTCTAGTGTAGAGGGTGATCTATGGATCCTTTCAATTTTTATATTGCCCTCTTGTTATAGAACTTCAGGGCAATTTTGCTGAATAATTTCCTTTAGCATGGAGTCCAAATTTCTATTAATTTCTACTTTTTCAGGAATACCAATGATTCTGAAATTGTCTCTTCTAGCCCTGTTTTCTTGATCTGTCAATTTCTCATTGAGATATTTCGTATTTCCTTCTATTTTATCAGTCTTTTGACTGTGTTTTCTTTTTTTCTTGCTGTCTTGAGTGATCATTAGCTTCTAATTGCTCTATTCTTAAATTAGAAATAAAATAAAGAACCTAAGAAAGTTAGCAAAAGTCATTAATATTATAACATATTTTAACCATTGCATTAGAGGGTTATTCAACATTTTAAAATTATTTTTATGAAAAAAAAATTGGTTGACATTTCTCAGTTTGTCATTATAGGTTAAAAATATACATACAAATATTCTTAAGGTATAAATTATAATAGGGGGATTATACAGAAACCTTCAAAAATTTAGGAGGTTGCTATTGATTATAGGGCTAGAAAAATAAATATTGTTTTCACCAAAATTCCTTATCTTAACCTAAATCGTGCACAGAATTACAGCTCCTATATTTTGGAAGTATGCACTAGCTAGTCACAGTTTAGTTTCTTTCCATACTCCATCTCCATGTGGGAAGGGGATTACCACAAATTCAATATAATTATCTATTTTAGTCAGGCATATAGTACCTATGTTTTTTATGCATTATATTAAAAAAATAAAAAATGAACAAGATAAAAATATGGAGAAATGAATTCTCAAAATCAATTCATAACCTTCTATTTTGTTTTTCCAAATGTATTCATAGCTTAAAATGGTGATTAAAGTAGGGGCCTAAAAGCTTTAAAATTCATCCTGCACTGTTTCAGAGATTTCAGTTCTTCTGATTTGTCTAGATCTAACAGGTATAAAATAATTTTAAAATCATGAACAATAACAGAAAACAAAAGTTTCTCATCTTCAGATTTAGAGCAGAATTCTTTGATCTACTTTGTATTTTCCCCCTGTTCCTTGACAACAAAACAATTCATAATCTGTGAAGGTATGAAAATCCTCATCAGTTAACCCTGGGAAAAGAATGAAAATAAGTAGTTTAAAAATGGATAGTCCAAATTCTAAGTGTTTTGGATAACAATTAAACCATTCTGTTCTATGATTTTGCAAATTTTCTAAATTACTTACATTAAAATTTAACGTATTATGCAATGTTAATTCTTTATTTCAAAGCTTTATAACTAAAACATAGATCTGTAATTATGCTTTTTAAAAAGTCAGTAGAAACTTTTCTTTATACAATGAACTCCTTTAATGTAAATTAGTCTGTGAGGAGTTGAAAGACAGGAGTGTGTGATTTTAAAGTCAATTCTTATAACATATTACTCTGATTGCTTCCTCTCCCATTACATTGAAAGCACATTAAATTGGTGGTCTTGAGAAGATATTTGAAGACCAGAGAAGATATTTGAATGGCTACTAGGCATAAAGATTGAACGCCACTGGTGATCAATACATTTCAAAAAATAAGAACCTCCATTTTTATATTTTTAACCTATAATGACAAACTGAGAAATGTCAACCAAATTTTTTTTTCATAAAAATAATTTTAAAATGTTGAATAACCCTCTAATGCAATGGTTAAAATATGTTATAATATTAATGACTTTTGCTAACTTTCTTAGGTTCTTTATTTTATTTCTAATTTAAAATCACAATCATTTTTCATAGAAAAGATGTGATCAAATAATTCATACAATGCCTTTGTCAATTTAAGCAAAATTTTTCTTAGTAGAAAAATAACTCTGGCCCTTTTCAAAAATGTCCCTTTTTTCTAGTTAAATTTTAAAATGAATTCCTTGTTTTATAGAACATTTAATTAATATCAGATTTCCTTTAAAAATATCAATTGAGGCTTTCTGGTTAAGATGGCTGCAGAGTAAAAAGCAGCGCTTAAACCTCTCCTAACTGAAACATACAGGACTCCTAGAGGGAACATATAAACAAATCCAAATGAACAGAGGGATCCCACAACAGGGCACAGCATGGAAGGTATGTGGAATTGGGGCATTTCCATGTTAAAAAGGGGTGAAATAGCTCTCACTAAATTGCAGACTGAGCAACCCTCCCCCCCCCACACACATACCACCTACAATGCCAAAGCCAGCTCAAGAGAAATAGAGCAAGTTTGGGGCACCCATTGAGTCATTGTCAGCTCCAGGGCATGTTCCTGAGAGCAGCAAGACTTAGGACCCCAAAAGGCTAAAGAACGCACACAGACTTTGAGCGAGGACACAGAGTGCAGACTCAGGTGGAGCTGGACACAGGCAGGAGCAAAGACTCTGAAACCCTAATTGCGGAACTGGTGCAGATGAGTATACGACTGTGGAAGAAGTGCCCTGAGACTTGTAAAGGAGCCTCCAGGAGAGGATCAAGCAAGGGGGTTCACCAGGGGGCTTGACTTTGAGAACAACCAGACCTGAGACCACAGGAGCATAAAGAGTGCAGACAGACCCTGAGCATGAGAATAAACCTGAGAATGGGCTGGGCTAACAATGGCAGCCCAGAATGAGGAAGGCCAAAGAGAAAAATTAACAAAAACAAGAATAAATCTTTAACACTCGAACAACTTTTACACAGAGAAAATCCAGACAACCGAGCAAACAGAAGGAAGAGAACAAACAAGCATCTGGACCCTCCCAAAATAATGAAAACAGGTCACAAGCTCTTGAAGAGTTCAAATATGAAATGACAATAAAGTTGGAAAAGATTTGGCCAAAGAAATGGAAAATAGCTCAAAAGAAAATCAGGCAAGAAAATAACAGTTTAAAAGGCAGAATTTTGCAATTTGAAAGTGAGACTCAGAAATCAAATGAACTGATTAGCAAATTGAACACCAGAAATGACCAGATTGAAAAGGAAAACCAGTGCCTAAAGGCTAGAATTGAGCAATTAGAAGCTAATGATATCTCAAGACATCAAATGTCAGTGAATGCACAACTGATAATTATAACTCCGAATGTGAATGGGATGAACTCACTCATAAAACGGAAGCAAATAGCAGAGTGGATTAGAAACCCAAACCCTACCATATGTTGTCTACAAGAAACACATATGAGGTAGGTAGACATACACAAGTTTAAAGTTAAGGGCTTGAGCAAAATCTTTTGAGCTTCAAAACAGAAAAAGAAGGCAAGAGTGGCAATTGTGATTTCTGTCAAAGAAAAAGTAAAAATAGATACGATTACAAAAGAAAGGAAGGGTCATTACATCCCGATTAAAGGCAATATAAACAATGCGGAAATAACACTGCTCAATATGTATGCACCAAGTGGCATTGCATCCAAATTCATAAATGAGAAACTAGCAGAGCTCAAGATGGAAATAGATAGTAAAACCATACTAGTGTGAGATCTAAATATTCCTCTTTCAGATCTAGATAAATGAAACCAAAAAATAAATAAGAAAGAGGTAAGAGAGGTGAATGAAGTCCTGGAAAAATTAGATTTAATTGATATGTGGAGTAAAATAAATAGGGATAAAAAGGAATACACCTTGCTTTCAGCTGCACATGGTTCATTCACAAAGATTGACGATGTAATAGGGCATAGAAACATTGCACACCAATGCAAAAGAGCAGAAATAATAAATGTAACCTTCTCAGATCATAATGCAATAAAAATAATAATTAGTAAGGGCACCTAGACAGGCAATCAAAAACTAATTGGAAATTAAATAATATGATTCTCCAAAACCAATTAGTCAAAGAAGAAATCATAGAATCAATCAACAATTTCATTGAAGAGAATGACAATGATGAGACATCCTACCAAACTCTGTGGGATGCGGCCAAGGCAGTACTCAGGGGGAAATGTATATCCTTGAGTGCATATATTAACAAATTAGGAAGGGCAGAGATTAATGAATTGGGCATGCAACTCAAAAAATTAGAAAGCTAGGAAATTAAAAATCCCCAGATGCAAACTAAATTAGAAATACTAAAAACCAAGGGAGAAATTAATAAAATCAAAAGTAAAAGAACTATTGAATTAAAAAAATAAGACTAGAAGCTGGTACTTTGAAAAAACAGATAAAATAGACAAAGTACTGGTCAACCTAATAAAAAAGGAAAGAAGGAAATGAAATTGACAGTATCAAAGATGAAAAGGGAGACCTCACCTCTAATGAAGGGGAAATTAAGGCAATCATTAAAAACTATTTTGCTCATTTATATGGCAATAAATATAACAATTTAGGAGATATGGATAAATATTTACAAAACTACAAATTGCCTAGATTAACAGCAGAAGAAATAGAATACGTAAATAATCCCATATCAGAAAATGAAATTGAATAAGCCATCAAAAAAGTCCCTAAGAAAAAATCGCCAGGGCCTGATGGATTCACAAGTGAATTCTATCAGACATTCAAAGAGCAACTAATCCCAATACTATACAAATTATTTGATATGATAAGCAAAGAAGGAGTCCTACCAAATTCCTTTCATGACACAAATATTTTAATGATTTCAAAGCCAGGGAGAACAAAAATAGAGAAAGAAAACTACAGACCAATCTCCCTAATGAACATAGATGGAAAAATCTTAAATAGAATACTAGCAAAGAGACTCCAGCAAGTAATTAAGAAGATCATACACCATGATCAGGTGGGATTTATACCAGGAATGCAAGGATGGTTCAATGATGGGAAAACCATCCACATAATTGACCATATCAAGAATCTAACGAACAAAAATCACATGATTATCTCAATAGATGCTGAAAAAGCCTTTGACAAAATACAGCATCCATTCCTATTGAAAACACTGAAAAGTATAGGAATAGAAGGAACCTTCCTAAAAATAATAAACAGTATATACCTAAAACCATCAACAAGCATTATATGCAATGGGGATAAATTAGAAGCCTTCCCAATGAGATCAGGAGTGAAACAAGAATGGCCATTATCACCTCTATTATTCAATATAGTACTTGAAACACTAGCAATAGCAATTAGAGAAGAAAAAGAAATTGAAGATATCAAAATAGGCAACGAGGAGACTAAGCTATCACTCTTTGCAGATGATATGATGGTATACTTAAAAAATCCTAGAGAATCAACTAAGAAGCTGGTAGAAATAATCAACAACTTTAGCAAAGTTGCAGGATACAAAATAAATGCACATAAATCATCAGTATTTCTATATATTTCCAAGATATCACAGCAGCAAGAGGTAGAAAGAGAAACACTATTTAAAATCACCCTAGACAATATAAAATACTTTGGAATCTATCTACCAAAACAAACACAGCAATTATACGAAAACAACTACAAAAAACTTTGCAAACAAATAAAACTGGATCTAAACAATTGGAAAGTCATTCATTGCTCATGGGTAGGACAAGCTTACATAATAAAAATGAACATTCTACCCAAATTAATTGATGTATTTAGAGCCATACGTATCAAACTACCAAAAAACTTCTTTACTGAATTAGAAAAAACTATAACAAAGTTCCTTTGGAATAACAAACGATCAAGAATATGAAGGGAAATAATGAAAAAAAATGTGAAGGAAGGGTGCCTAGCAGTACCAGATATTAAACTATACTATAAAGCTGTAGTCATTAAAACAATATGGTACTGGCTAAGAGATAGAAGGGAGGATCAGTGGAATAGACTTGGGGTAAATGACATCAGCAAGACAGTGTATGATAAACCCAAAGAGCCCAACTTTTGGGACATGAATCCACTATTTGACAAAAACTGCTGGGAAATTTGGAAAACAATATGGGAGAGATTAGGTCTAGATCAACACCTCACACCCTACACCAAGATAAATTCAGAATGGGTGAATGACTTGAATATAAAGAGGGAAACTATAAATAAGTTAAGTGAACACAGAATAGTATTCTTGTCAGATCTTGGGAAAGGAAAGGTTTTAAAACCAAGCAAGAGTTAGAGAAAATTACAAATATAAATTAAATGGTTTTGATTATATTAAACTGAAAAGCTTTTGTACAAACAAAAACAATGTAGTCAAAATCAGAAGGGAAACAACAAATTGGG
>NC_058135.1:71946522-71962706 GCF_016433145.1 Gracilinanus agilis | reverse complement strand
ATGACACAAATATGTTAATGATTTCAAAGCCAGGGAGAACAAAAATAGAGAAAGAAAACTACAGACCAATCTCCCTAATGAACATAGATGGAAAAATCTTAAATAGAATACTAGCAAAGAGACTCCAGCAAGTAATTAAGAAGATCATACACCATGATCAGGTGGGATTTATACCAGGAATGCAAGGATGGTTCAATGATGGGAAAACCATCCACATAATTGACCATATCAAGAATCTAACGAACAAAAATCACATGATTATCTCAATAGATGCTGAAAAAGCCTTTGACAAAATACAGCATCCATTCCTATTGAAAACACTGAAAAGTATAGGAATAGAAGGAACCTTCCTAAAAATAATAAACAGTATATACCTAAAACCATCAACAAGCATTATATGCAATGGGGATAAATTAGAAGCCTTCCCAATGAGATCAGGAGTGAAACAAGAATGGCCATTATCACCTCTATTATTCAATATAGTACTTGAAACACTAGCAATAGCAATTAGAGAAGAAAAAGAAATTGAAGATATCAAAATAGGCAACGAGGAGACTAAGCTATCACTCTTTGCAGATGATATGATGGTATACTTAAAAAATCCTAGAGAATCAACTAAGAAGCTGGTAGAAATAATCAACAACTTTAGCAAAGTTGCAGGATACAAAATAAATGCACATAAATCATCAGTATTTCTATATATTTCCAAGATATCACAGCAGCAAGAGGTAGAAAGAGAAACACTATTTAAAATCACCCTAGACAATATAAAATACTTTGGAATCTATCTACCAAAACAAACACAGCAATTATACGAAAACAACTACAAAAAACTTTGCAAACAAATAAAACTGGATCTAAACAATTGGAAAGTCATTCATTGCTCATGGGTAGGACAAGCTTACATAATAAAAATGAACATTCTACCCAAATTAATTGATGTATTTAGAGCCATACGTATTAAACTACCAAAAAACTTCTTTACTGAATTAGAAAAAACTATAACAAAGTTCCTTTGGAATAACAAAAGATCAAGAATATGAAGGGAAATAATGAAAAAAAATGTGAAGGAAGGGTGCCTAGCAGTACCAGACATTAAACTATACTATAAAGCTGTAGTCATTAAAACAATATGGTACTGGCTAAGAGATAGAAGGGAGGATCAGTGGAATAGACTTGGGGTAAATGACATCAGCAAGACAGTGTATGATAAACCCAAAGAGCCCAACTTTTGGGACATGAATCCACTATTTGACAAAAACTGCTGGGAAATTTGGAAAACAATATGGGAGAGATTAGGTCTAGATCAACACCTCACACCCTACACCAAGATAAATTCAGAATGGGTGAATGACTTGAATATAAAGAGGGAAACTATAAATAAGTTAAGTGAACACAGAATAGTATTCTTGTCAGATCTTGGGAAAGGAAAGGTTTTAAAACCAAGCAAGAGTTAGAGAAAATTACAAATATAAATTAAATGGTTTTGATTATATTAAACTGAAAAGCTTTTGTACAAACAAAAACAATGTAGTCAAAATCAGAAGGGAAACAACAAATTGGGAAAAAATCTTTATAACAAAAAATTCTGACAGGGGTCTAATTACTCAAATATACAAGGAGTTAAATCAACTGTATAAAAAAATCAAGCCATTCCCCAATTGATAAATGGACAAGAGACATGAATAGGCAATTTTTAGGTAAAGAAATCAAAAGTATCAATAAGCACATGAGAAAGTGTTCTAAATCTCTAATAATTAGAGAAATGCAAATCAAAACAACTCTGAGGTATGACCTCACACGTAGCATATTGGCTAAAATGAAAGAAGGGGAGAATAATGAATGCTGGAGGGGATGTGGCAAAATTGGGACATTAATGCATTGCTGGTGGAGTTGTGAACTGATCCAACCATTCTGGCTGGCAATTTGGAACTATGCTCAAAGGGCTATAAAAATGCCTACCCTTTGATCCAGCCGTACCATTGTTGGGTTTGTACCCCAAAGAGATCATAAATAAAAAGACTTGTATGAAAATATTTATAACTGCGCTTTTTGTGATGGCAAAAAAACTTCAGAGCGAAAGGAGCAGAGCCAGAAGAACGTTGTACACAGAGACTGATATATTATGTAATAGAATGTAATGAACTTCTGTCCCAGCAGCAATGCAATGACACAGGACAGCTCTGAGGGATTTATGGAAAGGAATGGTACCCACATTCAGAGGAAGGACTGCAGGAAAGGAAACATATAAGAAAAACAACTGCTTGAAAGCATGGTTTGGGGTGGACATGATTGGGGATGTAGACTGAAAACAACCACACCAATGCACCTATCAACAATTTGTAAATAGGTCTTGATCAACTACACATGATAAAAACAGTGGAAATGTGCATTGGCCATGGGTGGGGTTGTGCGGGTGGTGAAGAGGAAAGTAGAAGCATGAATCATGTAACCATGTTAAAAACGAATATTAATAAATGTTTAAAAAAATAACAATTGAGATGAAGATAAAATATTCCATATTTGCAAAAAACATCTTTCATCAATAACTGGTAATTCTCTTGTAATTTTTTTATGCAATTGGGACATAACCAATGAGTTCTGGGGGCATGTGAATTTCAAAGTGTTGATTTTTGATGTGCCTGATAATGCAAACACAAAGTAGTTCTGCAAGGACAAGATATTCTGAATGCAAAATCATAGATAACAAAAGGTTATTTTAATACCTACTGAACAGGACGTGCTATTCAGACAAATGTTTCCCATTCTCTTTTTTTTCTTTAGAAAGATTATAATTTTATTTTTTAGAAAAAATTTTTCCATGGATACATGATTCATGTTCTTATTCTCTCCCTCCCCAAACATCCCCCCTGTAGTCAACGTGCATTTATAATGTTTTCTTCAAGTTTCATCAATCATTACCTATTTCCATATTATTCTGTATTATTGAGAGTTGTACTAGTGTGGTCATTTAGAGTTTACTTCCCAAATCATGTCCGCATCAACCCATGTGTTCAAGCTTTTGTTTTTCTTCTGCGTTTCCACTCCTGTAGTTCTTCCTCTGACTGTGGATAACATTCTTTTCCACAAATACCTCACAATTGTCCTGGGACATTGCATTGATGCTAGTACAGAAGTCCATTACATTTGATTTTGCCACAGTGTATCAGTCTTCATGTACAATGTTCTCCTGGTTCTGCTCCTTTCACTCTGCATCAATTCCTGGAAGTCATTCCAGTTCACATGGAATTCTTCCAGTTCTTTATTCCTTTGATCACAATAGTATTCCATCACCAGAATATATCACAATTTATTCAGCCATTCCCCAATTGACAGACATACCCTCATTTCCATTTTTTTGCCAACACAAAGAGCAGAGGTATAAATATTTTTGTACATGTCTTTTTTCCTTATGATCTCTTTGGGGTACAAACCCAGCAATGGTATGATTGGATCAAAGGGCAGGTAATTTTTTGCCCTCTTTGGGCATAGTTCCAAATTGCCAGCCAGAATGGTTGGATGAATTCAAACTCCAAGAGTGCATTAATGTCCCAATTTTGTCACATCCCCTCCAGCATTCATTACTCTCCCCTGCTGTCATTTTAGACAATCTTCTAGGTGTGAGGTGATACCTCAGAGTTGTTTTGATTTGCATTTCTCTAATTATTAGAGATTTGCAACACTTTTTCATGTGCTTATTGATAGTTTTGATTTCCTCATCTGAAAATTGCCTATTCATATCCCTTGCCCATTAATCAATTCAGGAATGGTTTGATTTTTTATACAATTGATTTAACTCTTTTATATTTGAGTAATTCGAACTTTATCAGAGTTTTTCATTATAAAGATTTTTTCCTCAGTTTCTTGTTTCCCTTTTGATTTTGATTGTATTGTTTTTGTTTGTAAAAAACCTTTTTAATTTAATGTAACCAAAATTATTTATTTTACATTATGTAAATTTTTTCTAACTCTTGCTTCTTGAAAAGTCTTTCCTTTCCCAGAAATCTAACAAGTATATTATTCTGTGTTCGCCTAATTTTCTTATAGTTTCCTTCTTTATGTTCAAGTCATTCACCCATTCTGAATTTATCTTGGTGTAGGGTGTGAGATGTTGATCTAAACCTATTCTTTCCCATATTGTTTTCCAATTTTCCCAGCAGTTTTTGTCAAATAGTGGATTTTTGTCCCAAAAGTTGGGCTCTTTGGGTCTGTCATAGAAAGTCTTGCTGATGTCACTTAGCCCAAGTCTATTCCACTGATCCTCCCTTCTGTCTCTTAGCCAGTACCATATTTTTTTGATGACCACTGCTTTATTGTATAGTTTAATATCTGGCACTGCTAGGCCACCTTCCCTCACATTCACCTTTTTTTTCATTATTTCCCTTCATATTCTTGATCTTTTGTTCTTCCAAATGAACTTTGTTATAATTTTTTTCTAATTGAGTAAAAAAGTTTCTTGGTAGTTTGATAGTTAGGGCACTAAATAAGTAAATTAATTTCAGTAGAATGATCATTTTTATTACGTTAGCTTGTCCTACCCATGAGCACTCAATGTTTTCCCAATTGTTTAGATCTAGTTTTAATTGTTTGGAAAATATTTTGTAGTTGTTTTCATATAATTCCCGTGTTTTTTTGGTAGGTTGATTCCTAAGTATTTTATATTGTCTAAGGTGATTTTAAATGGTGTTTCTCTTTGTACCTCTTGTTGCTATGATGTGTTTGAAATATATAGAATTGCTGATGATTTATGTGCATTAACTTTTGTCCTGCAACTTTGCTGAAGTTGTTCATTATTTCTAGTAGCTTTTTAGTTGATTCTCTAGGATTTTTTAAGTAGACCATCCTGTCATCTGCAAAGAGTGATAACTTAGTCTCCTCATTGCCTATTCCCTTTTTGACTGGTTTGTCTGAATGAAAAAGACTATAAGCATGTGGTTGATAAGGAAAACTTCAAACCACAATATATCTACCTGGACCAACATTTTTCCATTAATACTAGCCTCTGTCATTAATATCTTAGTGTCTGTTATTTCTTCATTTGGGATGGAGTATCAGACTAGACTTTGAGCTTGTGTTCATGAGAGGTAAGCATACTAAAGGTACAGGAGATGGAATTTACGCTATTTTTTTTTCAAGACAGTTGGGCAAAACATATTTCAAATGTTTAATAACTCATGATCCAGAATTGTACTACACTGAATATAAGGAAGAAGGAAAGATAACTAGTCATCATTTTGCTTATTCAATTTCAGAAATGAACTTGTTAACATTGATTCTTTTTTATTAATAACATTAAGTTTGAGACCACTCTTCTCTCATCTGACGTGGTATGGGGGAGAGTTGACTATAGGTTCTGGTGAAAATAATTTACAATTGTGCAATTATTGTGCAATAATGATCTATCTATCTATTATGTATAACTTAATTCATGTTAATTTAATAGATGATATTGGGATATCATCTTTGTTGTGACTTTATAGATTTTCATTTTTTAATTTACTAAAAAAAACCTATCTAGGTATTTGTCCAGAAAATATAAACTGCCACTAATTAGGTAGAAAGATTGTATGTTATTTATGATTAGTTGGTAAAAAAATTCTTATTGAAATGAAGGAAAATTTATCTTAGAAATTAAGAAATGTCATAACACATTTTTCGGATTGTGTATAAGTTTTCTCTATAAAAACATGGTTTAAATATTTAAATTGACTAAGAATAAATATTAAAAATATAATTGATTCTTTATTGAAGTATTTTAAATGAATACTTAGATAATTATTTGAGGTCATTTTAATTTAGAAATAAATGCATGCATGTTATTAATTATTTTCTAATTGATTGCTTATTGTGCTACCAAACTTTAGTGCAGTAATATTTGAACTCATATTTTTTATCATCATTGCATTTTCATTATTATTAGATTGGTTATTAATGACTTCCAATCAATAGCATTTATGGGAATTAAATGCTGCAGGAAATATGAATAATCAGGACACTAATACATGGAGCTGAAAACTAACAATCGTTTTGGAGAACAATCTGGAACCATTCCCAAAGATGTAAAAATGGGTACAGTAAGCAATGGTGTAACAGCAGGAATCAAGCTGTAAGCACTAGCAAGAGGGAAGGGAGTGAGTGAATGGAATGCTTTCTCCTCCCCACTCCTTCCCAGTTGCTACCTCTGATAAACGGTTATAACAGAATCCCTTTCTGACCAAGAATTGAGGCTATTTTGACTTAGCTATCATAGGGCTAAATTGGCTGACAGAAGGGAATATTCCCACAGAAACTGGCAACTTCCACTGTTGGAAGTTTATTCCTTAAGCCCAAGATAGATTAAGTGCTCAGGATGTCTTCAAGCAACTTTCTTGAACTCTGGATTACAACTATACTCAAAGTCTGTATGGATGGAGATTTGGCTTAGGTAATACATGAATTGAGTTTGTAAAGCCTGAAAATAAAACACCTCACACCTCACAATCCTGACTAGGGAAGGGGTTTATTAATTCAGGGAAGCCGGGAAGGAGGGATAAATTCTAGGATTAAGGGTGAGGTAAAACTATCTAATATCTTCAGGATGCTTTCAGAAATAGCAATCCCCCCTAGAAGGGAATGCCTCTGAATAAAACTATTACCCCAACTCCCTCACAATCTAAACTGGCTCTTAATCCAATATTATCAAGTTCAAGATGGTTAAGGTAGTCTTGATTGTAGATCTATATTGTTTAGAGATTGGCTGGGATACTACAAATATTTTCACAGTGCTCACAACCTGGTAATGGTCAGTATGGAATATTCAGCAAAGAAACACCATGCTTCCTGAGGTTAGGGATGAGCTAGCTGAGAAGAAGTAATTCCTACCCCTTTCAAGCCACCCAGCTACCCCAAAGAGTGAGTTTACCAAGCTTGGTGTCCTGCTTTTTATACCCACATTCTTAACTGCCCCAGCTGCCCCCTCTCCTGGAGTTCTGGGGGGTGCTGTGGAATTCTGTGAGGCAGTTCACCCCACTTAATATAATGCATGTTACAAAGGGCCATCTAAATTTGTAAATCATTTTATGCAGTAATATTACTCCAAGATCTGTATCCCAAAGAGATTGAAAATAAGGGAAAGGAACCTATCTGTACAAAATTATTTATAACAGCACTTTTTTGTGGTGGCAAAGAACTGGAAAGGATGTCCATCATATGGAGATTGAGAGAATAAGTTGTAGTATATGTTTGCAATGGAATAATACTGTGGCATAAAAAATGAGATCACTTATATGAATTGAGGCAATATGAATTGACTAGAACAAGAACAATACAAAGTAACACTAAAACATGATGATCAACTGTAAATGACAACTACTATCAACAAGACCAATTTTATTTCTTCCATGAATTTTTCTCTAGTGTATACAATATCTATCTTTTTTTACAACATAAGTGACATGGAAATATATGTTATAGAATAATATATGTACAACTTTTATCATGTTATCTGCCATCTTGGGAGAAGAGAATGGTTAGAGGGACAAAGGGAGAACATGGATTGTGAAATATCAAAAAAGGAATATTAATAAACTCTATTGACATCTAATCTGAAAATAAAATTAGAAAAGTTATGATAAAATACATTATTTTGGTTAGAAATGTTCCTGGACCAAATCTTTTAGAAATATGTGAAGGAATTAGTTGAATAGCATTATAGACACTACAGGAAATGCCTTGTTATCCATTAAAATATGTATAACTTTAATGTCACGATGTCATTTACTCTATAGACATCTCATGGGATTATCAGTTCATGCAAACGAAAAACCTATAAATAATCCATTTTCCTCTTTTTTTTGGAACTGTGGCATTACACAAAGTAAAACCTCATCTAACCACATGAAACAGAAAACTATCTATTCCATTGTTTCCTACCATAATGTTACCTGTATTTGAGTTTATCTTAGTATACATGGAGACTAATATTTTTCAAGTTAATTATCTTAATACTTAGAATTATTTCTAGCCAGAAAGTTTTAAATAAGAATGCTATAGATTTTAGTTTAAAATTCTATTTTTTCAGAAGTGAAAAGAGATATAAATAAATAAAATACATCTTATAAATATTCAAATATTTATATATACACATGTTCATACATATGAATAGGTAAGGAGAAGATATATTTCCTTTCTTAAACTGTCACATTAAAATATAAAAAACCCAAATTGTTTCAAAACAACAAACATCTCTAAGTGGCTAATGTATTTAATACATTATTTATGTGAAGAATGAATCAAACTCTCTTTTTCTATCAATCAGCAAATTTTAAGTTAATCAGTCAAAAACTTAAGTACCCCTACTTAGTACCTTACCAGTCAGTAAGTATGAGAGTTCACAAGTCACTTATTAGAGTTGGTAACAACTTCAGAGATCACTGCCCAGTTTCTGGGCAGTGCTGGGCAAATTTAAAGACTGTGATTGATTCTCATAAAATGGAGGAGCCATAAGACATGACATTGAGAAAACTGCTTTAGAAAGGTCAGCTTGAGGTTTCAGTAAGGCTCTCTGTTGGTGAGCCAAACTGGAGGAGAAGACTCTTCCCATAGATCCTACCTTGGCTTGTGGTGGCAAATGGAATGATTTCTTCCTTGGTTCTTTGGTGAGGAGACCCTCTCTACTCATTGTTGCTTTGGTGGGACACTCCCTTCAGAGTGAGTTCTGGTGAAATTCTTGGCAGTCTTAGACTTTTGTGCACTGAAGGTTCTCAGAAAATTCTTCAGCATCTCCTGGTTCTTTGGATTTTGGCTTCCTAATTAGGACTTTGGATTCTGGTGAGATTTGCTTTCAGATTTGCATTTGTGATGTGGAGACATAAGATTAAATTTAGGGTAGTTTGTAGCTAGGCACTACTTTCTGTCTCTTTATCTACATTTTTCCACTTTCACTCTTTTCACCTCTTTGTAAATAAAGCTACTAAAAGTCATTTTAACTTAAGCTATATTATTTTTAAATCAGTGACCAAAATATTACTTTAGAACTTTCATATTAGCATAAAAACCTAAATTTAAATTCTTATATTTATATGCTGAAGGTGTTTAAGTTAGATTATTTCACCTAAAGTATTCTAAGCCAAATGAAAGGTGTGAATGTGTAGAGGTGATAAGTCACTAGGAAAGATATCTCAGGGAGAAGTGTCATTTGACTTGATTTTTAAAGGATAGCTGAAATCAACAATTAAAAAGGGGCTATCATGACAAATACAAAAGACAACATGAAGAAAAATACACGGAAGAGGAAACGATGTGCTTATAGAGCAGAATGTGCACCATTTTTTGGACATATATAAGAGAAAGGTCTAGCAGATAAAATATCTGGAAAAATAGAGTGAAGCCAAATTATGCAAATTTTGAATGCTAAAAATGAAATTTTAATTTTATGAAGTGATAGTAGACCATCATGTATAGAGAATTCTGCCAGAACGAGAATTATGTCTAATGAAGGTTATTTTTGCAGGGGTATTTAGAAAAGGTGGAATACATAAAGAGGGAGGAAAAATTATAAAAATACCTAGGGAGATTGCTGTAATATTTCAAGTAATCGATTGAGCCTTATACAACGATGTCATTAGTAGAAACAAAGAAACTACCAATGTAAAACTGATTATACTGGTGAAATCAACAACTCAGTATCAGGTAGAGAAGAAGAAAGAGACAAAGTAAAAATTAAGTTACAAACATGAGAATGTGAATGGTGATGTCTCTTACAGAAACAGTAATCAAGAAAAGAAATATTAAAATGTGCAGTATGGGATATAATAATGGTAATAACTCACTAACACCTTTATATCATTCTAACATTGGCAGAATACTTTATAAATATTCTTCCATTTTGTCATTACAAAATCCCTGGGAAGTGGGTGCTGTTATTTTCCCATTTTACAAATGAGAAAACTGAAACTGAGAGGCAAAGATGATAAATATAGAAATTACAATGTCATATTTTTAGTACCTTTACCAGAATTGCAGAATTATTGTTATTGTTATTTCAATAATTTATCATAAGACAGTAGAGGCTAAGTATATATTTAGAAATATAAAAAATCTATATATTTTAAAATGTATTTTGAAATCATTAAAATGAATCCAATAACTCTTCAGCATAAAACATTTAGAGATTTGTGGTAACCTTTTAAATAACTGCATGGAAAAAGTTTTCACAGATTTTCTTATTGAACATATTCCAAGGTTTTAGATAGACTGATGTTCTTGACCAGTTTGCCAAGAACATAAATCAGAATTTTTAAGGTCCAGTAATTGCCATAAATTGGTTGCTCTGATTAGATGTATTGGAATCATATTTCTAATTCATGTTATTTGGCACTGTTTACAAAAAAGAGCAGCTGCTGCATTTAAGTGGCTGTTACTAGTCGACCTCCATGAATACAGTCTTATGTTTGTTCAAAAATAATTGTTCATAGGTATAAAAGTGAAGAAGAACTCCAGACTAAAACAAATCATTTTGGAAGACAAATATGGATATGATAAAGGGAAAATAAAGCCTCTAGGTCCAATATTGATTACTGTTGCTCATAACTATCAAAAGCTAAAATGATGCTTTTTCTGTAGACCTAAGATAATTTTGTGAGGTACTCTTAAATAATAATGGCAAGTTATAATAGAAATGGGATCACTGAATAATACTTAAGGGTCCTCAGAGGAAATATACTGACTCAAAAATGTGCCTTAATATTATATATATATATATACATATATATGTGCATATATATGTATATAGTTTTGTTTATTTTTAAATACTTCTAAAATTCATTTTAATATAGTTAGTTATAGAACTCATATTTTGTGGGGAAAAGTTAGGCTGATGGCTTTTTAATTTAGTTATCTTCCAGATTACATCAATACAATTTTAATTATCATTGTTGACATTTTTGTGATCTATGTTATCCCCCTTTTTCCCACCACTTCACCTTCCCCAAGACAGCGGATAATATGATACTAGTAGTACAGGTATTATAACATAATGCATATTTCTTTGTCATCATACTGTGAAAAAAGACAAATTCACTTACACTAGAGAAAAAACCGTGGAGGAAATAAAATGAATGTTATGCTTCAATTTGTTTTCAGAGTCTTTCAGTATCTTCTTTCGTGATGGATAGACTTTTTCATCATGAATCCCTTAAAGTTCTCCTGGAACCTTGCATTAATGACAATAGTTAAGTCATTCACGGTTGATCATAATATAGTATTGCTGTTATTGTTTATAATGTTCACATTAGTTCTGTTCACTTCACTTTGTATCACTTGCTATAAGTCTTTCTGATTTTATTTTGTTTTGTTTTGCTTTAATCCTGTTTGATATTTCTTATGGCACAATAGTAGCCCATTAAAATACTTTTATTAAAAAATTTGGGATGTCTTTCAAGAAGAATTAGTGGATTTTGAAAAACTTTCCACACCACCCCCATCCTCTTGTTCAAGAACATTAGGCAGTTCTTTCTGATACTTTCTTGAAATATGGTGCTCAGGCTCTTCTGTTTTATGGCTTTCAGGTAGTCCAAAGGATCTTAGACTAGTTCTTATAGATCTATTTTCCAAGTCAGTTATTTTTCTAATGAGGTATTTTAGATTTTCTTCTAATTTTTCATTCTTTTGGTTTTGTTTTATTGTTTATTGTCTTATGTAATCATTATCTTAAATTTTCCCTATTCTAATTTTTATGTAGTTATTTTCTTGCTTGAGATTTTTTTGTTTCCTTTTTAGGTCTCTCATTTCCTCTCACAGTTTTTTATTTAACTTCTTTTATTTGTTTTGTGATATTTATTTGGAAGTGTTCCAGGAGTTTATTTTGGGTCTCATATCCTTTCACATTTTCCTTTGAAGTTTCATATATTAGAATTGTTGCCCTCTTTTGAATTTATATTTTAGTGTTCCCTGTTGCTAAAATACTTTTCTATTTTAGGCTTTTTCTTTGTCTTTTTTCTAATTTTAGTGGGGTGTATATTGTGATCCCGCTTATATATGGAAGATGGACTCTACCTCTGGAGTAGAGGGAATACTTTCCCTGGATTCTCTTCAGTGCTATGTGTACTGGGTTGAACTGGAATCTTCTCCTTAGCTTCCACGTTACTCACATGCCTACAGTCCCAGGTTTCTCTTTCTGCCAATGGTTACTACAGCTGTACTTGAGCCCGCATTTGCTGGATTACTCTTCTGTATGTGCTAGGCTAATTTTAATGCTGCCAGTTTCACTGGTTTTCCCTATTACTCCAGCAAGGTGGGTCTTTCCTCTGGTAATTCTATATTTTCTTTGAGAGTAATAATTAGGAGAGCTATTATATTAAATAAGAGAGCAAATAATTAGGTTAGCTGTCGATTTTATTAGCCTTTTCAAAGAAACCATTTTGCCCCACTGCTTCTCTTTCTCAGTTTTCTGGCCCAGCATGGCAATTAGAATCTTTGAAGTGCTTCAAAGTAATATATCAGTAGTTCTGATTGGTTGCTGAGGCCACTATTACATTTAAGTGTCTGAAGTGTTATCACACTGATGTGGAAGAAAACTTCTGTAGCCTACAGCTGACATTTTCACAAAACTAGAAATAGAGAACAGAGACGAGGACATGTAATCAAATTGTTTTTAATGTCATTTGGCCCTTGTACATCTAGTACAGTCTAACTGCTAATAGTGTGAAAGTATAACAGAGGAAGTTAGTGAACTCAGGGTTAATGAATAACATTTTCTACTTATTTTGAATCATGAATCTATCTTTAGTTGTTGTATTTTTTATGTATAATTTCCTTTTGGTCATGGTGATCAGAGAAGATGCTTAGTCTGGCATGTTTTTGCTGATGTGATGTGTGAATAATCTATTTTATTGATTAAAAACATATATCATATGCTTATATATGCTATTCTCCATTCAATGTACTAGTTGTTTTTTGAATACAGGATGCTTTTAGAGACTATATTAGGTGGTGGTAGCATAAAAAAAAAGTCTTCATGTCCTCAAGAAGCTTAATCTATAAAGCAAGTAAGCTAAGTATAGAAATATATAGTAGATAAGTTAAGTACTGAGTAAGAAGAATATACATAATGAGAATTCAAAGGAACACAACACAAAAGAAGCAAGTAAAAATCTTCCTAGTGTTTTTGGTACATTCCTTACAATATGGAAGGAATGCATGTCTTCCTAAATGGATGGATAAATATAGATAGATACATAGATAGGCATCCTTTGTAATTCTTGTTAAATTCAAATATTTTTATCATGCCATTGTCCTCATGCATTGTGATAAACACACACACATACACATTTTTCTTTGTCAGTCAAATAGCAATATTTGTTCAGAGTCTGCTATCTGCCAGATAGCACTATACTGAGAAAAAAAAGAAAAAAAATCAAATAACCCTGATATTATAAGTTTACATTTTACTTGGAGCATATGGCAAATACTCGATAAAATATCATCAAATTGTCAGTCCCTA
Organism: Gracilinanus agilis; assembly: GCF_016433145.1. Lineage (NCBI taxonomy): Eukaryota > Metazoa > Chordata > Mammalia > Didelphimorphia > Didelphidae > Gracilinanus > Gracilinanus agilis. The sequence continues at coordinate 71,949,226 of NC_058135.1, read as the reverse complement.
TGGAGATAATATTCAGAATTATTTCCATAGCACTATCTCCCTTCATTTTCATTTGCCTTTTGAGCACTCCAAATTTGATATTCCATAGATATCATTTAGAAAAAGATATTTGAAATTCAACATATTCAAAACCGAAATTACCTTTTCTCCAACCCACCTATCTTTGAAATTTTCCTGGTTTTCATTTTAATTTTCATTTTTAGAATTATTCTAAACTACTTCCTCTTTCTTACATCATATATGTATTAAATCACTAAAACTTGTAATTTCTACCTCTATAATGCCCCCTATAGACATCCAAAGCCTTTTTTTCTCTGCTCACACAGCTACTTTATTAGTTTTAAAAGACTTCTTAACTGGTTTCTTTGCTAAAATTCTTTCTTCAATCCAATTTATCCTTCACATACATTTAAAGTGAAACTTTCTTAACTTGCTAGAATCCACAATACTACAGCAAATCTTTTGAACTATAGCAGTTCACAGTACTGGGATTCTATCCCAAAACTTTACAACCAATGCTTTTCCAAATCTATTTTACAAAATAGCAATTTGGTGAGACAGTGTATATGAATATATAAATATATCTAAATAATATAAGACTTAAATTCTTGAGGACAATTTTATGGAAGTAATTCATAGAATGGGAGAATAATAACATAACTTTTTCTTTATATCTGATAAAAGAAAGGCTATGCCAAAATAATATAATTTGTATCTGTAATTCATATTCTTCCTTATTTCTCATGATCTTAGTAAGTGATCTGGGTTGTATAACAGATAGAGTACTACAATTGGAGTTAAGAAGACCTTAGTTCAAATCCAATTTTACATATTCACTACCTATATTACTTGAGGCAAGTCAGTTATATTCCAGCATCCTTAATTTCTTTATCTCTAAATGAAGATACGTCTAAACCTACCTGATGGAGTTATTATGAGAAATAAATGAAATCATTCATATATAAAACACTTAAACTTTTTTCAAACTTCCAGCTTCCAGTCTTATTTATTAATTTAATATTTCTTTTACTTTCAATTTTATTGATTTCTCCTATAAACTTTACAATCTCTAATTTAGTTTTTAAGTGGAGATTTTCAATTTGTTCCCTTTCTAGTTTTTGATTTGCATGCCCAGTTCATTGATCTTTGCCCTCCCTAACTGGTTAATATATGCACTCAAGGATATAAATTTGCCCCTGAGTACTGCTTTAGCTGCATCCCACAGATTTTTAGGATATCGCATCATTGTCATTCTCTTCAATGAAATTATTAATTGTTTCTGATTTGTTCTTTAACTAACTAATTTTGGAAAATCATATTATTTAATTTCCAATTAGTTTTTGATGTGCTGTCCATGTGCACTTACTAGTTATTATTTTTATTGCATCATCATCTGAAAAGGTTACATTTATTATTTCTGCTCTTTTGTGTTTGTTTGCCATATTTCTATACCATAGTATACAGTCAGTCTTTGTGAATGTACCATGTGTAGCTTAAAATAAGGCATATTCCTTTTTGGCCCTTTTTATTTTTCTCCACGTATCTATTAAATCTAATTTTTCTAGGATTTCATTCACTTTTCTTATCTCTTTCTTATTTACTTTTTGGTTTGATTTATCTAGAGCTAATACAGGAAGATTTATGTCTCCCAAAAGTATAGTTTTAATATCTATTTCCTCCTTGAGCTCTGCCACTTTCTCCTTTAGAAATTTGGATACTATACCATTTGGTGCATACATTTTGAATACTGTTATTTCCTCATTGTCTATTCTGCCTGTTATCAGGATTTAATTACCTTCCCTATCCCTCTTAACCAGATCTATTTTTACTTTGGCTTTATCAGAAATGAGGATTGCAACTCCTGCCTTCTTTTTCTCAGTTGAAGCCAATAGATTTTACCCTAGCCTTTTATTTTTACTCTATGTATGTCTACCTGCCTCATATGTGTTTCTTGTAGACAACATATGGTAGGATTTTGGTTTCTAATCCACTATGCTATTTGCTTCTGTTTTATGGGTGAGTTCATCCCATTCACATTCAGAGTTATAATTATCAGCTGTGTATTTCCCAACATTTGGTATCCTTTTCTAATTCTGCCCCCATCTTCCTACACTATTTCCTTTTAGATAAGTGGTTTGTTTTAACTCAGTCTCCTTTATCTCCTCCCTTAGTTTATGTCCCTTTTTGTTCCCCTCTTATTATTTTTAAGGCCTGATGAATTCCCTCCCCCCTCTGTTCCCCTCCCTTTTTGAACTCACCACCGCACTGCCATCCCTTGGTTTATCCCTTCTGACTTTCTCCGTAGGATAAGATTGAGTTCAATATCCCAATGGATAAAGCTCCTCTTTCCTCTCAGGATTAATTCCACTAAGAGGAAGGTTTAAGTATTTCCTATTAATAATCTTTTCCTCTCTTTTTATAATAGTACTCATCCCCTCCCTTTCCCATGCCCTCTTTGTGTCATATAGATTATCCAAATTTTCTTATTCCTTCAAGTTTCTCTTGGTGCCATTTTCTATTCACCACCCCCTTTTTTTCAAATCATCTTAGGCCAGTGATGGGCAAACTATTTTAAGAGGGGGCCAAAGGAAAGGAAATGCTCATATGTCAGTGTATTTCTTTTTTTTTTTAACATTTATTAATATTCATTTTTAACATGGTTACATGATTCATGCTCCACCTTTCCCCTTCAACCCCCCCCCGC
>NC_058135.1:71894201-71921547 GCF_016433145.1 Gracilinanus agilis | reverse complement strand
ATATATATATATATATATATATATATATATATATATATATATATATCCTGAGGAAAGCAAACCTAGTTAATAAGAATCTGTAGGCAGATTGAGTCAAATATCAGATCATTATATTTAGAGGGTTCAAAAAGACTTATTCAGGGGAAAAATATTTCCATGTTGCTAATATCATAAAAGAGTCAGTGACAGTTGGGAACCTTCCTCAAATAAAAGAAACCAAATTATTTCAGGAAGCTTTGATTCTATTTTGGTTTCTTAACTGAGGCATTAAGTAAAATTTCATATCCAATAAGAGAATTTTCAGTCAGTTCAATAGCCTCTTAACTAGAGCAAATTGTACTGACTCACCAAATTAAAATAGAAATAAATTAAAAATGAAAAGCTATTAAAACAGGTGTATCAGTGAAAGATTAAAAATGTATAGATTAAAAAAAAACAAAAAAAATAAAAAAAATGTATAGATTTCCTGAGAAAAATTTGGTTTGAGGTTGACCAAATTCAGTCAGAAAATAAATAAGGATGGTATAGGGGTAAAGATCTATCAGTATCTTTTTGTGCGTATTATTTTGTTGCTGTTTTCTGTCATTTTTCAGTTGTGCCTTACTCTGTGACCACATTGAGGATTTTCTTTGCAAACACTCTGTAGTAGTTTGCCATTACTTTTTCAGCTCATTTTAAAGTTGAGGAAAGTGAGGCAAACAGAATTGAGTGACTTGCTCAGGGACATAGCTAGATTTGAACTCAAGATTTGTCTTCTTGATCATAGGCCTGGAATTCTAACCTCTGTGGCACTTTGCTGCCTATATATTATATTCAGAAACTTTTCTCCCTATCATTCTCACCTACCATCCTGTATGTATAGTGAAATCTATGTCTAGTATATATAACATGTTTTATATATACTATATATACACACTTGTATGGATGCATGTATGGAGAGAGAGATGTTTTTCAATACCTTTTTTAAGATGATGTTGGTATGAGAAAAATATTTCATACTCATTAAGACAGACTATTATAGTACAGTTGAAGAAAATTCTTCTAATTTTATAATTTTATGTATAGTAAGAAAAGGTCTCCTGTCAAGGCCACTAGCAGCATCTACCAACAACTATCATATATGTATCTGTAAATTCCAACAGAGAAAATAGCCTGAAAAGTGCCAAGAATCATTTTCATCTGCTGTGCTAATAGCCATGAAGTTCTGCAGACCATACTGAGGAAACATCGATACAAATAATATTATTGTGCTAATATTAAAGCTACCCTGTGGAGCTGCTTATTTCAATTAACAGAAAAATTAATTTGCTTGCTGTTATGTCTGATTGTAGACTTTCAATATTGGCATTATGATCAAAAATAAGATGATGAAAATGTTGGTACTTGAAAGAACCTGCATTATCATCTATTATAAATGTCTTAGCAAATTCATTGCAGTCTATAGAAGAGTCAAGCCAGAGTAGTTGAAATAGCAAAGCAGCCTGAGGGGAAAACAGAAAGAAACAGTGTGCCAAACAAGTCAAGCAACCTTGAACATGATTTGCCCTAGATCCTGAAGGAGAAAACCCAGTATCTTGAATTTAATAGTATCAGGAATGGCAAATTTATATTTCATTGTACAAAACCAGGCAACTGTTCCTGTAGGTTCTATAGCCACTTTGATTAAATACATATAAAAGAAAATTATTGCCACTGAAGTACTTGGTGTGCTGAAATGGTAGCACATAACACATTGATATGATTTTAGCAGAGAAAATGATATTAAGGAAGACTTTTCCTTCTGACTTGATGATCAACATCTTCTGACTATTGTATTCCTCTCTATATAGGTAGTTTTCCTCATGCTCCTGAATTGAAGATGTTAACATAGGTTCTGATTGAAAACCTTCAGTGTTGTGTCTCATTACTTATAGAGTTAACCCTGTATATTACTAGAATACCAATTATTAGTGGAGAAATAATGTGTTCTTATGGTTAAGTGGAAATATTCTTATTTTTCTTTGTTTTGTGAGTGCTTACAAATAATAAAGGTAAGAACATGGCTTGATTATTTCAGGTGGTCCTTTCTTTTTTTTTATTTTTACATTTAAAAGAAAACGAAGATGTTGCAGAATTAGATGCAATTGATACCTTAGTCTTTGCCACTAATAATTAAGCAAAGAATGAATGACACTGGCCTCTTTGCTATTCCCTAACAAGATGCTCCATTTCTTAGCTCTGGGCATATTCTCTGCCTGACCCCATTCCAGAAATGTGCTCCCTCCTGAGTTCCACCTAATGATTACCCTGCTTTCCTTCAAGTTTCAACTAATTTCTCACCTTCTGCAGGAAGTTTTCCACCCCTCTTCATTCTAGTGCTTTTCCACTCTTGATTATTTCTTATTTATCCTGGATATAGGGTGTGTGTATATATTTGCTTATTATTTTCCCCCACTAGACTATGATTTTTTCAAGGTCAAGGAATTTGTTTTATCTCCTTTTTTTGTATCCTCAGAGCTTAGCACACTGCCTGTCACAAAGGTTTGATCAATTATTTATTGACTGATTTATCCAATCTCTACATGGTTAATTTGTTTTTTTTTTTTATTTCTTTTTTTTTCTTTTTTTTGTGAGTGTTTGTGTGTGTGTGTGTCTCTGTGTGTCTGTGTGTGTGAGTATGATTAAGTGCCTGTTAGCAGAGATAATGAAATATGATTTGAATATATAAACTCAGAATCAGGAATTTTAAAAATGTTAAAAGAAAATTTCTAACTAAAATTGGATTTTTTATAGGGTCTTGATTCTTGATCAGGAAAAAATTAAGGGAATTTAAAAGAACAAAATTAATACTAGCATGGGAATCATTTGATTTTTTACTGTCTTTGGATTGGTGCAGTATATTACAGAAATGCAATGCATTTGGAGGACAGATCTGCCTTTCTCAGAAAACTTTCTAGCCATTGCAACTTAGTGATGATGGCAGATATGTCAATAGTTGTTGCTGAAGACCTATATCCTAGGAAATAAGAAGAGAGTACAGTATCTTGGCAACCATTAGCCCTGTGCAGACAAGGTGATTTTTTTCCCCTTTAAATCAGAACAGCATCCCACAGCAAATATTAGGAGTGAATGATATTACGAGGAGGCATAGATATATTCATGGCATGGGAGATATATTGTCCCTGCTATACGTGTACTTTATTCACATGTGTTCTTTTAATAGAGTTTGTGGGGACTCTTGCCTATGATGTTGAATGAACATTTATCACAGATGTTCTTAAAGGTAATGAAAATCCCCTCTGTCTATATGTGAATGAGTACATGCAATGATACCTTAGGAAATTCTGACATATGTTTAACAATTACTTAATTCTACACATTAATCCTAGTTCAGTCTTCTTGTAGAAAACAACAGAAACATTTTACCTGTATTTCTTAAAATGATTGAAGCCAGATATAATTTCATTTCTAAGTCTTCTCTTCTTTGACATAAATAACTTTATTTTCTTCAGTGGATACTTATATTACTTATCCTGTCTTTAAATCCACCCAGAATTTTGAAATATTCCATCTAACATGTGATAAAATACTAGATACACAAATATAGTCTGAATAAAGAAGAATACCAAATTTATTGGTACCCTCCCTTCTTTTTGGAGAATCATGTTTATTTTGATGCCACTTAAGTTCATGTGATAATCCATGAAACAACCAAAACATGTATACATTAATCCATGCAGGCATGAATGTATTCATACATAAAACAACATTTGTGGTTTTTTTTCCTATGTGGCCTTTTTATCTTTTATTATAATGATATAATAATAGAAATAATATTAAAACCCTCAACATTTATATCTTCTATAAATTTTATTTAACTTTTATAAATGTAGATATTTGTCTTTAACAGGTACTAAAAGGATTGAGCTATAGCAATATGAATATTCATACAATAAATTAAGATAGCAGACAGAAAGAGATTGAAGTTAAGTTGAAGTGTGGCATAATGATTGTTTTTGGAGATTCAAATTGTAAAAGATGGCAGAATTTATTTCATTATAGACCTAAAAGCACTTCATAGTTATTCACTTTCCTTTGTAATATTCATGATGGCCATTAGCAAAATAATTTCCAGGTATATCATATTATTATAGATTTAGAGCTAAAACAGAACTTGAAGATTATAACATCTGAGATTTTCCTTTTATTTAGGAGGAAACTGAGGAGTAGACAGGATAAGTCTTACAGAAAACCACATATATAATAGATGGTGGACTTTATTTGAGCCAAAGTTTAGTGCTTATTGCTCTGAAGCTTTTCAAATACAGAATTGTATGTTTAGATCTTTATTTTAAAAATATCATTTTTTAGTTATACTGGTAAAATTCTTAGACAAAATCACTTATGTTGAGTGATCCTAACACTCATAAATCAGGTGGGCAATAGCTGATACATTTATATCTTTCCACTCTTCTGATCTATGTTTAACTCTTAGACAAATAATGCTCACAACTTTTGATTGGAGAAAACACTTGACCAACAGCTAAGGTATTCAGTCATTTTCCTTTTACTGACTTAGATAACATATTTAGTTTCAGTTCCAAATAAAGGAATTCTCCCATATGAGTGTCACCCTAACATATGTAATAAGTAACCCTGTGAGTTATTCCATCACAACTGGGTTGCATTAGAAACTCCCCCTCCTATAATTGATATTGATTACATGTTTTACAATCATGGCCATTTTTAGGGTATATAATTTTATTACTTGAAACCCAACTGTGATCCTTTTCCCTTGCCAACACATCTCCATCAGCTTTCTCATGGAGAGTTTCTTGTATCTGTGAGGATGAACTTCAGTGAGTTTATAATGCCAGATTGTGTGTGTGTGTGTGTGTGTGTGTGTGTGTGTGTGTGTGTGTGTGTGTACGCACGTTTCCCTGCTTGTGGCACCACATTATAATAAAACTCTTATGTGTATCATTTCTTTTATAAGTCAAAACCATGGTTTGCATTTAACACAAACCATGGGGCAAAATAAAGCAGAAAAATGCAACATTCAAACCTGCATGAATCTCTTGCAAATTAGAGAAAAGTTCATGCCAAGGGTTTGCATATCTTATAATGAAGGAAGAAAAAATACTTAGTACAGAAGATGAGTTTTAGTTTTGATTGAGAGTGACACGAAATTATTAAGGAATGGAGGCTGGCAAGGACATGCAGAACAATACATTTCACATACCTAGACATGGAAAGGAGATGAGCATTCTTCAAGAATACTGAGACAAAATGTTGCTGATACCTTTGTATCTTAGGTCATTTTTGTTATTGGTGACATTTTGGCAAGCTAGTACAACAGGGAAGAGCTGTTTTTGACAAATGTTATCACAATTGAGAGTACAAATAATTATTTCCCAATTACTTGCAAACTGATGTGATTACACACAGATTTTCCTCTTTGCTTGATGTAAGGGAGGAATGTGATGCAAAGGGAGGAATGTTGACCCTTGAACATCTGAGGGAACATTTTCATTGAATCTTTTTGGAACTGCAGAAAAGAATGGTCCCCTGAACTAGATATTAAAAGAATATGCAAAATCTTTTGAGAGAGAATATAATTTCCTTGAGAGAAGACACTGTGCCTTATATCCTGCATATTCAACAATTTTCTGGTATGTACCATCTATAGTCACCATGTATGTAGTAAACAAAACTTTTTTTTCTTTTTTTAATTTACATAGGTAGAACAATAGAAAAAATATTCTTATTTAATGCCACTTTGGATAAACGAATTAGAACCTCTGATTTTTAGTAGAAAACCTGTATTAATACTCTTGCCTTAGAGATATTTTTCTTCCTGTATTTGAAATTTACTCACAAAAGATTCCTAAAGAAAGAATAGCCTTTTAAGGAGATGAAAGGTTCTAATGAATATTTGATTGATTGTGAATTAAATGAGGAAGTGAGTGGAAATGTTCTTTTCAAAAGAAATATATAAACAAACTGCCATCTCACTGTTCCTTTTGTTAGGCTATATCGTCTTTTTAAATATTCTAAAAGTTATATACATAAAAGAAACAAACCAAAAAACTCTGCTTTAATTGATTAGAATCATGAACTCAAGGCAAGATGGTGAATTATCAGTGACTTCTGTCACATTTACATTTTTATGACCATTTCATAATGATGGTAGTGCCAAAGTATTATATATAGTTTGTTTGATCATTCTTTCCTATGTACATGTAAATTATGCATTAAAATTACATCTTCAGAATTTTATTCATGTACATATATTTATATAGTTTTTATGAGAAAATTATATTCATTTTTTCCATCTGATCATTCTCGATAATAATCAAGTATTGTCTTGAACCTCGTCATTCTGCTAGTCGCCCATGCAGAATAGGTTTTGAGAAAATAGAAGACTGCCAATTTCATTTATTTTCTTTTAAGATATTTACTTTGCTATTGTGGATTTAGCAAATATAAATGGTCAATGTAAAAATAATAAGGTAGATATTTATATGGACCTAGTTACTAACCATCACATAAAGTTTGTTTCCAGTGCCCATTGTGGTGCCTGACAGATAGCAAGGGCTTAATAAGTGTGTTTTGACTGATTGATTCATTTGCAAAGCATATATTGCATTTTACACAATGTTAATAAAAATGATATAGTTGTGTTTGCCTTTTCATACATTTTTTTCTGACCTCTTGTCTATTTTAAAAATATAACTTTCTGATACACTGTGGTACAATCAAACATAACGGGCTTCTCTACTAGCAGCAATGTAATGATCCAGAACAAGGCTGAGGGACTTATGAGAAAGAAAACTAGCCACATTCAGAGGAAGAACTGTGGGAGGAGAAACACAGAAGAAAAACAACTGCTTGAACACATGGGCTGATGGGGATATTATTGGGAATGTAGACACTAAATGATAACTCTAGTCCAACTATCAATAATATGGTATTAGATCTTGATCAATGATACATGTAAAATTCAGTGGAACTGTGTGTCAGCTAAGGGGGGTTAGGGTGTTTGGGGGAGAGGGAAAGAACATGAAATATGTAATTATGGGAAAATATTCAAAATTAAAATTAAGAAAATATATATCTTTGATGCTACTAGTTCTCTTTCTTTTTTACACCACTTTCTCCCTCCACAATCCACTCAGGGCATCTCTTAACCCAGTACTTGATATTTTCCCTTGTTCTTATGATATAGAGGCACTCTATTATATCAAGTTTAACCTCTCCTTTTTTATTAACATTTAAAATATACAAAGGTATAGGAAATACCCAAATACTCCACAAATTTTATGACTACAAAATCATGATTTCTAGTAACAAATTATTTTCCAGATTTTGTCTGATCTTTTTTTAATATTTTCATGTTTATGTATATACTTAATTTTTACATAGACTTTAATTATAGATGTTTTATGAAGAAGAAAAAATTCTCATGTGTGTCAGGTATTTTGAATTTCTGAAAGATCTTCCTTGCTTCTTTCACTGTCTCTGTCTGTCTCTTTCCTCTTTAAGAGTTATCATCAAAATATTTCAAAATAACCTCCAATTGTCTTTCAAATTAATTTGGGGTCAGTTCATGTTTATTGTCTAGGAATATGACCAGTGTCACCTACATAATACAAATTAATCTCCAAAAGTGACTGTCACTTTCCCAAATAGTGCAATGAATCCTATGGTAGTAGAACACTAATGAGGAAGTTAATTTAGTTCCAGTTTCAAAATATGTTTTATAAGTCAACAGTGTCTAAGAATGTAACATAAATAAGGAATAAGGTACTTTACAATCAAAAGTTGCTTTCATTTCATTACCCTATGAAAGGTACTATTATGATGACTTCTTTTTTTAAAAAACCTTATCTTCCATCTTGGAGTCCATACTATGTATTGGCTCCAAGGCAGAAGAGTGGTAAGGGCTAGGCAATGGGGGTTAAGTGAGCTGGGAAGTATCTGAAGTTAGATTTGAACCTAGGGCCTTCTGTCTCTAGACCTGGCTCTCAATCCAGCTGCCTCCAATGATGACTTCTTAAATGAGATAATCATGTGATTTCTATTAGTTTGCTTGTCGATATGGTTAATTATGCATAAGATTTTCCTAATATTAAACCACCCTTGCATTCCTGGTATGAATGATTTCTTGATTTAAGAAAAGAATAAAACAAATAAATATTTATTATGAAGAAATTAGAATTATGATTTCTGTCCTAAAAAGGAAATTTGGTCAGTTCCCTTTTAGAAATAAAGTTGCTCCATTTGTGGAGTATTTGGGAATGCAAGATTCCTTTGAATCTTTTAAATGTTAATAAAAAAGATGTAAAACTTGATACAATAAAGTGTCTCTATATCATGAAAACAAGAGGAAATGCCAAGTACTGGTCTAAGAGATGCCCTGAGTGGATTATAGAGGGGAAAGTGATGTAAAACAGAAAAAGGACAAGTAGCATCAAAGACATATTTTAAAAATAGAGAAAAGGTCAGAAAAAAGTCAGAGAAGGAAATGCAACCATGTCAATTTTTATTAGTAATGTATTAAATGAAATATATGCTTTGCAAATGAATCAACCAGTCAAAACACATTTATTAAGCCGTAATATTGAATGATTAAGGAATTTACCCAATGTTGCCCTGTTAGTATAGCTATATGGGTTAGATGTGAGATTGGAACACAGGACCTCTTGAATTCAAGTCCAGGTATTTATTCATTAAATGATGAAGCCTATCAAAGAAGCAATTTTTGTAGATTAAATTTAATCAATTATTATTAATAGTGTAGAATTAATATTACCTCAGTATATCAGAAAAAATGCTAGATTATGAATAAGAAGATTTGGATTTATATTATGACCCTACTCCAAATTAAGTGGTCTTGTGAGAGATCCTTAATCTCTCTCAGCCTCAGTTCCTTATATGTAAAAATGAGATGTTCAGATTAAATTTCATTTATTATATCTTCTAGTTTCAAATGCCTCTTGTTGATATACTTGTTAGAACTCCAGACTTAGAAAAAAAAACACCTTAGTGCAATTATGTATCAGAGATTTATTTGCTGTGATTTTATACGTACCACTTCATATTTTAGGATAATTTCTTCAAATAGAAAATGAAGATAATGATAACTTCTATATTATATGTTTGTTTTGAATATCAAATGAGGTTTTAGGTATATCTGGGCCAAGTTATATAAGTAAAGTGCTTTTCAAATGTCAAAGCACTACTTAAATATTATTATTATTATTCCTATAAATTGTTTTCTGATTCAATAAATATGTTCAGCTATTCCCAAATATATTACTTATGTACCTACAGCCTCTTGAAATTGAAAATCAATTTATATATCTCATATCAAAGACTTGCTCACCTTTTTCCCTCCCCTTTTCCACCAGATTTAATAAAGTTTCTAGTTGAACTTTGCTACTTCTTTTTTTTTTACATTAATGGAATTTGGTGGGATAGAATAATTACTAAACAAAACAAAACAAAATCATTTTTCTAGCTTCTGACTAAAGGGTAAATATTTTTTCACTGTTTCTCACATTTGTCTCTACTTATCATCCATGAATTTTTACTGCATTCAATATTACTGAGTTCCAGGTATCTAAAAAATGTTTCTTATCTGATTTTTTAAAAATTTAAGATTATTTTTCCAGCATCTAATTCCTTTTAAGTCCATCATTATAAATTCCTTTGCATTTTCAAAAGAAAGATGTAAACAACATACAATGTCACTGTAGCTTTTGTTTGGATATATTGTGACTTTTAAAAATTTTGAAAACTTATATATAAAAAAGAAACAAAGATAACAACAAAACCCTTAGTTCTGATTGATCAGAATGATTATTTTGGAGAGGTCATCCCCCAATCCCCTCATTAGAATGGACTCATAAGGGGAAAGTGAGCCCATAAAAATAGTTCCAAACATGGTGTTTAATACATAGTAGCTTTCAAATAAGTGTATGCTGAGAGAATGAATTTCATACAAATATATATTTTCATTTGAGGTGATATTAGTACTAGTAGTAGCATTTTGTAAAACCTATTATGTGCCAGGAACAGTGTCAAAGATTTTATAAACGTTTTCTCACTTTATAGTCACACCAGGCCTGTGCAGAAGGAGTTAATATTATCCTCATTTTAGAAATGAGGAAATTGAGGTGGAGATATTAAGTGATTTACTTGAGGACACAGAGCTAATAAACATCTGTGACTGGATTTGAACTCACTTTTTCTTGACTCAAGGCCTAGAGACTATCAATCATAATATATGTTTATGGAATCAGGCTGTCAAAGATTAGAACTGGAAGAGGCTTTGGAGTTCTTACATCTAAGGAGTTTGAGGTTAAAAGAGAGGGAATCTTTTCCCCATGGTTAAGTGGGACAAATCACAGATTCAATATTAGCACTCAGCCACTCAGCTTCTCTGACCCTTAATCCAAAACTATCTTTTTTTCTATTCCACATTATCTTATCTCCTAAATTCTCAATTGCCTTACTGTTCTTCAATAAACACATGACTGAAAGTATTTTCACATATGAAGCTTTGTTTCAAATCAAACATTTATAGGATTGTCACTACTTAAGTAGCAAAGATCAAATTTCATCCTTAATTCAAATTCCATTTCCCTAATAAAGTACAATGAATAAAGAAATCTATTACTTATTTACTTAATTTTATAAAATATATTTTAAGTGACTTTGAATTATACCTAAATTTTTATTAAAATAAAAAAAAACTCAATTCCAGTTTTCTGTAATCTCTCTGTTTTTCAAACAAATTCTCAGTAATCTACTAAGCATGTGTCTTTTTTCATAGAAATATTCAAAATTAAAAGTTTAAGGGGAAATGTGTTTTTGTATGTATTTCTTAATATTGCCTGGGAGACATAAAATGTCTTTAATGATTCTAAAGGTGATACTTAGGAAAATGTTTTAAGATTTGGTGTATAATAATAATTCTTTGGTGAAATGTGATGTAAGGCTTCCCCAGATGCACCAGCATATTTGCAAATATTCTACTTAAATGTAGAAATATCAGAAGTGAACAGTTAATATAACATGAAAATCATCAGTTCTTTAGCAATAATGTGTTAAATTGAATTCCAGTAGTCTGGACAAGTTAGTTTAACTTCAAAAAGTTTTTAATTTTCAACTGGGGAGTAGCTTAGACACAGAGAAAATCTGGCTAATTGAATCTCAATGTGTTGCTTTTAGAATTTTATATTTAATGACCACATTTGGACATTCATTTGCATAATTCTTGAAAATATTGGGGAATAACCCATTAATAGCAACTTCATTCATAACATTGTTGAGTTGTGCATTTTGACTTGTATAAGAGATTCAATAATGTTATAACAGGGAAAATTTTTTTTGACCTAATATGGCCTAAATTATATCAGTACTAACTGGAAATAGCTGATATTCAGTTAACAATGATTTATTAAGTGCTGTCAGGTGCCACACTCTCTGCTAAGTGCCTGGGACATAAGGAAAAACAAAACAAAAAATAGTTCTTATTTTCCAGGAGCTCATAGTCCAATTGGAGAATTGCCATTAAAAAATACACTAAATGTAAACAAGATATATTCAGGATAAATTGGAGGCAATCAGTAGGGGTACCATAAATAATTTTATAACTGAGGAAACAAATCTGATCAATGTGATTTATTAGTAAGCTATGCAATTGCTGAACAAATTAGGTTTAGACCACCTTTAGCAGGCATAAGGACCCTGATGAGAACTTTATAAATATATTTACAATTTTTAGCATTATTAATTTTAGATTTAGAGACTTTTCAGAGTTCAGAGACATTTACCAGTTGTCTCTACATTCATCCTTTAAAAAAAGTCAGTGACACAATAATAAATGACTTCACACAAATTATACGTGATTTGCTAGGAAAACACAAATGAACTCAAGAAAATAATACTTAGTTGCAACAACTGCATAAAATGTCAGTGATGTTACAAAATGGAGTTGTTTGATTTTCTCAGAAGGAAAGAACTAACATTAAGGGAATCAGAAAAAGTGTCTTGTAGAAAGTGGGATTTTACCTACTACTTTTAGAAATAAGGGAAAACCAGAATATATATATATATATATACACACATATATGTATATATGGCAAACATTTTAGAGATCTTGTGCTCAAACTGCACCTTCAAGCCATCTGTGAACCCCATTCCCCAGCATTATCCCAGAGAGTAGAAGGAGGAAGTGCTCACATTGGTCTGCTGGACATAAGGTGTGGCACATGCAAAAACTGTCCTCAGGCACAGTGAAGAGGGTAGTGTAAAGGTGATTTACCTTCCTCCCTTTCTGGGGTCATACAAGTTGACGTCATCTGTCACACATACCTGGTATGAGCTTGAACTTGATCTGGAGGCAGGGACTGTGTGAAAGAAATCATTGAGTGAATTAGGACATGAGTATAAAATTTCAGTTGTACAAGAGGAGCAATAAAGTCAAGAGATAACAAGATAGGGGGCAAGGCTGATGTCCCCTGCACTTCCTGCTGTTCTGTGGCCTTAGCAAAATAGGAAGCCACAGTTGGCTCCTGAGGTCTGATGTGTGTTACTGGGCTTATGATGTTAGTTAGTTAGTGATAGTTTAGTTAGATAAACTGAGGCAAGAGCAGATTTTGCTCTCTTTTCTTCTGTGTTTGTTGCTGGCTGAACTTCCCTGTGAGTGTGACTGGGGATCCCCAATGAAGACCACAGAATAGGAAGCTAAAGGGAGCAGCAAGTTAAGTAACATATATCTCTTTCTTATTTTTTGATCTTTTTTCCCCTACTGCTTTTGATTTAATAAAATTATTTACATCTAGTCTCATAATTTCCCTTTTTACAAGGGGAAAAAATCAGCCCCATATGGCACCTGGGGCATGTGTTTTACATATATATAAAGAATCTTTGATATGTAAGCTTTCTTTTGGGGGAAAAATAATATTTTTCTTATGTAATAATTTCTAATTAAAACAATGAGTGAAATTATATTCCAAGTTGTGAAAAATGAGTGAGTGATATATGCATTATTTATAAATACTAATTGTAAAGTATTTATAAACAAGTATCAGTTACACATAATTTTTAAATTTACATTTGTATGAATACAGGCTTCCAATGAGACTTTACAGACTCTGGACAGATATTTCATTTTCATATTGCTTGGTATTCTGGCTTAGCTGAAGATTGCTTGGATTACATGACTTGAATTATATATATATATATATATATATATATATTATTTTAGAGTACTCCTATTGGTAGTCATCTTCTCTTCTAAGTAGTTGTTCCAGAGGTCACAATTTCATATTCCAACTTGATCTAGACACTACTCAACTCAGCATTATTATTCCATCATCTAGAGTCCTTTAAGATAGCTTAAATGTCTTATTCCCTAAAGATGAATTCCATTCCTCTTTGATACTTCAGCCTTTCTACTTAGGACCATTGTCCAAATACATTGTACAGAACTTTTGTGTACCTATTGATTTGCATGCTAATTTCTCAATTAGAAAGTTAGCTTCAAGAAGGTAGAAATATTTTTTGCCTTTTTTCCCCTTTGTTTATTTTTAGTGTTTAGCACAATACTAGCACATAGTAAAGACATAATAAGTAGTGATCCAGCAGTTGTTTGGTCATCAATTGGAAGAGAAGTGTTGCCACAATCATTAGAATGAACAATTTATTAATGACCTTTAAGAAGTTTCTATTCAATTATCCAGAGGTATGGAGACAAAATAGAAGAGTAACACTGTGGAATCACTTGAGTTCCTCCAAATTCCCCTCCAAACAACTTTAAAATAACTCTGCAAAATAAGTTCTCAAGTAGTAGAACTAATAAAAGTATGAAGTGAAACAATTTCCCCCCCAAGACATCAAAGAAGGACAACTGGAAAACTCTGTAACACTAGAGTTAAAATGGAGCACATCCAGCACATGATTTCTGGGTGACTGAATCATGGAGTCTGGATTTCTGGAGCCCTCAGTCCATAGAATAGGAAACTGATCAGAAGGAAATTAAAGAGGACATTTTACCAACACAAAGTACAGTACTCTTTGGCATTGCCTTTAATGGGATCCAGGTTTCAGACTTAAGTCTTATTGCTAGGGCAAACAAGCTTTCTAGTACACGAGAATGCATGGCCACAAGGGAACATGAACCCTAGTCACAGTTCAATGTCAGAAAAAGAATGGCTGTGATCACTCTCAGACCAGAGAATAGGCCAGGATTATTTTTACCACACCTCTTTTTAGATTATACAAACTTACAAGAACTGAAAATTTCCAAGTCCCCAGATTTAGTTCTGAGAGCAGCAGTATTAAAAAAAAAATAACTTGAAGATGGTGACAGTGTTTTCTCCCCCCCATCCCAGGTACAGAGTCTAACTTAAACATAACATTTATCAAAAAATATGATTGGAAAATGAGAAAATAATAACAAACAAAATCAATAAGTAATCAGACCAAAGATAATTACTATGATGACAAGAAAGATCAAAACACACTAAAAAGAGGACACCATCATGAAATAACTACATGCAAAATCTCCCAGAAAAATGTGACTTGGAGTCAGGGCCAAAAAGAATTCCTCAAATTGTTAAAAAAAGAACTTTTTGAAATTAAATAAAAGAAGTAGAAAGTAAATAGGAAAAGAAATGAGTGATAAAAGAGAAAAATGGAAAAAGTCAACAGTGTGGTAAAGAAAGAATAAAAATAGAAAAATGTACAAAAATTCACTGAAGAAAATAATTTCTTAAAAAAGAAATAGGCAAATGGAAAAATAGGAACAAAATCCCACTGAAGAAAATAATTAAAAAAAATAGAAATGGATGATAGTGACCTGTGATATTTCAAGAACCAACTAAATTAAATAAAAGAATGAAAAATAGGAAACTATGTGGAATATCATATTGGAAAAACAACTGACCTGGAAAATATATCGAAGAGAAATAATTTAAGGATTATTGGACTATTTGAAATCAATGATCAAAGAAAAAGTGTAAACATCATATTTCAAGAAATTAAAATGGAAAACTGCCTTGATATATTAGATCCAGATACTGGTATAGAAATTTTAAAAATCCACTAAGTATCTCCTTAAAGGGATTTCAAAAGAAAAAATTCCAGAAAAATTACATCTAATTTCTTGAGATACAAGATTAAGGAGAAAATGCTATAATCAACTACAAAGAAACAGTCCAAGTATTAGAGAGCCACAATCAGGATTATATATGATTTGCTAGCTTCTACATTAAAATATTGACAGGCCTGAAATAGCATATTCTATAAGGCAAAGGAGATAGGATTATGAAGAAGGATAAGCTGCACAAAAAATAAAAATGATTTTAACTCTTCAGAGGCAAATGTATATTTAATAAAATTGAAGACAGTCAAGCATTCTTTTTTTTGAAAAATTCTTTTTAAACCCTTAACTTCTGTGTATTGGCTCCTAGGTGGAAGAGTGGTAAGGGTGGGCAAAGGGGGTCAAGTTACTTGCCCAGGGTTACACAGCTGGGAAGTGTCTGAGGCCAGATTTGAACCTAGGACCTTCTGTCTCTAGACCTGACTCTGAATCTACTGAGATACCCAGCTGCCCCCACTCAAGCATGGTGATCAGAAAATATTGTTTTAAAAGCAAAGATTCAAGAGGAGCATAAAAAGATAAATAGGAAAAATAAATTATAAGGTATTCATTAAAGTTAAAAATGTATGTTTCTACATGGGAGATGATAATTACAACTCTGAGAACTTTAATGTTATTAGAGGAAGTTTGAGATACAGTGGGAATGACTATAGGGACAATATGTTGGAGGAAGAAGATAGAATCAATGGTACACGTAACGACTTTGACCTTTCAAAAAGACAATTGAATTATTCATTTGATGGTGGAGTTAAGAATAAAGTGTGAAATGATGTCACACTCCCTCTCAAATATTAGAATAAAGATAGATTTCTTGAGAAATGAACTCGATGTTTTGCATGAAGTGGGAAGTGTTCTAGTCAATCAATTAATATAGGTGAAGGGAAAGGAGGAGCATGGGAGTCATGAAGACATAAGAGATTTGAGACATCTACTGTGGTGATTTGGGTTCTAGAAGTGATTGGGAAGGAGTATAGTATAAGAATTACTATGTATCAAAAAAAAATTCAGGAAGTATTAGATAATATTTATTCCTAATGAATATAATCAGCATAGTTATTTTTTTACTTCCTTCATAACCATGACATTAATAGTATTGAAAGAGAGAGAAGGTAAGAATGATACAGGTATTACTTTTGGCAAAGTGTTATCATCAACTAGTCAAGGGGAGATAAGGAATGAAAGAATAGAAGATAATGTACAATTGAAATTATTCACTAGTGCATAGTGATTGAGAAGGATGGAGATGATAGCCAGTGCAGGAATAGTGGAAATTATTGAGGAGTAGAGGAATTTAAAATCTTTTTGAGAAAGAAAAGTGTTAAATGTGGAAATGAAATAGAGAAATATTCTTATACAATATTATGATCAGATAAAGGTAGTATCAGATAAATGATCATAGATATAGAAGTGGAATATTTCTTGATTTTGGTAAGATTAAGAGAATGACCATTTCTAGATGTAAATGAAGTTCAATGAGGATTAAGTAATAAGAAATAAGTAGACTTGCTGTTAAGATGGTGGCAGAGTAAAGAGAAGCTGCTCAATCTCTCCTAACCATAACATACAGAACTCCTCAAGGGGACATAAAAATGAATCCAGACAAACGAAGGGACCCCACAACAGGGCACAGCATTGAAGGTATGTGGAATTGGGGTATTTCCATGCTATAAAGGGGTGAAACAGCTCTCACTAAAACACCAGAGGAAGAAGCCCCTCCACCACCCCCACACCACTTACAGCCCAGAGGCCAATGCTCAAGAGCGAAAGCAGGATTGGGGCACCCAGTAAGTCACTGGCAGCTCCAGGGCTTGTTCCAGAGAGCAGCAAGACTTAGGACCCCAAGTGGCTAAAGAACACACACTTACTTCCCTGAGCACTGGCACAGGTGAAGACATTGCCCTAGATGCAGACAAAGATCTCGAGAGCAGGCTAGGACCCCAAGTGGGGACCCTGTGCAGACAGGAAATCAGCTGTGGAAGCAGCCCCTGAGACTTCTGAAGGAGACTCAGGCAGAGGGCCAGACCAGGGACAACCAGGAGGCTCAACCCCAAGAACAAGGAGACTTGAGCCCCCGGGAGCATAGAAAGTGCAGACAGACCCGGGGTAGGAAGACAAAGCCGAGAAAGGGCAGGGATAACAATGCCAAGCCGAGAACCCCAAAAGAGAACGATTATCAAGAAGAACTCTGGAACACTCGACAACTTTTACACAGAAAAATTCCATACAATAGAGGAGGACAAACAAGAAATCATATCCAAACCTTCCCAAAACAATGAAAACTGGTCACAAGCTATTGAACAGTTAAAAAATGAGATGTGGAAGAAGATGGAAGAGATCTGGCAAGAAAATAAAAGTTTAAAAGGCAGAATTTCACAATTGCAAAGTGAGGCAAGCCAACTGAAGACCAGAAATGACCAGATTGAAAAGGAAAACCAGTCCCTAAAAGATAGAATTGAGCAATTAGAAGCCAATGATCTCTCAAGACAACAAGAACAAATAAAACTAAGTCGAAAGACTGATAAAATAGAAGGAAACATGAAATATCTCAATAAGAAAGTGACAGACCAAGAAAACCGGTCTAGAAGAGACAATTTAACAATCATTGGTCTTCCAGAAAAAGCAGAAATAAATAGAAACTTGGATACCATACTTAAAGAAATTATTCAGCAAAATTGCCCTGAAGTCCTACAACAAGAGGGAAATATAGACATTGAAAGGATCCATAGATCACCCTCTACACTGGACCCAGAAAAGTCAACACCTAGGAAAATAATAGCCAAATTCAAGAGCCTTCAAGTAAAAGAAAAATCTTACAAGAAGCCAGAAAGAGACAATTCCAATATAAAGTAGCACCAATCAGGATCACACAGAATCTGGCAGCCTCCACACTAAAAGACCTCAATGCTTGGAATACAATATTCAGAAAGGTAAGAGAGCTAGGCCTTCAACCAGAATCAACTACCCACTGAAACTGAGTATATACTTCCAGGGGAAAGCATGGGCATTCAACAAAATTGAAGTTTTCCAAATATTTGCACAAAAGAGACCAGGACTAAATGGAAAGTTTGATAACCAAACACAAAAATCAAGAGAAACATGAAAAGGTAAATAAGAAACAAAGGGAAAAGAAAGAAAACATATTTTTTTAAATTTGACTCTTTAAGGGCTTAAATAAGACCTAATTATCTGTATTACTATGTGGAGAAATGCTATGTATAATTCTCTGTAGTGAACTCTATTCACTATTATAATATTCACTATTATAGCAATGAAGAATAATTCATAGGGAGAGGACAGGATACTAAATGGTCTAAGATGACATGGAGGGTGGGAAAGAGGGGGGTGAATAGTAGGGGACACCAAGAGAAACTTGAGTGAATAAGAAAAATAGGATATTCTATTACACACAAAGAGGGCATGGGAAGGGGAGGGGATAAATACTATTGTAAGAAGGAGAGGAAGAGAACATTAAGAGGTAATATTTAAACCTTACTCTCAGTGTAATCAACCCTGAGAGGGAAGAGTAGCTATATTATCCATTGGGATAAAAAACTCTATCTAACCCTACTGAGAAAGTAAGAAAGGATAAACCAAAGGGAGCAGGGGAGTGGGGAAGTCAAAAAAGGGAGGGGAGAAGAAGAGAGAGGGAATTCAGTAGGACTTCAAAAATAAAAAGAGGGGAATAACAAGGGAGGGAGTACAACGGGAAGTTTATCAAGGGAGGAGACAAGGGATACCAGGTCAAAGCAAACCACTGGTTTAAAAGAAAATAGTGTAAGAAGAAGGAGTGGGATTAGGGGAAGATAAAAAATGTCAGAGAATGGACAACTGATAATTGTAACTCTAAATATGAATGGGATGAACTCACTCATAAAACAAAAGCAAATAGCAGAGTGTATCAGAAACCAAAATCCTACCACATGTTGTCTACAAGAAACACATATGAGGTGGGTAGACATACACAAGTTTAAGATTAAGGGCTTGAGCAAAATCTTTTCGGCATCAAATGAGAAAAAGAAGGCAGGAGTGGCTTTTATGATTTCTGACAAAGACAAAGTAAAAATAGATATGTTTAAAAAAGAAAGGGAAGGTCATTACATCCTGATTAAAGGCAGTATAAACAATGAGGAAATACACTGCTCAATATATATGCACCAAGTGGTATAGCATCCAAATTCATAAAAGAGAAACTGGCAGATCTCAAGAAGGAAATAGATAGTAAAACCATAATAGTGGGATATCTAAATATTCCTCTTTCAGATCTAGATAAATCAAACCAAAAATAAATAAGAAAGAAGTAAGAGAGGTGAATGAAGTCCTAGAAAAATTAGATTTAATTGACATGTGGTGAAAAATAAATAGGGATAAAAAAGAATATACCTTCTTTTCAGCTGCACATGGTACTTTCACAAAGATTGACAATGTAATAGGGCATAGAATCATTGCAAACAAATGCAAAAGAGCAGATATAATAAATGTAACCTTCTCAGATGATAATGTAATAAAAATAATAATAAGTAAGGGTACCTGGACAAGCAAATCAAAAATCAATTGGAAATTAAATAATATGATTCTCTAAAACCAGCTAGTCAAAGAAGAAATCATAGAAACAATCAACAATTTAATTGAAGAGAATGACAATGATGAGACATCCTACCAAACTCTGTGGTATTCAGCCAAGGCAGTATTCAGGGGCAAATTTATATCCTTGAATACATATATTAACAATTTAAGGAGGGCAGAGATTAATGAATTGGGCATGCAACTCAAAAAATTAGAAAGAGAGCAAATTAAAAACCTCCAGATGCAAACTAAATTAGAAATACTAAAAATAAAGGGAAAAATTAATAAAATCAAAAGTAAAAGAACTATTGAATTAATAAATAAGACTAGAAGTTGGTATTTTGAAAAAACAGATAAAATAGACAGTACTGGTCATTCTAATTAAAAAAAAAGAAAGAAGAAAACCAAATTGACAGTATTAAAGATGAAAAGGTAGTCCTCACCTCTAATGAAGGGGAAATTAAGGCAATCATTAAAAACTATTTCATCCAATTATTATATGGCAACAAATGTAACAATTTAGGAAATATGGATGAATATTTACAAAAATATAAATTGCCTGGATTAACAGCAGAAGAAATAGAATACCCAAATAATCCCATATCAGAAATAGAAATTGAACAAGTCATCAAAGATCTCCCTAAAAAAAAATCACCAGGACCTGATGGATTCACAAGAGAATTCTATCAGACATTCAAAGAGCAACTAATCTCAATACTATACAAATTATTTGATATGATAAGCAAAGAAGGAGTCCTACCAAATTCCTTTTATGACACAAATATGGTACCGATCACAAAGCCAAGTAGATCAAAAACAGAGAAAGAAAACTATAGAACAACCTCCCTAATGAACATAGATGCAAAAATCTTAAATAGAATATTAGCAAAGAGACTCCAGCAAGTAATTAAGAAGATCATCCATCATGATCAGGTGGGATTTATACCATGAATGCAAGGTTGGTTCAACATTAGGAAAACCATCCACATAATTGACCATATCAACAGCCTAACAAACAAAAATCACATGATTATCTCAATAGATGCTGAAAAGGCCTTTGACAAAATACAGTATCCATTTCTATTGAAAACACTGAAAAGTATAGGAATAGAAGGACCTTTCCTAAAAATAATAAACAGTATATACCTAAAACCATCAACAAGCATCATATGCAATGGGGATAAATTAGAAGCCTTCCCAATAAGATCAGGAGTGAAACAAGGATGCCCATTATCAGCTCTCTTATTCAACATAGTACTAGAAACATTAGGAGTAGCAATTAAAGAAGAAAAAAATTGAAAGTAGCAAAATAGGCAATGAGGAGGCTAAATCACTCTTTGCAGATGATATGATGGTCTACTTAAAAAATCCTAGGGAGGCGGCACCTGGGTAGCTCAGTGGATTGAGAGCCAGGCCTAGAGACAGGAGGTCCTAGGTTCAAATCCGGCCTCAGACACTTCCCAGCTGTGTGACCCTGGGCAAGTCACTTGACCACCATTGCCTACCCTTACCAATCTTCCACCTATAAGTCAATACACAGAAGTTAAGGGTTTAAAATAAAAAAAATCCTAGAGAATCAATTAAGAAGCTGGTAGAAATAATCAACAACTTTAGCAATGTTGCAGGATACAAAATAAATGCACATAAATCATCAGCATTTCTATATATTTCCAACACATCACAACAGCAAGAGGTAGAAAGAGAAACACCATTTAAAATCACCCTAGACAATATAAAATACTTGGGAATCTATCTACCAAAACAAACACAGCAATTATACAAGAACAACTACAAAACACTTTCCAAACAAATAAAAGTGGATCTCAACAATTGGAAAGCCATTAATTGTTAATGGGTAGGACGAGCTAACATAATAAAAATGACAATTCTACCCAAATTAATATACCTATTTAGCACCATACCTATCAAATTACCAAAAAACGTCTTTACTGAATTAGGAAAAACTATAACAAATTACATTTGGAATAACAAAAGATCAAGAATATCAAGGGAAATAATGAAAAAAAAATGTGAAGGAAGGGTGTCTAGCAGTACCAGATATTAAACTATACTATAAAGCTGTAGTCATTAAAACGATATGGTACTGGCTAAGAGATAGAAGGGAGGATCAGTGGAATAGACCTGGTGTTAATGACATTAGGAAGACAGTGTACGATAAACCCAAAGAGCCCAACTTTTGGGACATGAATCCACTATTTGACAAAAACTGCTGGGAAATTTGGAAAACAATATGGGAGAGATTAGGTTTAGATCAACATCTTATACCCTACAACAAGATAAATTCAGAATGGGTGAACGACTTGAATATAAAGAGGGAAACTCTAAATAAGTTAAGTGAACACAAAATAGTATCCCTGTCAGATCTCTGGGAAAGGAAAGATTTTAAAACCAAACAAGAGTTAGAGAAAATTACAAAATGTAAATTAAATGGTTTTGAATATATTAAGCTAAAAAGCTTCTGTACATACAAAAAATGTAGTCAAAATCAGAAGGGAAACAACAAATTGGGAAAAAAATCTTTATAACAAAAAACTCTGACAGTGGTCTAATTACTCAAATATACTAGGAGTTAAATCAATTGTATATAAAAAAATCAAGCCATTCCCCAATTAACAAATTGGCAAAAGTCATGAATAGGCAATTTTCAATAAAGAAATCAAAAGTATCAATAAGCACATGAGAAAGTGTTCTAAATCTCTAATAATTAGAGAAATGCAAATCAAAAGAACTCTGAGGTATCACCTCCCACCTAGCAGATTGGCTAAAATGAAAGAAGGAGAGAGTAATGAATGCTGGAGGAGATGTGGCCAAATTGGGACATTAATGCATTGCTGGTGGAGTTGTGAACTGATACAACCATTTTGGCTGTCAATTTGGAACTATGCTCAAAAGGCTATAAAAGAATGCCTGCCCTTTCATCCAGCCATACCATTGTTGGGTTTGTAACCCAAAGAGATCATAGATAAATAGACTTGTACGAAAATATTTATAGCTGCACTTTTTGTGTTGGCAAAGATCTGGAAAATGAGGGTATGTCTTTCTATTGGGGAATGGCTGAACAAATTGTGGTATATGGTAGTGATGGAATACTATTGTGCTAAAAGGAATAATAAACTAGAGGAGTTCCAGGTGAACTGGAAAAACCTCCAGGAAGTGGTGCAGAGCGAAAGGAGCAGAGCCAGAAGAAAGTTGTACCCAGAGACTGATATACTATGCTAAAATCGAATATAATGGACTTCTGTACTAGCAGCAATGCAATGACACGGGAGAGCTCTGAGAGATTTATGGAAAGGAATGGTACCCACATTCAGAGGAAGGACTGCAGGAGAGGAAACATATAAGAAAAATGACTGCTTGAACGCATGGGTTGAGGTGGACATGATTAGGGATGTGGACTCGAAACTACCACACCAATGCAACTATCAACAATTTGGAAATAGGTTTTGATCAATGAAAAATGATAAAACTAGTAGAAATGTGCATTAACCATGGGTGGGGGGGGGTGCGGGTGGTGAAGGGAAAGTAGGAGCACGAATCATGTAACCTTGTTAAAAATGAATATTAATTAATGGTTAAAAAAAAAGAAATGTGTAGAAAAAAAAACTTGGAAATTAAAATTAGCTGAAGGAACCCATGCCCACACTGCACACGTGCACACACAAGTTGGGGCAGAATGAATAATTGTGAACCAAAGCATTAGCTTATTAAAAAAGGAAGAATGGGGTTCCAGGTTAAGATGGCGGCAGAGTAAGAAGCAGCTCTTAACCTCTCCTGACCGAAACACACAAAACTCCTCAAGGGGAAATAAAAACAAGTCCAAACGAACGGAGGAACCCCACAACAGGGCACAGCGTGGAAGGTACGTGGAATCGAGGCATTTCCATGCTATAAAGGGGTAAAACAACTCTCACTAAATCGCGGGTTGAGCAACCACGCCACCCCCACCCCCTCCACACAGCACCTATAGCACCGAACCCAGCTAAAAAGAAATAGAGCAAGTTTGGGGCACCCATCGAGTCATTGGCAGCTCTGGGGCCTGTTCCTGAGAGCAGCAAGATTTGGGACCCCAAAAAGCCAAAGAACGCACCCGAAATCGGAGCGCGGGCTTAGGGCGCAGAGCAGGGGAGCAGAGCTCAGGCGGGCTCAGAACTCAGGCTCCGAGGAGGCGTGGGTGGAGGCAGACACAGCCATAAGCTAAAGCTCTGAAATCCTGAGTGGGGAACCAGCGTGGACGGGTGTAGGACTGTGGAAGCAGAGCCCTGAGACTTGTAAAAAAAACCCCGGCAGAGGATCAAGCAAGGGGATCCACCAGGGGACTTGACCGCGGACAGACCCTGAGCGCGAGGATAAACCTGAGAAGCTGCTGGGCTAACAATGACTACCCAGTCTCAGGAAGTTCAGAAAAGAAAGATTAACAACAAGAAAAAGAAGTCTTTAACACTTGACAACTTTTACACAGAGAAAATCCAGACAACAGAGCAAACAGAGGAGGAGAACAAACAAGCATCCGGACCCTCCTCAAATAAGGAAAACTCCTCACAAGCTATGGAAGAGTTCAAAACTGAGATTTTGAGGAAAATGGAAGAGATCTGGCAAGAAAATAACAGTTTAAAAGGTAGAATCTTGCAACTGGAAAGTGAGGCTCAGAAACCAAATGAACTGATAAGCAAATTGAACACCAGAAATGACCAGATTGAAAAGGAATACCAGAAGATTATGTAAGAGGGAAAATTTAGGTATTTATAGATATATATTAAAATATGTGGCCGCCAGGAATCAACAATTTAGGTTGATTCCGTAATTAAATCAGACCCAAGTCAGCATCGGGTTGAAGAGTTTATTTACAACCGGTAGATAAAAGTAGGAATAAAGAGAAAAGGAGAGGCTAGTCCAGGCCAAAAGCCTGGACGGAGGGAGAAGGTTAAATAAATGAAGCTGTAAGCCACAAGGCCCAACAGCCAGATAGGCAGAGGTTAGAATTGGCCCAGCTAGGCCAAGGAAGTCAGCCTAACTTACCCGCGTGACAATATAGAGCGTAATCTGTCTGTGGTCTCAGGAGATGCTTCTTCTTCCAGTTCAAGACGGCAACTGCCCCCACAGGAAGTTCACTAACTTACTTAAAGAGATAGTATCTTTCATCACTTCCTGTGGTCCACCTCTAATTCAAATGGACAAATGGCAGTTTCTACATTGATTTGGACTGCCCAAAGGGCTGTCCCTTATTCTTGATTTGTTACTTATTGTCACGTGTGGGTAACTCGTCTACCCTCCCCACTAAGGGAGGTGAGAGTGACATCATTAGCACGCCTGCGTTGAGTAGATTTTTTACTATTAATGGGATCGAGCTAATTCTATTTACACACTTATAGCCGAAAACCAGAAGATTATGGCCGAAAACCGAAAGATTATAGCTGAAAACCAGTCCCTAAAGGCTAGAATTGAGCAATTAGAAGCTAATGATCTCTCAAGACAACAAGAACAAATAAAACAAAGTTAAAAGACTGAAAAAATAGAAGGAAACATAAAATATCTCAATGAGAAAGTGACAGACCAAGAAAACCGGTCTAGAAGAGACAATTTGAGAATATTTGGTCTTCCAGAAAAACCAGAAATTAATAGAAACCTGGACTCCATACTAACAGAAACAATTCAGCAAAATTGCCCTGAAATCCTACAACAAGAGGGCAACATAGACATTGAAAGGATTCATAGAACACTTGCGACATTCAATCAAGAAAAGAAAACACCAAAAAATATAATTGCCAAATTCAAGAGTTTCCAAGCAAAGGAAAGAATCTTACAAGAAGCCAGAAAGAAACAATTCAAATATCAAGGAGCACCAATCAGGATCACACAGGATCTGGCAGCCTCCACTCTAAAAGATCGCAAGGCTTGGAATACGATATTCAGAAAGGCAAGAGAGCTGGGCCTGCAACCACGGATCAACTACCAATCAAAATTGACTATATATTTCCAGGGGAAAGTATGGGCATTCAACAAAATTGAAGAATTCCAGGTATTTGCACAGAAAAGACCAGGGCTAAATGGAAAGTTGGATATCGAACC
The DNA here is from genome assembly GCF_016433145.1 of Gracilinanus agilis. Lineage (NCBI taxonomy): Eukaryota > Metazoa > Chordata > Mammalia > Didelphimorphia > Didelphidae > Gracilinanus > Gracilinanus agilis. Next base: position 71,895,743 of record NC_058135.1, on the reverse strand, counting down.
ACAAAAATTGAGAGAAACATGAAAAGGTAATTAAGATACAGAGGGGAAAGAAAGAAAACTTTTAAGTTTTAAATTTGCCTTTTTAAGGGTCTCAGTGAGATCTAATTATCTGTATTCCTATGTAGAGAAATGTTATGTATATTTTTCTGTAGTGAACTTTATTCACTATTATAATATTCACTATTAAAGTAATCAGAAGAATAATTCACAAGGTGAGGGTGGAACACTAAATAATCTAAGATGACATGGGGGATGGGAAAGAGGGTGTGAATAGCAGGGGAAACCAAGAGAAACTTGAGTGAATAAGAAAATAGGATATTCTATTACACACAAAGAGGGCATGGGAGGGAGAGGGGACAAATACTATTAGAAGCAGGAGAGGAAGAGAGCATTAAGAGGTAATAATCAAACCTTACTCTTAGTGTAATCAACCCGGAGAGGGAAGAGTAGCTGTACTATCCATTGGGACATAAAACTCTTATCTAACCCTTCTGAGAAAGTTAGAAGGGATAAACCAAGAAGAGCAGGGGAGTGGGGAGGTCAAAAAAAGGGAGGGGAGAAGAGGGAGGGAATTCATAAGGCCTTTAAAAACAAAAAGAGGGGGGAAAATAAGGAAGGGGGTTGAAAGGGAAGTTAATCAAGGGAGGGAATAAGGGATAGCGGCTCAATAACAAACCACTGATTTAAAAGGAAAAAGTATAAGGAAAAAGGGGATAGGAAGAGGGGAGGATTCGAAAATATCAGCAAATGCACAACTGATGATTATAACTCTGAATGTGAATGCGATGAATTTGCTCATAAAACAGAAGCAAATAGCAGAGTGGATTAGAAACCAAAATCCAACCATATGTTTTCTACAAGAAATACATATGAGGCGGGTGGACATACACAAGTTTAAAGTTCAGGGTTTGAGCAAAATCTTTTGGGCGTCAAATGAGAAAAAGAAGGCAGGAGTAAAAGCCAAAGTAAAAATAGATATGATTAAAAAAGACAGGGAAGGTCATTACATCCTGATTAAAGGCACTATAAACAATGAGGAAATAACACTGCTCAATATGTATGCAACAAGTTGCATAGCACCCAAATTCATAAAGGAGAAACTGGCAGAGCTCAAGAAGGAAATACATAGTAAAACCATACTAGTGGGAGATCTAAATATTCTTCTGTCAGATCTAGATAAATCAAACCAAAAAATAAATAAGAAAGAGGTAAGAGAGGTGAATGAAGTCCTAGAAAAATTAGATCTAATTGATATGTGGAGAAAAATGAATAGGGACAAAAAGGAATACACCTTCTTTTCAGCTGCACATGGTACATTCACAAAGATTGAACATATTATAGGGCATAGAATCATTGCAAACAAATGCAAAAGACAAAAGAGCAGAAAAAAATAAATGTTACCATCTCAGATCATAATGCAATAAAAATAATAATTAGTAAGGGCACCTGGACAGGAAAATCAAAAACTAATTGGAAATTAAATAATATGATTCTTCAAAACCAATTTGTCAAAGAAGGAATCATAGAAACAATCAACAATTT
>NC_058135.1:71842839-71889249 GCF_016433145.1 Gracilinanus agilis | reverse complement strand
AGAAGAAAAAGAAATTGAAGGTATCAAAATAGGCAAGGAGGAGACTAAGCTATCACTCTTTGCAGATGATAGGATGGTCTACTTAAAAAATCCTAGAGAATCAACTAAGAAGCTTGTAGAAATAATCAACAACTTTAGCAAAGTTGCAGGATACAAAATAAATGCACATAAATCATCAGCATTTCTATACATTTCCAACACACTAGGGCAGCAAGAAGTAGAAACAGAAACACCATTTAAAATCACCCTAGACAATATAAAATACTTAGGAATCTATCTACCAAAACAAACAAAGCAATTATATGAAAACTACTACAAAACACTTTCCAAACAAATAAAACTGGATCTAAACAATTGGAAAGCCATTGATTGCTCATGGGTAGGACGAGCTAACATAATAAAAATGACAATTCTACCCAAATTAATTTACCTATTTAGTGCCATACCTATCAAGCTACCAAAAAACTTCTTTACTGAATTAGAAAAAACTATAAAAAATTTCATTTGGAATAACAAAAGATCAAGAAATCAAGGGAAATAATGAAAAAAATGTGAAGGAAGGGTGTCTAGCAGTACCAGATATTAAACTATACTATAAAGCAGCAGTCATCAAAACAATATGGTACTGGCTAAGAGACAGAGAGGAGGATCAATGGAATTGACTTGGGGTAAATGACATCAGCAAGACAGTGTATGATAAACCCAAAGAGCCCAACTTTTGGTACATGAATCCACTATTTGACAAAAACTGCTGGGAAATTTGGAAAACAATATGGGAGAGATTTGGTTTAGATCAACATCTCACACCCTACACCAAGATAAATTCAGAATGGGTGAATGACTTGAATATAAAGAGGGAAACTATAAATAAGTTAAGTGAACACAGAATAGTATACTTGTCAGATCTCTGGGAAAGGAAAGACTTTAAAACCAAGCAAGAGTTAGAGAAAATTACAAAATGTAAATTAAATGGTTTTGATTATATTAAACTAAAAAGCTTTTGTACAAACAAAAACAATGTAGTCAAAATCAGGAGGGAAACAACAAATTGGGAAAAAATCTTTATAACGAAAGACTTGGACAGGGGTCTAATTACTCAAATATACAAGGAGTTAAAGCAATTGTATAAAAAATCAAGCCATTCCCCAATTGATAAATGGGCAAGAGACATGAATAGGCAATTTTCAGGTAAAGAAATCTAAAGTATCAATAAGTACATGAGAAAGTGTTCCAAATCTCTAATAATTAGAGAAATGCAAATCAAAACAACTCTGAGGTATCACCTCACACCTAGCAGATTGGCTAAAATGAAAGAAGGGGAGAGTAATGAATGTTGGAGGGGATGTGGCAAAATTGGGACATTAATGCATTGCTGGTGGAGTTGTGAACTGATCCAGCCATTCTGGCTGGCAATTTGGAAACATGCTCAAGGGGCTATAAAAGAATGCCTGCCCTTTGATCCAGCTATACCATTGCTGGTTTTGTACCCCAAAGAGATCATAGATAAACAGACTTGTACGAAAATATTTATAGCTGCACTTTTTGTGGTGGCAACAAACTGGAAAAGGAGGGTATGTCCTTCAATTGAGGAATGGCTGAACAAACTGTGGTATATGCGGGTGATGGAATACTATTGTGCTAAAAGGAATAACAAACTGGAGAAGTTCCAGGAGAACTGGAGAGACCTCCAGGAACTGATGCAGAGTGAAAGGAGCAGAGCCAGAAGAACATTGTACACAGAGACTGATATACTGTGGTAAAATAGAATGTAATGGACTTCTGTACCAGCAACAATGCAATGACCCAGGACAGCTTTGAGGGATTTATGGTAAAGAACGCTACCCACATTCAGAGGAAGGACTGCAGGAGAGGAAACACATAAGAAAAGCAACTGCTTGAACATATGGGTCGGGGTGGACATGATTGGGTATGTGGACTCGAAATTACCACACCAATGCAACCACCAACAATTTGGAAATAGGTCTTGATCAAGGACACATGACAAAACCATTGGAAATGTGCGTTGGCCATGGGTGTGGGGAGTGCGGGTGGTGAAGGGGAAAGTAGTAGCATGAATCATGTAACCATTTTAAAAATGATTATTAATAAATTTTTTAAAAAAAGAAAGGTAGAATGATATCCCAGAGTTTGAGAGTTAGTAATAACCAGGATCTTGAATGAGTGATAATTTTGTATGGTGTAAATATCAAAAAATATAAAGATGCTGAGTAGTAGAGGTAGAAGGAAAGTATAGAAGTGAGAATGAAGAAGAAATATCACAATTCAATTCTATTGTGAGCAATGCATTAATGGTATGAGAGGAAATCAACAAATATTTATTGTATGCCTATTATTTGCCAGGGAAATAATGTCTAGCACATATAAGATATCCCCTCCTAACTAAAATAAGCAACCCATAATTCCAAAGAAGATCCCCAATACATATGATGCAAAAAAAGTTTCCAGAACTACTAAAGGTATATTTTAATAAGTTTAATATATGATAATATTGTGTACTTCTATAGTGCTTCTTCCTGTACAACAATGCAGAGAGATAGTAATTTGCAAGAATTGTAATCTAATTTTACAAATGAAAATACTAAGGCTAAAAAATTAAGTAATTTTATTTTTGTCACTCTAAGGGGAATTTGTAGTTTTGTATTCCAATACAGGGCACCTGAATATAAGTACACTACTCTTTCTACAAAGCTATATGTTCCCAGTGTGTTTTTTGTGCCATAGAACAAACTGTTTAAGTAAATTTCTAAATCTGGTACACCTCTTCATATCATTTGTAAACTGCTACAAAGAGAGATTGCTTTCTCCATGTTAATTGTTTTCAACATATGTTACTGAAAATAAAATGAATATGGAGTTAGATTTCACATTGCATGCAAAATGAAGAATGCATTTAGAGAATAAACCTTGAATCCTAGCCTCCATGAAATTCCATTTTGCACTTATTTCTTTTGCTTTGGGAAAACATTAAGACAGGCAGAAGATTACTAGCAATAAAATATTGACACTGAAAATCCTAGTTTTAACAGATGTTCTGCAGATGCAGAGGAAGATATAGAATGTGATCTGGACAAACAGCCTGAAAATTACTCTTTCCCAGATGAATAAGTACCAATCCAGAACATACTATCACAAGCGTAGCATTTTTGTATAACAGATAATGAAAAACCATCTGGCCATTGTAGTAATTTGACTAGAAGTCAGGCTTTCATCCTATTCTTCTTTCCTGTATTTAAAAGTTCTTTAATATGTAGAATACATTATCAAGATTCTCTCTAACTGTAATCATTAAAATGAAAATGTTTATTGTCTGTCTTGACAAAGTTCAGTCATGTAGATAAAGATTGATATCTGATAGTGATAGTAAAGTTGTTTAGTTTTAAATCTAATAACCAAACAAAAAATGCACATAATTTCATTAAAAGTAGTTTCTCATTACCTTCATTTAAATTTTGTATCAAAATAGGAATATATTTTATGTTTGTTTTCTACTTTTTGGGGAGGAGGTGAGAGCTGAGTGAACCTATAACAAAGATTTGCACTTAGGAAAAAAAAAAGAAAGAAAAGCATCAGTACATTAGTCTGTGACCTGGAGGGATTTTGACTGTATTGACCTCACATTTTCTGATTTAATTTTGGAGTCTGAGTGAAAAACTTCAGTCTAAATTCCAATTTCAGAATTTCACTGGATCTGGAGTCTGCATATTTATTTCAATTTTTTCAGATGACTACCAATACATGTAGGTCTGAAACTTGTAATCGATTTAGAAAAAATATTTTATGAAAGGAAATGTCTCATCTGAGCTTGAAAATCAGGAATGTAAGAGTTTATGCTCTCAGAAACACAGAAGAAAAACAATTGCTTGACCACATGGGTCAATGGGGATATGATTGGGGATGCAGACTCTAAACAATCACCCTAGTGCAAATATCAATGATATGGAAATAGGTTTTGATCAATGACACACGTAAAACCCAGTGGAATTGTGTTGGCTATGGGAAGGAGTGGAAAGAGGAGAATGAAAGAATATAAATCATGTAAACATGGAAAATTTTTCATAATCAATAAAATGAAAATAAATTTAAAAATAATTTATACTCTTATATTTGTGTGAATGTTGCCATATGAACTTGATCATGTCTTTTTTCCAAAGTCATTCTCAAGCCTGTTTTCCCCTATAGAACTTACATCATCCAACTTTTTCCTCTTTTAAATTTCAAGAGAATGTCTTCATTCCTCAACAAGCTGTCTACAGTTCTCATCCATATTCAAAACCAATTTGACTTGTTCATACTAGATTAAACTGGTTTCAACTGATTAGGGCTAGTCATTGTCAACCAAAGATGACAGCATTAATGTTCTGATGACAAGAAATTATATCTTTTGAGGGTTCTGATTCTTTACTTCTATTTGCTGACTTCCCTTATTCCTTCAAGTCTGATACAGAATACCATTTCCTGAGGAAGCTTTTTATATTTTCCTTTATTTAATACTAGTGCCTTCCTTCTATTGAATATTTCCTATTTATTCTGTATATATTTTATTTAGACAAAGTTGTTTGAGTGCTATTACTAGCACACACACACAGACACAACTTTTAAAAATTTCAATGCCTAGCATAATTCCTGGCACAAAATTTGTTGTTTAGTTCATTTCAGTAATGTCTGACTCATTGTGACTTCATCTGGTGTTTTCTTTTCTTTATTTTTTTAAGTTTTCTTTATTTTATTCCAGTAACAAATTTACAAATAAGTTTCTCAAGGTTACAGGATTCATATTGTCTCCTTCCCCTCTTCCCTCCCGACTCTGAAAGCTGACAAGCAATTCCAGTAGGTTATAGATATATTATCACTCAATACCTATTTCCATATTATTCATTTGTGTAATCTTATAGAACCAAAATCCCAAATCTTATATTCATAAAAACAAGTGAAAAATCATATGTTTTTGTTCTACATTTCTACTCCCACATTTCTTTCTCTAGATACAGATAGTATTCTTTTACATAAGTCCCTCAGAATTATCCTGGATCATTATATTTCTATTAGTAGCAAAATCCATCACATTTGATAGACTCATAATGCTTCACTTACTGTGTATAATGTTCTCTGAGTTCTGCTTATTTCAATTCCACATCAGTTCATGGAGGTCTTTCCCTTTCTTTCTGAATCCATCTGGTTCATCATTCCTTGTAGCACAATAGTATTCCATCACTATTTTATACCATAATTTCCCATTTGTGGCACATCCCCTTAGTTTCAATTTTTTTGCCATCACAGAAAGCACAGCTACAAATATTTTTATAGAAACATATTGTTTCCCATTTTTAATATCTCTTTGGGATACAAATCTAATAGTGCTATTGATGGATTAAAGGGCATACATTATTTTAGAGACCTTTGGGCATAATTCCAAATGCCTTTCAGAATGGTTGGATCAATATACAACTCCATCAGCAATGCATTAAAGACCCGATTTTACCATATCCCCTACAACATTTGTTATTTTCCTTTACTGTTATATTTGCCACTCTGCTATGTGTAAGCTGGTGCCTCAGAGTTGTTTTGATTTGCATTTCTCCAACCAGGAGGTACTTAGAACATTTTTTCATATGATTATTGATAGTTTTGATTTCTTCATCTGAAAACAGCCTATTTATATCCTTTAACCATTTGTCAAATGGGGAAATAACTTGATTTCTTATAAATTTGACTTAGTTCTTCATATATTTGAAAAATCAAACTCTTTTCAGTTAATTTTATTATAAATTTCCCCCAGTTTGTTACTTATCTTCTAATTTTGGTTGTATTGGTATTTTTTTCACAAAACCTTTTTAATTTGATATAGTTAAAACTATTCATTTTACTTCTTGTAATGTTCTCTATCTCTTGCTTGGTCATAAATTATTCTCTTCTCCATAGATATGAGAGATATACTATTCCATGTTCACCTATTTACTTATAATAATTCATATAACCATATTGAACTTATCTTGGTATAGGAAAGCATTGGAGAAAGTTTCTGATATCTGATACCCAAACTGCAGTTTCAAGCTGCCTATGAGCCCCCAGAATTACTCCAGATAGTGGAGGGATGAAATACTCATATTGGACAGTTGGACAGAGGGGTGGATAATGTAAAAATTGTCCTCCAGTGCTGTGGAGACAGAGGGGTGGATAATGTAAAAAATGCCCTCCAGTGCTGTGGAGAGGGGTAATGGAGCACCCTCCTCTGTGCTGCCCCAGCATCCATGCCATTCTTTTGCCAACATGTGTGTAGGGTGTGAGATATTTATTTAAACATAATTTTTGCCATACTATTTTCCAATTTTCCTAGCAGTTTTTGTTATATATTGGGTTTTTATTTCCAAAACTGGGATCTTTGGGTTTATTGAACACTAGATTACTGTGGTCATTTACTCCTAATCTATTCAATTGATCCATGCTTCTATCTCTTAGCCAGTACTATATTGCTTTGATGATCACTGCTTTAGAGTATATTTTAAGATCTGGTACAGCTAGATCACTATCCTTAACATTTTTTTCATTAGTTCCATTGATATTCTTAATCTTTTGTTCCTCCAGAAAAATTTTGTTATTCTTCCGAATTCTATAAAATAGATGTTTGGGTTTAGTATACATGACATTGAATAAGTAAATTAATATAGATAGGATTGTCATTTTTATTATATTAGCTTATCCTAGCCATGAGCAATTAATGTTTTATTATTGCTTAGATCTTGTTTAATTGTGTGGAAAGTGTTATGTAGTTTTGTTCATGTAATTCCTGTTTATCATGACAGATAGATTCCTAAATATTTTATACTATAGGGTGATTTTAAATGAAATTTTCTTTCTAACTCTTGATTCTGAGTTATGTTTGAAATATATAGAAATACTGATGATTTATGTGGATTTATCTTGTATGCTGCAACTTTGTTAAGGCTGTTAATTATTTCCACTAGTCTTTTAGTTGATTTTCTGGAGTTTTTATGTATGTCATCATATCATTTGCAAAGAGTGAGAGTACAGTTAACTCAATTCCTATTTCAATTTCTTCAATATATATTTCTTCTCTAATCATGACTACTAGCAATGTTAATACAATATTAAATAATAGTGGTGAAAATGGGCATCCATGGTTCACTTCTGATCATATTGGGAAGACTTCTAACTTATCCCCATTGCAAATGATACTTGCTGATGGTTTTAAATATATACCACTTAATATTTTGAGGAAAGATCAAACTATTTCTATACTTTCTAGTGTTTTTCATAGGAATGAGTGTTGTACTATGTTGAAGGCCTTTTTATGCACCGGTTGAGATAATTGTGTGATTTCTGTTAGCTTGGTTATTGATATGGTCAATTATGATGATGGTTTTCCTAATACTGAATCAGCTTTATATTGCTGGTATGGATCATACCTGGTCATAGTGAAAATCGTTATGATATATTGTTGTTATCTCTTTTGTTAGTATTTTATTTAAGATTTTTTTCATCTGTGTTCATTAAAGAAATTGGTCTATAATTTTCTTTCTCTGTTTTTTATCTTCCTAGTTTAGGTATCAAAACCATTTTGTTTCATAAAAGGCATTTGGTAAGACTCTTTCTTTGCTTGTGTTGTCAGTTTGTATAGTATTGGGATTAGTTGTTCTCGAAATGTTTGATAGAATTCACTTGTGAATACAATTGATGTTGGGAATTTTTTTCCTGGGGAGTTCATTGATGACTTGTTCAATTTCTTTTTCTGAGATTAGATTATTTAAGTATTCTGTTTCCTTTTTATTAACATAGGGAATTTATTTTTTTTGGAAATATTCATTCATTTCACTTAGATTGTCACATTTATTTTCATATAAATGGGCAAAATAGCTCCTAATAATTGCTTGAATTTCCTCCTCATTAGAAGTGAAATCACCCTTTTCATTTTTGACACTGTTAATTGCATTCTATTCTTTCTAACCACCTCCTTGTGTCATTTGTTATTTGAATAGTTCTTTAATTTTCAGTTTTATTAAATTATCCTTTATTTTTAGTAAAAAAAAATTGGAGATTTTTAATTTGTTCTTTTTCTAGTTTATTTTTTTTATTTTCATGCCCAATTCATTGATCTCCTTTTTGTCTATTTTGTTGATATAAGCACTCTAGGACATAATTCACCCTACCCCGTACTGTTTTGGCTGTGTCACACAGATTTCTATATGTTGTCTCCTCATTGTCATTTTCTTCAATGAAATCAGTGATTATTTCTATGATTTGTTCTTTGACCCACCAGTTTTGAAGAATTAGATTATTTGGTTTCTAATTAATGTTTAATTTCTTCTCCATTAACCCTTATTAATTACTATTTTGTTGCAGTATGATCTCAAAAGGTTGTATTTATAATGTCTTCTTTTCTGGATTTGTTTGTGATGACTTTGTGTCATAGTACATAGTCAATATTTTATATGTACCATGTGCTTCTTAAAAGAAAGTATATTCTTTTTTTACCCCTACTAAATTTTCTCCAAATATCTATTAGCTAATTTTCCAACATTTCATTCACTTCCCTTATTTCTTTCTTATTCATTTTATTTTTAGAATTATCTACTTCTGATAGGGGAAACTTGAGGTCCCCCACTAGTATAATTTTACTATTTGCTCCTTGAGCTCCTTTAGTTTCCTCTTTAAGTATCTGGATGCTATACCATTTGGTGCATATATATTGAGTATTGATATTTATTCATTATCTATACTAACTTTTATTAAGAGGTTTCTTTATCTTTCTTTACCTCTTTTAATAAATTCTTTTTTTTTTTTCACTTCAGCTTTGTCAGATATCAGGGTTGCTACTCCTCTTCTTCTCCTTTTTTATTTAGAATATTTTTCCATGGCTACATTATTCATGATCACCTATCACTCTCTTTCCTCTCCACTCCCAAAGTCAACAAGAAGTTCCACTGGGTTTTATATATATCATTTTTTCAAAACCTATTTCCATGTTATACATATATGCAGTAGAGTGATCCTTTAACATCAAAATGCTAATCATATCCCTATTGCACCACGTGATGAATCACATATTTTTGTGAAGAATTTCTGTTTCCACAGTTCTTTCTCTGGATGTGGATAGCATTATTTCTTCAAAGTTCCTCTGGATTGTTCTTAGTCATTGTATTGCTGCTGTTAGAAAAGCCAGTTACATTAGATTTTGCCCCAGTGAATCAGTAACTATGTACAATGTAACCCTGGTTCTGCTCCTTTAACTCTGCATCAATTCTTGGAGGTTGTTCTAGTTCACATGGAATTACTCCGGGTCTTTATTCCTTTTAGCACAATCATATTCCATCACTAACATATACCACAATTTATTGAGCCATTCCCCAATGAATAGACACTCCCTCATTTTCCAATTTTTTGCCACCACAGGAAGCATAGCTATGAATATTTGTATACAAGTCTTCTTCCTTATTATTTCTTTGTGGTAAAAACCTAGCAGTGGTATGACTAAGTCAGAGGGCAAGCATTCTTGTAAAGCCATTTGCACACATAATTCCAAATTGTCCTCCAGAATGGTGGGACCAATTCATAACTCCACCAACAGTGTATTAATATCCCAATTTTGCCCCATCTCCTCCAACATATATCATTTACCTTTGCTGCCATACTGGCCAATATGCTCAGAGTAAGGTAGCACTTCAGAGTTGTTTTAATTTGCATTTCTCTAATCAGGAGGGATTTAGAACACTTTTTTCCTGTGCTTATTGATAGTTTTGATTTCAGTGTGTGAAACTGCCTATCTGTGTCACTTGACCATTTGGTGACTGGGGAATGGCTTTATTTTTTGTGAATTTTCCCTAGTTCTTTACATATTTGGAAAATTAAACCATTGTCAAAGAGTTTTCTTATACAAATGTTTTCCCAGTTGGTTGCTTTCTTTCTAATTTTGGTTGCATTGGTTTTGTTTGAACAAAATCTTTCTAATTTGATGTAATCAAAGTCATTCATTTTACATTTTGCAATGTTCTCTATCTCTTACTTAGTCTTAAATTGACAGGTATACTATGCTATGTTCACCTAATTTACTTATCATTTCCTTCTCTTTAAATCATTTTCCCATTTTTAATTTATCTCTGTATAGGGTGTAAGATGTTGTTCTAAACCGAATTTTTCCAGTAGTGTTTTCTACTTTCCCAAGAGATTTTTTGTCAAAAGCTGAATTCTTGCCCCACAAGCTGCATTCTTTAGGTTTATCAAACACTAGCTTGCTGAGATCATTTACCCCTATTTTATTCCATTGATCTATACTTCTGTCTCTTAGCTAGTCCCATGTTGTTTTGATTTTCATTGATTTATAGTACAGTTTAAGATCTGGTTCTGCTAGGACTCCATCTGTCACATTTTTCTTGATCTTTTGTTGCTATTTAAGAATTCTTTTTCCTCTTTTGTTAATCTAGGCAATTTGTATTTTTTTTTAATATTTTAATCATTTCACCTAGATTTTCATAGTAATAACCACATAACCGTGCTAGTATTCTCTGAATATAGATCCAAAAATACTAAATAGAATACTAGGGAAAAAGACTCCAGGAAATTATCACAAGGATTATCCACTAAGATCAGGTGGGAGTTATGTGAGGAATGCAAGGATGATTTAGTATTAGGAAAACCATCCACATAATTGACCATAACCATAATCAAACAAACAGAGATCACATGATTATCTCAATAGATGCAGGAAAAGCCTTTGACAAAATTAAGCACCCATTCCTATTGAAAACACTAGAAGGTAAAGGAAGTGAAGGACTATTCCACAAAACAATAAACAATATGTATTTAAAACCATAAGCAAGTATCATATGAAATGGGAACAAGTTAAAAGACTTCCCAATAAGATCAGTAGTGAAGCAAGGATGCAATTTATCATCTCTATTACTTAATATTGTATTAGAAAATGTTGTCAGTAGCTATTAGAGAAGAAAAAGAAATTGAAGATATTAAAAAAGGCAATGAGGAAACTAAACTATTACTCTTTGCAGATGATATGAGGCATACCAAAAGACCCCAGAAAATCAATTAAAAGTCTAGTAGACATAATTATGAACTTTTTCAAAGTTGCAGGGTACAAAATAAACCCACATAAACCATAGCATTTCTATGTATTTTCAACAAAACTCAGAACAGGAGTTAGAAAGAGAAACTACATTTAAACATCATTCTGTATAAAATATGTAGGAATCTATTTGCCAAGACAAACACAGCAATTATATGAACACAAGTACAAAATACTTTTCACATGATTAAAACTAGATCTAAATAATTGGGAAAATGTTAATTGCTTTGTGGGAGGATGAGCTAATATCATAAAAATGATAATCTTACCCAATTTTATCTACTTATTCAGTGCCATACTTATCAAAGTACCAAAACAAAATTCATCTGGAAGAACAATTGAGCAAAATAATTCATAATAGTTAGCTTAATTTCCTCTTCATTAGATGAGATTACCTTTTTCATCTTTAATGCTCTTAATTGGATGCTCCTCTTTCTTTTTTTCTTACCAGCTCCTAGTCTTATTTATTAGTATAATAGTTCTTTTGCTTTCAATTTTATTAATTTCTCCTTTGATTTTTATGATTTCAAATTTAGTTTTAATTTGGCAATTTTAAATTTGTTCTCTTTCTTGTTTTGTAAGTTGCATACCCAATTCATTGACCTCTTCCTGCTCTGATTTCTTGATATATGTCCTCAGCTATCTAATTGTTCTCCTGAGTACTGCTTTGGCAGTATCTCATAGATTTTTATATGCTTTTTTCTCATTGTCATTCTCTTTAATGAAGTCTGCAATTGTTTCTGTTTTCTTCTTTGACTCACCTGTTTTGAAGAATTAGACCATTTAGTTTCCAATTAACTTTAAATTTGTCTTTCTATGGACCCTAGTTAATTATAATTCTTACTGCATTGTGATCTGAAAAAGTGGCATTTATTATTTCTGCTTTTCTACATTTGTTTGCAATATTTCTATGCCCTAATACATGGTCAATTTTTGTATATGAAGAAGATATATTCCTTTTTATCCCTGTTCAGTTTTCTCCAGATATCTACTAACTCTAATTTTTCTAGCATTTCATTTACTTCCCTTATTTCTTTCTTATTTATTTTTTGGTTCAATTTATCTAGTTCTGAGAGGGGAAGGTTAAGTTACCCCAATATTATCTGCACTTCTTACTATCTATTTCCTCCTGGAGCTCTGTCAGTTTTTCCTTTAGAAATCTAGATGCTATACCAATTGGTGCATAGATTACTTCAATGTTTATAGTACCTTTTAACAAAATGTAATTTCCTTCCTCATCTCTTTCAATCAGATCAATTCCTTCTTTGGCTTTGTCTGTTATCATGATTGCTACTCCTGCTTTTTTTTTTTTTTTTTACTTTAGATGATGCATAATATATTCTGCTCCAGTCTTTTACCTTTAATCTGTGTGTGTGTCACCCTGTCTCAAATGTGTTTCTTAGAAACAGCATATTCTGATTTTTAATTCACTCTGCTATCCACTTCCCTTTAATGGGTGAGTTCATCCCATTCACATCAAGCATTATGATTACTGTGTATTGCCATACATCTTATTATCATCTTTAGATCCTGCTCTATTTCTTCCCTTTCACTCTATTCATTCTCATCAGTATTTTGCTTTTTGTCACCTTCCCAGTTCCCTTTCCCTTCTATTACCATCCCTACTTCCTTTGTCTTATTCTCCCTCTACTTCTCTATAGGGTAAGATAGACTTCTATGCCCCACTGAGAATACACATTTTTTCCTCTCTGAGTCAGTTACAAAGAGAGTAACGTTTAAGCATTGCCTATGAATACCCTTATCCTCCCCTCACTGTACTGATTTTTCTTGCCTCTTTATGTTGTATAATTTAACCCATTCTATATCTCCCTTCTCTTTTCTCTCAGTGCAACCCTCTTTTTCAGCCCTTGATTGTGTTTTTTTTTACAAGTCATTGCTATGGTTATATATCATATCATATATACATATCATTCCATATCATCACATTTACATATAAATAATATCATCATATATTATCATATCCATCATATCATCACAATCGACTTACTTTTCCAACTTCTTTCTCAATAAATTCCTTTTATCTTCTCTACCACTGAGAGTTATTTTTGAGAATTATATAATCATTTTTCCATGTAGACATGAGCCTCTTAAATTTTCTCTTTCTTATTTACCTTTCTAGGTTTCTATTGGGTCTCATACTTGGCCTTCAGATTTTCTGTATAGGTTTGGCTTATTACTCAGGAATGCTTGGGAATCTACTGTCTTATTGAATGACCATTTCTCCTCTACTGGATAGGTGACTCTGAGTTATAAACCCCAATCTTCTGGCTTTCTGAATATCATATTCCATGCCTTCTAATTCTTTAATGTAGAAGTTTCTAGGTCCTGAGTGATCCTGATTATAGCTCCATGGTATTTGAGTGGTTTCTTTCTGATTGCATGAAGTATTTATTCCCTTGTCTTGGTGGCTCTTGAATTTGGCTACTACATTCCTGAAAGTTGTCAATTGAGGATATTTTTCTGGAGGCAACGTATGAATTCCTTAAATTTAAATTTAATTTTCTTGTTCAAGGATTTCTGGGCAGCTATCTTTGACAATTTCTTGTTATCTGATATCTAAGGTTTTTTCTTCATCATGGCTTTCAGGTAATCCAATAATTCTCAGATTGTCTCTCCTAGATCTCTTTTCTAGGTCAGTTTTTTTTTCAGTGAGATATTTTATGTTTTCCTCTATTTTTGCATTCTTTTGATTCTGCTTTATTGTTTCTTTATTTCTTATGAAATATTTAGTTTCTGTATGGTCAATTCCAAATTTTAAGTCCTGGTTTCCTCTGTCATTTACACTTCTATTCAGATTATACACATAAATGCTAAGGATAATAGTTGTTTTTGAATGGTTCCACTTTTTTTATCACTACAAATATAAAATCCTAGCAGCTTTATTGCTAATAGCAAAAAAAATAACCAATAAGCAATCCTTATTTGCAATGACTGACAATAGCTTAAAACAAAATAAGGTAATAGAAGGAAGGTAATGACATATAATGTTATCATAATAAATGGTAACTGCAAAAAATACAAGGAAATACAAGATTTATAGGAAATTATACAGAATGAAGATATGGGAATCAGAACAAACTCTATACCCTCAAAAACTATTTTAATAGGTGACAGTTTTAAAAAGAAAAACCAGAAAATAAATGAGATGATGGCAAAGAAGCAAAAATAGCCATCTGTGACAATATTTTCTGAAGTAAGTAGAGAATTGTTTAAAGATAGTTTAAATAATTTTGATTCCATATTTTAATACAATACTTTTACAATTTTAACATGCATTCTGTTGATGGATTTTCTGTTTAGAATGTTTAAAAAATAAATGTAGTAATACTACACTTGGGAAAGAATGAATTTATTTTATTGGCCCTGACATTTTCTAATTATGATACTTTCCCAAGGGTAGGTTAACTTGGTGAATATTCTCTATGGTTTACAAAATAGTAAATCAAAATAGTTATTTCTACACACTGTAACCAATTTTTAACACTACCTACCCTGGCATGCATT
Organism: Gracilinanus agilis; assembly: GCF_016433145.1. Classification (NCBI taxonomy): domain Eukaryota; kingdom Metazoa; phylum Chordata; class Mammalia; order Didelphimorphia; family Didelphidae; genus Gracilinanus; species Gracilinanus agilis. Next base: position 71,874,611 of record NC_058135.1, on the reverse strand, counting down.
TCCTGGAAACCAGGAATGTCACATAATTTCCTTCCCCTCATATTACATGGTACTCTTTGAGAGATTTTGGTTCTCCACTGAGGGTATACCCTCAAGTGTTGAAAGAGTACCCTGAAATCCAGTTGCATTAAAGCACTTAACAGTAGGATTAACTTTTAAAAATAATATTTAATTCAAAAAGTATAATGACATATATACAAACTTTCTCCCTAAAACAAGAGATGGATTGTGCTTTTCCTCTTGTGCAATCTTATATACCAGGAGAAGGAATAGAGTAGTTTCATGGCAGGGGTCCTATAGAGCACAGTTCAAGTTCCAAGTCCAAAGTACATCTGTCATGAAACTCACGTTTCCTGGTTTTTATGGATTTTCCTTACCTGATAACTGGGTTTACCATTCTGCCTGTAATCCTGCTCCCAAGGTCAACATGGCTCAAATTCAAAGTCAGGTAGGGTTCCCCATCTAAACTTGGAAATGAGAAGTATAAACAAACAGAATAAAATACAATCTTCAGTCCATTTTTTTTCTGAGCTAGATAGTGTAAAAGAGGGGGATTAGGGAAAAGAAGTCTCCTCACATTTACTGATTTAGTTCTTTTCACCTACATGTGTGTTAGCTGAAATTCTTGCCCTCTGGATGCAGGAGAAGGAAACAGGTGCCAGAAGGAGATCTATTTTTTCAATCTGGCCAGTTTTAAAAAATAGCTATTCAAAAGAGGCTACACCAATCCATGTGGTAGAGGAAATAGGGACTTTTGTTATTATATGATCTGGGCATGAGGAGAAAAGTACCATCATAAATTATTCATTCATTCATTATAATTCACTTAAACTCAATAAGTATTTAAGTTTCTACAATGCACCAGATATTGGCAAGAATTTAATCAATATTTAATTACCATGCAATGGCACTACATATCATAGACTCTAAGGTAAGCAGGTAAACATATGTAGGACATCTGATATCCCAAAATTCCACTGAAAAAAATTTAGCAGTTATTTTTTGTCCTGAAAGGAATATTGATATTTACACCAATGATCTTTGTAACTTGTTCTCATTATTGTTTGTTCATTCTTCGTATCTAATTATAGGTAGACTTGTGGGGAATGATGTGATGATCTTAGGGCTAGGATCTCTGAATGTCCCCTCCCCCTGCTAATTTAATTGACCTTTTAGATGCTGATAGTTTAAAGACTTGCCTCAGGCTTAGGTGTAAGCTTTTGATCTCACTCAGATCTTGATCAGGTCAGGGGTTGGTCAGATTCTAAGTTCAGGCTTAGTCTCAAATTTTTTGTTTCACTGTGTACTTCATAAGGTCCAGGAAACCCTCAAACAGTTATGTCAAAACAGCCCCTCCCCTCCAAAAGGGAAGTCCTGTCTTAGAACTCCACCCTGAGCTTTAGACAAAAAATACTTAATACTTAGTAGTATCATCCATCTTAAAGTGTGAATTCCCTGGGCTGGGTATCTGGAATTCTCCACAGGTTTGAAATTTCAAGGGGTATGGGTTAGACCTCTATTTGCTCAAGCAGGTTCTCAGGATCTGGATATTGACTTAAGCGTAGGTTCTCAAACCTTAGACAACAGATGTGAGGTGGGAGTGTATGATTTGCTCTTTGCTTGTTCTTCCCTCCTTGCTATAGCTCCTTTCTGACTGATCTTTCACCTCAGTACCCAAGATGTTCATTGCCTACTTTTTGAGTTTTTCTTTTCTTGACAGTTGTTGCATTCTGCCTCCTTGTTGGTTCATTCACTTCTGTATTTGTTTTGTGGCAATATTTTAATCTTGGTTGGGGAGGATTTTCGTGGTAGAACAAAGTGGCTGTTGATTATTCTGCCATCTTAGCCCCATAGCCAGAACTCCACCCAGCCTCTCTCACCTCACTATTAAAAGGAATGCAATGCCAAAATGATTTTTGAATGGAGATGAAACAATATTTTGATGTGTGCTGAATCCTTGTTATTTTAAGAAATAGAAGTGAAAAGTCAGATGAAATTTAGGAAATATAAACATTTTGATATTTACAAGGATATTTTTAATTATTTCAAACCTATAAAATAAATTTACCTATGAATCAATGAATTTTTCCAATTTGGGGACTTTTTATCTTTTACTTACATTTTGAGTTCAAGAATTTTAAATATCAATTTTATTAAATTCAATAGTTTTTGAGAGATTCAAGGATGTGAGTATGCTGCTAGCAGGTATACCTGGCCTAGAATGGTTCATATTTAACTCAGAAAAACCTCATAATGTTGCTTTCTTAAGTATCCTGCAATGGAAGAAATTCACTGGGTGGGACATCCTTTGAAACTCCTAGGAAAAAAAAAAAGAATGAGCACAGAATTTGAGGGATAAATCTGAGCCTTAACATAAAACTCAAAAATAGAAATAATTCAAAATATTAGAAACAAACCCTTTCACTGACTATATTCATCTTTATGTATGTAGGTATGTAGAGCAATCTATGATGTTACATGAATGTATCTATCTTAAATTAGTGATCTTACGTCAACTCTTTATATAATAAACTTTGCAGTCCTATAAAATGGAGAGAGCTAGAATAATATATTTGAGTTTAAAATAATAAACTTGTCACTTTTCAGTTAGAATACCAATCATGGATTCCAATCCCACATTGTATTAGAATAACATTTTAAATCCACATATTACTAGCATGTATAAAATCACATTTTTCCATGTTTTGCTTTACTTCCTTAATAAAGTTATGTATGTTATGATGACTTAAATTTCTTACCACCTTTCTTTTCTCACATTCATGCCATAACTTATATGAATATTTAATATGAAAAATATATCATCTATGTATTATGTAGTATATTTAATTATTTAAGCTACATTTGGTGAGAAAAATATTTTAGTGCATATTTTTGTAAAAAAATAATGTATATGTTACTAGAAATGTTAAATATTAAATTTCTAATTTCCAATATCTTTAGAATTTTGATTGAGGATTTATCATATTAAAATTATATAAATCAAATCTTATTATGTAATTATTTTTAGTAGAAAATACAGTTTTACTTTACCATTGTACTTTCCATATTTCAATTTAGATTTTGGAGAAATGCTCAGTGCTTTGAGATTTAATTTACATGATCATATTTTTATTCTTATTTATTTCAAGATTTTAAAATAAATTAAATAACCTTATATAATTATGAAAATGAATTTTAAGAGAGATGTTTAGCCCATTAGGTTCCAGTTTTAAAGTCTTTATGAACTGACTCATTCTTCAGAGAAATTGAATTCCTTACTTAAGTCTTTTATAAATATTCTAATACTTTTAAAAGATATGTAAAGGAATTATATTCTATTTAAAGGTCACATAAAATTCAGGAAAGATTTAAAAGACTGATACATAATTCATATTTAAGGAAATATACCATTCATATATGATAAATATGTATGTATATATAAGTATATAGATAATATAAGTAAATATAAATATATAGGGTCTGCACACACTCATTTTCCAGATGAGAAATATAAGACACAGAGAAGTAATTGACTTGCCTAGGGTAACAGAGTTACTAAGTGTGTCTCAGGAAAAATTTGAACTCTGGTCTTCCAAACTTCAGATTCATCATTCTCAAAAGAGAAATGAAAACTTTTTAAAACAGAGAAATAGTTTATTTTCTTTAGTTGAAACTAATTAGAGAGATGTATAGAGAAAATAGAAAAATTAAATAGTTGCATAAATCATTAAAATAGTGTATTTCTATAAATACTTATTTAAGAATTGGGAAATTTTGTTAGTTATGGAATATAACATAACATTTTAGACTCAATGTCTGCCTTCAAGAAGTTAATCTGGAATTAAGTGTATAATGATATGCCTGGTTTCAACAAACTACTGTGTGTACTATTTTCATATAGACTACAGCTAGAAATGTTGTTTTTGTTACATTCAAAAAATAAATGTTATTGAATTTTAAAATGTAGAAAACATTCTAAATTCAAAGGCAGATGGTTATCCTGTTTCCTATAAAAAACAGATAAATAAACAAAACATATAGGGAGATCAATGTCTGACTTCTGATTAAATTATAGTTTTAAGGAACAATATAAATACAGTCACTTTAAGAACTATCCTGGAGGTAGGGAGTTAGTATAGTGGTAGAAAGGAAGAATTTGAGCTAATTGTGTTAATAAGAGAATAATATATTCTTCAAGTCTGAGAGAAGTTAGTAAAATGTTTAAAAATGTATTGAGGACAAAGGAATTTATTACTCAAAAACCTGAGTAGAAGGAATAAATAGCAATTTAGTGTATATTTTAAACTTTCAGTCTCAACTGGAGTTCAGGTCTTTGATGATGTTCCATCTGCAATTCAAGTGAGAAGAGAAAGCATAAACAAAAAGAAATGCAAATTTGTGTAGAAATCAAGTATTCTCTGAAATGTTTTTTTTTCCAATTGATGTGACATTAAACATCTGGATTGAGTCAGAGAAAAGACAATTTTCTGAATTTTTTCAAATATATGGGTAGCAAAGTGGAACAAAGTAAGGAACAGATCTCTGAAAGATGTATTTTGATAGAATATATTTTGTTATGCATACAGAATTCATGGTATCTTAAATGACTATATTTCTAATTTTTAATAAAATAATAAAATAAATGTATGGCATTGAAGTATATTATAGGAAATTTGGCAACCATTCCTTCATAATAGGCAGTATTATCCCTCACTGCAATGAGAAAATTTGTTCTCTCTACTATTTTTAATTAATTTTTTTCCTGATTCCATTCTCATACAATTTTTAATGATCATTTACTAATATTTTGTGATCCATATTCTCTCCCTCCCTCTCCACCTTCCCCAAGACAATAGGTATTTAATAGGTCATACATGTTTTATCATATAATGCATATTTATATGTTCATCATATTGTGGAAAAGACACATATTACTTATAGTAGAGAAACATTCATGGAGTAAATAAAGTCAACATGGTATGCTTCAATCTTCATTTAGAATCTGACAGATCCTTCTATAGTACTGGATATTCTTTTTCCTCAAAGTCCTTTGGAGTTGAACAACATATTTTATTGTTGTAAAAGTTCTCCTGGTTCTCCTCACTTCATGTTGTATCACTTTATGTCTTTCTGTTGTTTTTTTTTTGTCATTGTTGTTTTTTTCCTGACCATCTTATTTGTCATCTATTATGGGATGATAGCATACCATTATAAGAATATACCAGACTTGTGCAGCCAATCCTTACTTTATAGGCATCCCTTTAGTTTCCAGTTCTTTGCTATCACAAAAACAAATAAACAAACAAAAAAACCACACACAATGAAACACAAAAAGCAACAACAAAAAAGGACCTGCTATAAATATTTGCACAGTTCCAGTGAAGAAACTATAAATCTGTGCTAGATAGGTGGTTCAGATAATAAGTATGTTGGTCATAGAGTTAGAGAGATCTTAGTATTAATACTACCTCATAAAGTTACTAACTGTGGAATTTTGATTGTTTCTTAGCTTTTTTTCTCTTTCAAATTCTCCATCTGTAAATTAGGGGGTAATAATATGCCCTGTCTTCCAGTATTGATGTGATGATGAATGAAATGGCTTGTATACAGTATCTTGAATCTTTAAGTTCTATATAAACTAAACACTAACTTTTGTTATTTACTCCAGCCAGAAGAGCAGATCAATACTTATTCTTCAATTTAGTCTTATATAGGCATTTAACACAATGGAAGATTCTGTGACTTGTCCAAAGTTACACAAAAATAATAGAATAAGTCAGAGGAGAGACTTTATATTCCTTTTTTTAAAGAATGTTTTTATTTAATTTTTCTCAATAATATGTAAAACTAATTTTAAATTTTGGTTTCATGATTTTGGAGTCCAAGTTAACTCTCATCGTCTTTATCCTTCCTCCTCCTTGAAAAGACAAGCATGTTGATATAGACTATAAATGGACTGTCATGAAAATCATATTTCCATACTAACTATGTTGCAACAAAAGGAACACAGACCAAAGAAAAAAGAAATTAATAAAAATATGATTTTATTTGCATTTATACTGCATCAGTTCTTTTTCTGGAAATGGACTGCATTTTTCCTCACACATCCTTTGAAATTGTCTGGTATATTTGTTTTGCTCAGCATAGCTAAATTATTTACAGTTGATCATATTACAATATTGTTTTTACTGTGTAGAAAAATTAAATTCAGAAGGGAAAATTAAGCTATTTTAGAAGAACTACATGTAAAATTAATTAAATTTTATTTATCTAATTAATATTTATTTAGAATATTTTTTCATATGACTATTAATACTTTACATTTTTCTTCTGACAACTTCCTGTTTAGATTCCTTGAAAATTTATCAATTGGGCAATAACTCTAATTTTAATGATAAATTTTATTCATCTCCCTATATATTTAAGAAATTTAGCAGAGAAACTTGCTTTAAATATATTGATGCTATTTCATTTTCTATGGCACCTTTTAGAAAATTGTTTCCTTATTACTTTTAATTAGGTTTATTTTTGTTTTCTATTTTTTGGGAACATAATTATTACTCCTGCCTTTTGTTTGCTTAAACTGAAACAAAATAGATTATGTTCCCACTCTGTATTTTAACTCTCTCTCTCTATTTCTATTTCAATTTTGTCCTTTATAAGCAACATATTGGATTTTGATTTATAATCCATTTTGCTCTCTACTTTTGCTTTACAGTGAGTTCATCCTTTTCACAATTATGATTATTGTTTATTCCCCATCATCACATTTTCTTTTCTTTCCCATATTTCCTCAAAACTCTATTTTGATTTTACCAACTGCCTTCCTTAATCCTCTCTCCTTTTTTATTCTACCTACTTCTTTATCTTATCTCCTTCCTCTCCTACTTATTTGCTGTATAAAATAGATTTCCTACCTAACTGTGTGTGTGTGTGTGTGTGTGTGTGTGTGTGTGTAGGTGTGTGGCCATGAGTTCTTGTTTTCTTCCATCTTTGGAACAAAGAATTGCCTACTCCTTCTATTTTCTACTACCATGTAAAATCTCTTTCTTGAATACCTCTTATGTATGAAATAATTTTCTCAATTCTTCATCTCTCTTCTCCCTTCTCCCACTGCATATCCCTTTCTTGCTCCTCATTTGAGATCATCCAACATAAAGTAATTAAATCTTTATACTTCTATCTATATAGACTCATTCTAACTGTCCTGATAATGGTAAAGTTTTCAGAAGTTTCATCTTCCCATATAATAATGAAAAACAGCTCAACAACATTGAGAGTTTATCACAAAGTCAATATCATGTTTAATCTTACACTTCTCTCATGTTTTATATTTGAATGTCAGAATTAAATTTCAGCTCTCATCTTTTCATTAGGAATGCTTAAAAGTCTTCCATTTCAAGTCACAGACACTCATCTCTGCCCTGGAACTGCAACCTAGAATGGCATATGGACAATGCATTGGAGAGATAATACCATTTCCTATACCCAACACTAGAAAAGTGCCCCTTGTATTCTCTTTCTTGTCAGTTGCTTGACTCCTTTAATCTCTTTTTGGCTGAGAGGTCCTGGACCTTTTATTTCTGTTCCTGTTACAGTTGCGCTCTATAACCCATAGTTGGCGCTGACTCTTTGTGGTATCTATACATCCTAAATTGTCTTAGTTTGTAAAAATGTCTCACTGGAACCATATTTTTAACACTATAGAATTTGATTTGAAGTTTAATTCTAAAGGTTTTTGAGATAGGAATAAATTGAACTTTCCTTAAAATGAAAAGTGGTATCTATCTAAAATCGGCAACAAGAATTATTTATAATGGGGATGAGTAAGAATATAGCAAGATCAGAGTTGAAACAAGGATGCCCATTATCACCAATATTCACTATTCTACAAGAAATGCTAGCTATTTCAATAAAAGAAGAAAAAATGAATCATTTAGAATAGGTAATGAAGAAAAAAACCACTATTTCAGATAACATAATAGCATAGAAAATATTAGAAATTCAACTGGAAATTTGAGATAGTTAACAACTTTAGCAAAGTTGCAGTATATAAAATAAAACCAAATAAATCATTAGCATTTCTTTTTATTACCAACCAAATGCTGCAACTAGAGCTAGAAAATGAAATTTCATTTAAATTATTGCTAAAAATATAAAATATTTGGCAGTATGTCTGCTAAAAGAAATCCAGAAAATATTTTCATAAAAATAAAAAGCATTTTTATCACAATTAAAGCCAGATCTAAAAAATTGGAATATCTGGTATTATTATTATTGGAAGTGTGATCTGATCAAGCCATTATGGAGAGCTATTTGGAAATATGTTCAAAGGACTCAAAAATTGTTCATACCCTTTTATCCAAAAATATAATTTTTAATTCTATATCCCAAAGAGATATTTTTAGAAGGAAAAGGACCTATTTTTCAAATCTTTTTGTGGTAGCAAAGAGTTGGAAATTGATGACTTGTCCATCAATTGCAGAACAGTTGTAAATTGTGGCATGTGATTTTGATGAAAGACTACTGTGCTATAAGAAATGACAAGGAGGATGATTTTGAAAAATACCTGGAAAAATTTCCATGAACTGATACAAAGTGAAGTGAGTAGAAGAAGAGAAATATTTTACACAGTAATAGTAGTTTTTTTTTAATTTTTCTATGAACAATTGTTACAGATCTAAATTATACTCAACAATATAGTGATCAAATTCAATTTCAGAGATTCATCATGAAAAGTATTATCTGTCTCTAGAGCAATAATTGATAAAGTCCGATTGATTACAGGAAAAAAAATAATGTATTTCACTTTTTCTTATCCTTCTCTTTTTTTCCTTTTCTCACGTTTTTTGTTTGAGAAAATGACTAATTTTGGAAAATATTTATGTGATTATTCATGTAATATCCATGTCTGATTTCATTCTGTCTCAGGGAGGGGTAGACTTAGGGAAGGACTGAGAGGAGAGTGGGAGAAAGAGAGAGGATCTGGAAGTCAAAACCTAAAACCAATACTGAATATTAAAATTGTTTTTACATGTAATTGTGGCATACTAAAATATAAAAAAAACAATGAGTGAATCAAAAGTTACTTAGTAATTTTCAATTGTGTGGCTGTCTCTATTTCCCTACACTACCATCTTGACTCCCCTTCAATTAACTTAATTACCCATCATAATTGCCTATCCAATATGTATATGTATTACCTATTTATATATTCTAGCTCTATGTGTTGTTTATCCAGTCACATCACACGTTAAACAATAAACTTTCTTCATTCACTTTTTTTTTTCTACCTAGCCAGCCCAGTTATTTAGAGGGATTCTATGAATCTTTCAGTAAAGTCTATGGTGTTTCAACTGTAGATGTAATACTTATAATTCCATTTTCAGAATTAAATTTTCCAATTAAGATGAAAATATTAAAAAAAAAACTCAGAGTGAATAGATATTCAAATGTTTATCATGAATAGGTGAATATTTCTGCATTACTCAGCCTGACACTATTAATCTCAACCTGGCAATTAGGTTAATGACTTGTCTCTTTAAAATATTAATGGGATTGCTAATAATGGTGGAATCAGGTAACTTCTTTAAAAGAGAAGGAGCAGTCAACCCTGGTCTTCTTTGTCCTTGTTAACTAGCCTTTGTAAGTAAAACTATAAAGCTTAGACCTAGTTGACATTGTAACAGGGACTTTGAAACACAGCAGGTAATATCCTATGATAGACAATACTTTGAAGAAAAGAACAATTTCATAGATGACTTAAAGTTGGTTCCTGTACCTTTAGGATACCTTATAGGCAAGTGTGATGAAAATACTATGAAAGTGGGACTTCAAGAATATATATATATATATATATATATACTCAAAGATAGCAGCTTAATAGCAACAAAAGCTGTGATGAATAATAATCCATCCAAACCAATCTTTAAAAAGCTCCTCAAAATGACAAAAGTAAAAAACCAACAGCAAAGGGAGAATGAGGGAGCTTTCTTGTTGAATATAACTTGGAAGGTAGGCAGAGGAAGTAAATTTTCATGGAATAAAGGGGAACCAGAAACAAAACTGCACACAGAGGAGTACTGGTGGACCCCTGCACCAGGTTCTCAGCCTGGGCATAGGCCAACTGTGTCATCCCAGGACCATGACTACACAAACAGAGCACCCCACACCTCATATATACCCCTTGAAGTCCCAGGCCCTAGGACCATTCCAGAGTGAGTCCTGGAAATCCTTAGCCCTTGGCTCTTTCAAGTCTGTACTATGGTGAAACCCTTAGACAGAGGGCAAAATAGTTCATAGTGCTGAGTCCTGCAACCTATCAACAGAGGAGACAGAATCATCAGGTTTTAGAACTCCTAGTCAACAGACAAAAAAAATAAAAGGCTGAAAAAATGAGCAAACAGCAAAAGAAACACCTAATTGTAGAGAACTTCTATTGAGACAAACAGTAAGGCAGAGTCAGTACAGAACAGTAAGATCCAAGAAACCACATGTAAATTTCAAATAAAAATAGGAGTTGGTCTCAAGTGCTTAAAGGAATTAAAAAATCGAATAAGATAGGTTGAATAAAAGTGGGGAGAAATGGGGAACAGAAATGAAACTAATACAGAAAGAAAATGACAGCTTAAAAATTGGTCAACTGAAAAAAGATATACAACAATACAATGAAGAAAAGAGGTCCATGAAAAATAGAATTAATTAAATGGAAAAGGAACATCAAAAAGTCAAGGAAGAACTTCATTCTTTAAAAAGTAGAAATGGGCAAATAGAAGCTAATGATTTCACAAGACATCAAGAAATAATAAAACAAAATTAAAAAATTAAAAAATAAATATAAATATAAAATATCTCATTAAAAACCAACTGACTGAGAAAATAGATTCAGGAGAGATAATTTAAGAAAGGGATTAGTATAAAGAGGGGAGAATCAGGGAGTGATTATAAAGAAAACACTGTTATGGAGAGAAAGTGTGAAAGGAGAAAGGGTAGGATTTAAAAAATGAAAATGAGATGGTAATCATATCTATGAATATAAATGGGATGAATTCACCCATAAAATGGAAGCAGATATGGAATGTAAATGGATTAAAAACAGAGTTCTATCATATGTTGTTTGAAAGAAAAACATTTGAAAAAGGTAGACAACTAGTGAATAAAGGTAAAAGAGTTTTTTGGGCATTAACTGTGACAAAAAAAGGAGGAATAGCAATCATGATCCCAAACCTGAAGCAAAATAGATCTAAATAAAGGAGATAAAGAAGGTAATTATATCTTGATAAAAGATAATGTAGATGATGTAGAAATATCAGTACTTACATTTATGCACCAAATGGTATTATACATCTAGATTTTCAAAGGAGAAACTAGAGGTGATTAAGGAAGAATAGACAGTAAACTATACTAGTGGAAAATCTCAATCTTTCCCTATCAGATTTAAATAATTTCAAAAAAAAATAATAAATAAGGAATGGAAGTAAATGAAATTTTAGAAAAGTTAAATTTAATAGATATGTAGAGAAAATTAAACAGGAATGAAAAAGAATATACCCTCTTTTCAGTAGCACATGTGTGTATATATATATATATATGTATATATATATATATATATATATATAAATTGACCATATAATAGGTCACGAAAACTTCACAAGCAAATATAGAAAAGCAGAAATAGTAAATGCAACTTTTTCAGATCACAATGAAAAAAACATTATAATGGATAAAGATTCATTGCGAGGAAAATTAAGAATTAATTGGAAACTAAACTATGTATTTCTTAATGATGGGTATCGAATCTGTATCAAAGAACAAATCCTAGAGACAATCACTGATTTATTTCAAGGGAATGACAATGAGGAGAAAATCTATTGAAATTAATGGGATAGAGCCAAAGTAATACTCAGGGCAAAATTTACATACTTAAATGTTTTTTTTTTAAAAAAATAAAGAAAAAATAAATCAACAAATCAGGCATGCAACTAAAAAAAAGTAGAAAAAGAACAAATTAAAAACTCCCAGTTAAAGATAATCAAATTACCAACATCAAAAATAAAGAGACTTATTTTATTTCTAATGAAGAGGAAGTTAAATCAGTCAATAGGAACTATTTTGCCCAATTATATGATAATAAATCTAATAATGTATTTGTAATGATTAAATATGTAAAAAGTCTAAATAGCCAAAATTCCTAAAGAGGATCTAGAATACTTAAATAATCTAATATGAGAGAAAACATTTGAATAACCCATCCAACGAATCCACAAGAAAAAATTTCTAGGACTAGATTGATTCGGAAGTGAATTTTATCAAACATGAAAAGAAAAATTAGTCCTAATACTATACAAAGTATTTGGCAAAATAATCAAAGAAGGAGTCCTACCAAATCCTTTCTAATTTACAAATATGATGCTAAAATCTATATCAGGAAGATAAAAAATCAAAAAAAGAAATTACATAAAAATTTCCCTAGTGATCATTGATGCAAGAATTTTAAAATACTAACAATGAGACTAGCAATGATGACCAGGTGGTATTATACCAAGAGCCCTAGGCTGGTTTAATTTTGGAAAGCTATCAGCATAATTAGTGATATCAATACTCAAAGAGAAATCACATGATTATATCAATATATGTAGAAAAAACCTTTGGCCAAATACAACATTCATTCCAATAAAAACATTAGAAATCATATAAATAAAGGGATCTTTCCTTAAAACAATAAGTAATATTTATATAAAATCATCAACAAATATCATCTTAAATGAGAATAAGTTAGATTCCTTTCAAAAATATCAAGAGTGAAGCAAAAATATCCACTATCACCACTCTCACACAATATTGTACTAAAAACCCTAGCTTTAGTAAATAAAGAAGAAAAATAAATTGAAGGAAATAAATCTGGTATTAAGGAAACTAAACTACCATGCTTTGTGGATGATCTGACACTATACTTTGTGATTCCTAGAAAATCAAATAAAAATTAGTGAAATTATTAATGAGTAGCAAAGTTTTAGGATACAAAATGAACCCATAATGAGACATCCTATCAAAATCTGTGGGATGAATGCAAAGCAGTACTCAGGGGGAAAATTTGTATCCTTAAATGCCTATATTAACAAATTAGGGAAGGCAGAGATCAATGAATTAGGCATGCAAATCAAAAAAATTAGAAAACAGACAAATTAAAAAAACAGATGAAAACTAAATCAAATATTCTAAAAATTAAGGGAGAAATTAACAAAATCAAAAGAAAGGAACTATTGAATTAATAAATAAGTCTAGAAGATGGTTCTTTGAAAAATAAAAAAAAACAATTGACAAAGTACTGGTCAATCTAATAAAAAAAAGGAAAGAAGAAAACAAAATTAGTAGCATCAAAGATGAAAAGGGAGACCTCACCTTTAATGAAGAGGAAATCAAGGCAATCACTAAAAACTGTTTTGCCCAATTATGTGGCAATAAATACTGCAATCTAGGTGATATGGATGAATACTTACAAAAATATAACTTGCCTAGATAAACAATGGAAGATTTAGAATACTTAAAAATCCCATATCAGAAAAAGAAATTGAAAAAGCCATCAAAGAATGCCCTAAGAAAAAATGCCCAGGACCAGATGGATTCACAAGTGAATTCTATCAAACATTCAAAGAACAACTAATCCCAATACTATATAAATTCTTTTACAGAATAAGCAAAGAAGGAGTTCTACCAAATTCCTTTTACAACACAATTATATTACTAATCCCAAAGCCAGGTAGATCAAAAACAGAGAAAGAAAACTACAGACCAATCTCTTTAACGAACAGAGACTTAAAATCTTAAATAGAATACTAGCAAAAAGGCTACAGCAAGTGATCATGAGGGTTATTCATTATGATCAGGTAGAATTTATATCAGGAATGCAAGGATGGTTCAATATTAGGAAAACCATTCACATAAATGACCATATAAACAAGCAAACCAGGAAAAAACACATGATTATCTCAATAGATGCTGAAAAAGCCTTTGACAAAATACAACATCCATTTCTATTGAAAACACCAGAAAGTATAGGAATAGAAGGGTCTTTCCAAAAATAATAAAAAGTTTATATCTAAAACCATCAACAAGCATCATCTGCAATGGGGATGAATTAGAAGCTTTCCCAATAAGATCAGGAGTGAAACAAGGATGCCTGTTATCTCCTCTATTATTTAACTTTGTACTGGAAACACTTGCAGTAGCAATTAGAGAAGAAAAAGAAATTGAAGGTATTAAAATAGGCAATGAGGAGACCAAGCTACCACTCTTAGCAGATGATATGGTGGTTTACTTAAGAAATCCTAGATAGGGGGCAGCTGGGTAGCTCAGTGTATTTAGAGTCAGGTCTAGAGATGGGAGGTCCTAGGTTCAAATCCAGCCTCAGACAATTCCCAGTTGTGTGACCCTGGGCAAGTCACTTGACCCCCATTGCCCACTCTTACCATTCTTCCACCTAGAAGCCAATACACAGAAGTTAAGGGTTTAAAAAAATACTAGATAATCAACTAAAAAAGTAGTGGAAATAATCAACAACTTTAGCAAAGTTGCAGGATACAAAATAAATGCACATAAATCATCAGCATATATATATATATATTTCCAACACATTGCAGCAGGAAGAGTTAGAAAGAGAAACACCATTTAAAATCACTCTAGACAATATAAAATACTTAGGAATCTATCTGCCATGACAAACACAGGAATTATACGAACACAACTATGAAACCCTTTCCACACAATTAAAACTAGATCTAAACAATTGGGAAAACATCGAGCGCTCATAGGTAGGAAGAGCTAACATAATAAAAATAACCATCCTACCCAAATTAATTTACCTATTTAGTGCTATACCTATCAAACTACCAAAAACTTTTTTTACTAGATTAGAAAGAACTCTAACAAAGTTCATTTGGAAGAACAAAATATCAAGAATATCAAGGGAAATAATGAAAAAAAAATATGAAGGAAGGTGGTCTAGCAGTACAAGATCTTAAATTGTACTATAAAGCAGTAGTCATCAAAACAATATGGTACTGGTAAAGAAACAGAAGGGAAGATCAGTGGAATAGACTAGGTGTAAGCGACCTCAGCAAGACTATCTTTGATGAACCCAAAGATCCTAGCTTTTGGGACAAAAACCCAGTATTTGACAAAAAATGCTGGGAAAATTGGAAAACAGTATGGAAGAGATTAGGTTTAGGTCAACATCTCACACCCTACACCAAGATGAATTTAGAATAGGTGAATGACTTAAATATAAATAATGAAAGTATAAGTAAATTAGGTGAACGTACAATAGTTTACCTGTCAGATCTATGGGAAAGGAATGATTTTAAGACCATGGAAGAGAAACAAATTACAAAATGTAAAATAAATAATTTTGATTACATTAAATTAAAAATGTTTTGTACAAGAAGAACCAATTCAACTAATATTAGAAGAAAAGCCAGAAATTGGGAAAAATTTTTATAAAAAAAACTCTGACAAAGGTCTAATTACTCAAATATTGAAGGAGCTAAATCAAGAAAAACAATGGAAAAATGAAAAAAAAAAGTGAAGGATAGTGAACTAGTGGTACCAGATCTTAAACTGTAATATAAACCAGTAATCATCAAAATATTTTGGTATTACCTAAGAATGGTTGATCAAAGAAATATATTAGGGATAAATGATATTATCAAACTATTTTTGATAAAACTAAGATCTCAGCTTTGGAAATAAAAATTCTTTATTCAACAAAAACTGCTGGGAAAATTAGAAAATAGTACTGCAAAAATTATGCTTGAAACAATATCTCACACTATACCAAGATAAAGTCAAAATGGGTATATGATTTATATATAAAAGTTGATATTATAAGTAAATTAAGGGGACCCAGAACAGTTACCTGGAATTTCATTGGAGAAGGGAAGAATTTATGACCAAACAAGAGATAGGGAACAATTCCAGATGTAAAATGAATCATTTTGATTATACTAAATTAAAGATTTGTGTATAAACAAAACCAATGCAACCAAGATTAGAATGGAAAAGAAAACAAAGTAGGAAAACATTTTGTAACAAATTCTCTGATAAAAGTCTTATTTCCAAAATATATAAAAAAAAAACTAAGTCAAATTTCCAAGAATCCAAATTATTCCACAATTGATATATGATCAAGGAATATGAAAATGCACTTATCCAGTCAGGAAATCAAAGCTATCAGTATTCATATAAAAATCTTCTAAATCTCAGTGGAATAAATGAATGCAAATTAAAACAACTCTGAGGTACCACCTCACACCTCCCAGATATACAATATGAGAGTAAAGGAAAATAATAAGTGTTGGAAGTTATGTGATCCTAATACATTGCTAATGGCGTTGTGAACTAATCTAAAAATTCTGAAAGCAAGTTGGAACTATGCCCAAAGGGTTTCCTTTTATCCAATAATATCAATACCAGGTCTGTATCTCAAAAAGATGAAGAAATATGAGAAAAGATCTCTTTGTTAAAAAAAATATTTAGAGCTTCTCTCTTTGTGGTGGCAAAGAATTTTAGAACTAAAGGAATGTCCTTCAATTGGGGAATGGTTGAACAAATTGTGATATATGATGGAGATAGAATATTATTGTCCTAGAAGGAATGATGAATAGGATGATTTCAGAAAGCTAGAAAGACCTTTATAAAATTATGTAGAGTGAAATAAGCAGAACCAATAGTAATACTGTGGAACACTCAAATGTTATAGACTTTATTGCTAATAACAGTATATTGATCCAGAAAATTTCTGAGGGCTTATGAAAAAGAATGCTATCCAGTCCCAGAGAAATAATTGTTGGAAGAAGAATGAAGATGGAAACATATGATTTATCACTTGTTTATGTGGGTATATGTTTCAGGGTTTTTGTTTTCTGAGATCATTTACTTAAAAAAATGAATACTATGGAAATATGTTTTGCATGACGATACATATATAACCCAGATTGAATTTCTTGCCAGCTTTGTGAGAGAAGAAGGAATAAGGAAGAGAGACAATTTGAATTACATAACCTTGGAAAATTCAATGGAATTTTGTTATAAAAATATATTAAAATAAAATCAACAAGTACTTTTACATATGTTAAAAAATAATATGTGTGTGTATATGCATATATATATATATATTCATTGCTATCCCAAGGAGAATCATGAATTTAGAGTTCATATTATGAGAAGTAATCAGTCCAATTGTCTCCTTATACAGATGGGAAAATTGAGATACAGAGAAATTGTGTGACTTACTTAGGCTCCTACAGCCAGTAAATATCTATGATAAGATTCAAACTCATGTCTTCCTGAGTCCAAGCCCAGTACTCCATGCTGCCTCTGTTATATAAAAATCATATTGGAGAAGAAGGTAGCATTAGAAAATAAAATGTTCATAAGGAGCTAAGTAATTGATAGTTTAAAGAACTAGATAGTCAAGCATTCTATCCATGAAAGTAAGGCTACTTTGATTGCTATGGCCATAATAATCATTGGCTGTCTGGAGACCATGAAGAAGAGATCTCACCGTGCCAGAACCCAATCTGCTGAGGCCCTGGTTAGCAAATTGCCAATCTATAGTAAGTAGGTGGGCAGTGTCTGCAGTCTCAAAAGAGGGTCACAATGTTTGGCTGTGTTTCTATTGTGGGACTGTTTTGAAAATCCAAATTCATAAGATATTTCTACAATGTGATTTCCCATGAATACAAAATTCACAATATTGAAAATCACACACACACACATATATATATATATATACATATATATATGTAGAAATTAATAATTTGACAATGTTACACTTTTTTGAAGAGGTAACACACATATCCACAGAAATGCTTCTAAAGTCTTTTGATTCAAGGGTAGAACACAAATTTTTGCATTGTCTTTCTTTTAAAAACAAAACATAAGCTTTAAAATTTTGCCAGGCAGAACTGGGAAGTCAGAAACACAAAGGTCTGAAATTCAATTCTGACATTTATTAGCCAAGTGATTGTAGGCAAGATACTTTAACTCTCTGTCTCAATTCTTCATCTCTAAAATAAGAAGCTTGGAGAAGATAATATATGATACTCCAAAAATTTTATTTTGTCAATTTTAATGATTAGAGCCTCTTAATGGTAACCAAGAAGAATCTTCAAGACTCAGATGATTTAAACATATGCAAATAACCACCAAAGTTTGAATATGTTTGCCAGGATAAATTTTTAAGGATACTAAATCTCTAGGATATATACTATTCAAGAACTAAAAGTATATCACCATGATTTCTGTAGGGAAAAAAGAAGAGGGTTTTTTTTTTACAGAATTAAGCCAAGATGGCAGTGTAGTAGTAGGGTGTGATAATGAGATTAGGTCTACTCTACCCATCTTTATATTTAATCACCAAAGATGAAAACATCTCCATTTAACTCACAAGTTGGGTGGTTTGTCTTATGGGGAAAAATAGGGGAGTTAACTTAAATATTATATGTGGGTTCAGAAGGGTGAGTAGGAGACAGGAATGAACAATAGGTGGGAACTTAACAAGTTAGGGAAACTAGGTTTAGCTGTTAGAGAAAATGACTGTTGACAGGTATTACAGTTAGGCCCTAACTGTCATCCTGCTCCACCTAGACAAGGGATAAACTCAGAGTATAACAAATACACACACTATGAGTACTTTAAGGTATGAAGAAAACAAACAAGGAAACAATTTAATTGTTTTTTGAGAGGATAGGAGAGGGGGTGAGATGAAACTATGTCTAACTGCCCAGGACTGGAGTCAAAATGGTAGTTCCTTAGCCAACCTAGCTTCCACCAGGTTTGATAGCTTGGCTAAGGACCTGAGGAAGAGGGCTTCGGTTTGGGTTCTCACAACTGATCCAGAGATGTCTTCAGGATACCAGGCACCAACTCCTCCAAGCCAATGATCCAAAAGTAACCAGGTAAGGAAAGACGCCTGCAAACTGTCCACCAGAACACAGGCCTCTTCCCTACTTAAAGTTGACTTGAAGGATGATATCTTCAGCCTTTACAACTTTCACCTATCGCCAAGATTCAAGGTCAAATGGGGACTGCTGATTGCACTTCTGCTCCAAACCCCTCTCAAAACAACGATGTCTGTTGCTTAGCTCTCTTCTCCCTACCCCCTGCATTCGATTCAGAATGTTCATGACTTCCAGAAAATCTTTCCCTAATATGCTTGCAAAAATCTGCTTTTATACTTTTAAAGCCTATACCTATTATATCTGTAACCCATGTGTGCTAGAGTGAGTGACAAATCAGAATATTCTGATTAAATCTACCCTGCCCATCTTTAGATTTAATCTCATTATCACAAGGGAAATCCTGAAACTTCTCTGAATATCCTTTCAAACCAATCTTTAAGAAATGTATCAAAAGGACAGAAGTCAAAGCAGGAGGAGTGAGTGGGTTATTCAACTAAACACATCATAAAATTAGGCAGATAGTGGCGTTACACTATATAAGAGTGAACAAACCAGAGGCAAAACTGCACAAGGAAAAGTGAAAGAAGGTCAGTTCCCCTCTAACCACTACACCAGACAGAACCAATACCTGGGCAACCTCAGGATTCAGGGATGTGGTCTACACCAACAAAAATCACCACAAACCTACCCCTGGAGGTTCTAGGCCCTGGTAGTGAGATTCAGAGCTCCATAGCACTGCATGCACTTGGACCTCTGTGACAGTGGCATCAGGTGTGAAGGTAGCCTCAGGGCAAAATATTGTGTAGGAGTTACACCAAAAAATAAAAAGATACCACAGATCTACCCTTAGAAATCCCAGGTCCTGGAGATGAGGTTCAGAGCTCCACAGCACTGGGTTCACTTGGACCTCCATCAGGGAAGTGAAGATAGTCCCAAGGCGAAATCCTGAGAGCCAGAAGCTAAGATAGAAATGATCAGCCACTGACAAGACTCCCAGTCCTCAACTAGGAAAATGAGCAAACAGCAACAAAGAAAGCTCTTAACTCAGAACATTTATATGGGGGAAAAAGGGTAAAAAACCACAATAGGAGATGGTGAGAAACATGCAAACACATACAGACTCTCCAAAAATAAATGGAAAATGGTTGCAAACTCTGGAAGAATTCAAAAAGGAATTCAAAAACAAAATAAGACAGGTAGAAGAAAAATGGAAGAAAAGTGGGAAAAAGAAATGAAAGTAATACAAAAAGAAAATAACAGCTTAAAAGGCAAAAATGACCACTTGGAAAGAAAGACAGAAAAAAATCAAATGAAGAAATAAGAAGATTAAAAACCAAAATTGATTTCCTGGAAGAACAGGCAAAAAAGTTAAATGTTGAAAAGATTGTCATGGAGAGTAGAATAGACCCAATAGAAAAGGAGAATCAAAAGTTTATAGAAGAAAATCAGTCATGAAAAAGTAGAATTGGTTAAATTGAAGCTAATGATTTCATGAGAAAACAAGAAATAATAAAACAAATTCAGAAGAATGAAAAAAAAAGATGTGAAATTTCTCATTAGAAAAAAGAAACAAAAGGAGAATGAGATCTTAGAATTATACACACATGCTGTAATGGATTTTCATGATGAAATTTCTGATTAGCAGTCTAATAATGATGGTGGTCTCTTAAAAAGTTAAATCAAAATTCATGAGGTATATTTGAGAATCTTTATCCCACCATCTTCAAAACATTCATTTTAATTAAAAAATAATGGAAAGATATACAAGATATTATGGAAAGCAATATGAGTAGAACCAAGAGAATATGATCTACAACTAGAGAATTAGTTAAAAGAATAGTTTGCAAGTGTCCCCCTCCAAAGGGAAAAAAAACCTTTTTTACTGTTATATACAAAGGCATAGATTATACATGCACTTATTTCAAGAGATGCCGTTTCTAGTGTTGTGAAGAAAGGGAGGAAGATAACTGGATATATTGATGAACTTAAAAAGCAAATAATTTATTTTTAAAGTATTTTTTCTTTACATTTTTATATTGTTATATATTTTAAAAAGATGGATCCAAAATATTGTATTTGAGCCCACTAGTACAGTTTTCTGTAATAAATAAGGGAGAGAGTCCAGAAGTTTAAAACAAAACAAAGTACCCACTTTATCGTAAAGACTGGTCCACTGCATTATAGTTCTGATTAGGTAATAACATCAGTTAGGTTTTAGATTTCAAGCTTTATTGTTTCACTTCTGAAGACGAAGTAGTAAATAATGTATTTGCAGAACATAGTGATGATATAACTGTAAATTAAAAAGGCGTTTCATTGTTTGCAAATAAAATTTGCATTGTGTTATTAAAAATTTAGATGATGGTGCTATTAAAAGAGTAGAAAAGCTTTTCAACCCCCTCCCCTGAATTACTGCTTGTATTCACAATGAGAAAATAACATTAGCAAAATGGGATTTTCATTATACTTAATAGGTTAGGTAATAGAAATTGAGTAATAAGTTTTATTTGGATTAAAAGAAAAACCTCATCCAATGTGTTCTAAGGCAATGACCTCCAGCTACTTAAAAGAACTAAAAGTTAATTTCTTTTCAAAAATGTAGCAGCTAGGTGACACATTATGTAGAACGCTGGGCATAGATTCAGAAATAACTGAATTCAAATCCAGCCTCAAAAATTTACTAGTCGTATGACCCTGGGCAATTTCAGATAATCTCTACCTCAGTTTCCTCCTCCGTAAAAAAAAATAGTAATAGTACCTACTTCACAGAGTTGTGAGAATCACACACACACACATGTGTGTGTGTGTATACACCAAAGGATTCTGGATTCTAGAACACAAAGAATGTATAAAGAATGAACACTGACAATTACTGAGGCTCTTGGTCTTCCTGTCTTTTGAGCTGTTTAGGGCTTAGACTTCCTCTCTCTGAAATGAGGAGATTTGACTTCCTATCCCCTGTAGCTGAAGATACCAAATCTCTGTTGTTCCTGATTGGAGAAATCCTTCCTTGCTTTAAAATCATAAGTGTTCCTGCATCTTGAAAGCATTCTCGACTGCTTATAAGATCTGTGACTAGCTAGCCCTGTGTTGGTGAAGGCCAGAAGCCAACTCTGGCCTGGCTCAAGTAGGGTTGAACTCAGCCATAAAGAGTTTATCCTGAAGATATTAACAGACCTCTTTCATCCTAAAAATTGATCTGGGATGATTAAATAGAGTCAGGTTATCTAATCAGTTTGGGGATTTAGACAACAGGTTAGGGTCTAGGGAGCATCAAGTCACAGAATATACCTCATGAGAGGTTTTAGAAGGTGGGCAGCTAGTGAGAACCCCTTAGAGTAAGGGAAACCCTATTCCTTTAATCCTCACTTCATAATACCTTATTTCTAAATTAAATCCCTGTCCTATTTAAAAAAAAAAACTTGTCTGGAGATTGAAAAAATGCACTGGTCCAGTGAGGGAAGCACTCAGGCTCTCTTCACTAATGGATACTGAGGAATCCAATCAACCTTAATATTTCAATATTATCAACACCATCCATTTTAGGATGAATTTCATATATATATGTATACATATACACATAAACATATACAAATTTAAATATATATAATACATATATGTACAATGCTGAAACATAGTATGTAGTTATGGATCTGGAGTCAGAAAGGATTGACATCACATTACTCTGTCACTTGGTCAAGTCGCAATATATTGCTTACTTTCTTAATCTATAAAATTTGGATTTTTATAGCATTTTCCTTTCTGGGTTGTGCAGAGAACACATTTAAGAATAGTTGTAAATGCCTTTGCAAACCTTAATGTTCCATATAGAAAGCTCCGTGTTCTATTCTTTCTTAAAAAACAAACAAACAAACAAATAACTAAATAAAATGCTTTTAAAATGATTACTCTAACTTCATGTGACAAGGAAAAATTTCTGAGATGTGTGTCTGTGTGAAAAAATAATACTTTTTGTGCAAAAAAATCTCTGTATTTAATATGTCAAATATTATGTATAGAGATAAATGATAACAAAAATAAAAGGTAGAGAGACAAACCATTTGCTAATTGACTATTTAGTAACTAGTATATGCAAAAGATTACTTATGACAGCCATATGCCCTAAGAAAGCAGATATCTAAAAGGAAAGAGAATCAAAAATCTTCTTTTAAACATGTACTAAATACTCAATAGAACATAGAGAACCCAAAGTCAGCTTCATTAGTTCAGTTTCCATTCTTTTTTAAAATAAATTTTTATGTCTTTTTTTTTTACTTGAGCATGCTTTCCCCTAGTTTCTCCCTCACTCTTCCTCCCAGAAATCTATTTTATATAGCAGGTTATTTTAACATAAAATAGAAGAAAAAGAAGAAAAAATAGCATAACTCATCATTATCAAAAGAGGCAATAAATAAGTGCAACATGCAGCACTTGTGGACTTGCCAGTTCTTCAAGGAGTGATATCTTAGCAGTGTCTTTTTATGTCTCTTCTTTCCAACCATGATTATTCTTTAATATTTTCCAACATTCAGTTTTTGATTCCATATGTGCATGTGTATGTGTGGAGGTTATTTTTGCTAAGGTTGTTGAAATTATGCTTATAATTTTCTTGATTTTTCTTACTTCACTCTACACAATTTCATGTAGATATGAACATTTCCTCTTCAGTGAGAAAATAAATTCATGAGCATTGAGGGTGTTGGACTTTCACCATCTTATTACATTTGTGCTTGAGTGTGTAGTTGAAATGCAATGTTGAACAGATGCAAAGAGATTGATTCTATTTCTTGTCTTGTGTCAAATAACAATAGCCCATGGACTTGAAGTAAATTGCCTCTGAGAATTCTTGCAACTATAGATTTATGTTCTCATGTTATCTAGAGATGACATAGGCAAAACAGTTCATTCATTAATTGCCAATTTTCAATATGATGTTTTAACAGCAGTATATGAGTATGCCACATTATTCACTTCAGTAGTCTTTCCTTCTCCCAGGGAATTTGAT
This sequence comes from Gracilinanus agilis, assembly GCF_016433145.1. NCBI lineage: Eukaryota > Metazoa > Chordata > Mammalia > Didelphimorphia > Didelphidae > Gracilinanus > Gracilinanus agilis. Next base: position 71,850,647 of record NC_058135.1, on the reverse strand, counting down.
TCTACTGGTCTAGAATTAATTTCATACTTTGATGGAACTGTAAAACATCAGCCCTTTTGGGTACACAGTCTATATCACCATCAAGTGGCCAAGCTCTTACTTTTCAGATACTCTATCCCTTGACTTTAAAAATAAATATAAAGCAAGGGCTTTAACGACCATTTTTGTATCATGGATGCAGATGAGAGTCTGCTAAAATATATAGGCCTCCTATTAAGAAAACAAAAATAAAAACAAAAACAAGTTTTATTTATTTATTTATAAATGTTTACTTTCTATTTTAGAATAAATACTGTGTATTGCTTCCAAGGCAGAAAAGCAATACGGGCTAGAAAATGGGTGTTAAGTGATTTACCCATGGTCACACAGGTAGAAAGTGTCTGAAGCCAGCTAGGTTAGAACCTAAGATCTCCTACCTCTAGAGGTCTACTTCTTAATCCACTGAGAAACCTAGCTGCCTCCCAGAAAAAAATATTTTGAAATAAATAAACCAAAACACATAGACACACAAAAGAAAGCTATCATTTTTAAATAGTTATCAAAATTATGTATGTATATAAAATATGTAAGTATATGCATATAAACCTCTAGTGAAGATTGAATAGTATCACAATTTTGACATGATCATACATTTGTATATCTTAAGACCCTTTAAACTCTAAAATCCAATGGTCAGCTTCTTCAGTTTATAGTTCCTTCTTTTAATCAATTAATAGAAATCACTGCTTAATTATAATCCATTCCATGGAGTAAAATTGGAACTTAATAATGACATACAAAGGATTTTGACTCAATGAACTTAGTAACAAAACTCTGTCACTCTAGTTTGGTCATCATTCAGGACATGGTCAAAGAATCTAGTACTTTCATTTCTTTATTTTTTCTAATACAAAAGTATCTGCACATGCAATGATTCCTAATTTCTTGGACATTGCATTGGGTATGTTGAATTTAAATTAATACCAATAACTCCAAGGATTATATTTTTAAGATTTATTAGCAATCATCTCAAGTAGAAGAAAAAATAATAGAAGTCCAAAGCTTAAGTATGACCACATGAGTAAACTTTCCTACCAAGCTTTCCCCGCAGTCTCCACAGCCACTTTCTGGGAAGAAGAGAGCCAGGAGTGGGGTAACACCAAAATATATCCTCCCTACATAGGCACACAGTGTTTGCACTCAGCCTTAGAATGTAAATAGGTTGCTGGTTAAGAGAGACCTGGGGAGCAAATTTTAGTTATACAAGTGTGTGTGACTAAGCATAAAAATATATATAAATTACTTTAAAAGAATAAACTTTACATTTCCCTAAAAATGTTCTCCAAAAATGTCAAGCCTTTCTGAAGAAGGCCTTCAGAATTTCATGGAAGCAACTCAAATATTCAGGGGTAGCAAGGTGCCTCTGTGGATAGAATGCTAGTCCTGAAATTGGGTGGACCTGAATTCTAATATGGTCTCAGACACTTCATAGTTATATGATGCTATACAAGTCACTTAATGTCACTTACTCAGTTCTTTCCCTTTTATTTTAGAGTTGTTACTAGGACATAAAGTAAGAGTTCAAAAAAAAGGATTGAGCAAAATAGGAGCACATGAACAAAGAAAGAAAATTTTAATTTGTCCTCAAGCAATTTATTCTTTTTAAAGCACACAGAATATGTATTAAAATTACATACATTACAAGTATACACACATATGCACACTGAAGCTTTATTCTATACATAAACAGAGATGTCATTCATATGTATGTATGTACGCCTATATAGGCAGATAAATGGCAGAGTAGATGGAACACTGGGCCTTCAATAAGACTTCAATAGACTTCAAATTCAGCCTTGGACACTAGCTGTGTGACATTGAACATGTTAATCTCCACTTTCCTCAGTTTCTCTATTTGAAAAAGAGGGATAATAATAGCATGTACTTCTCAGGTTTGTTGTGAGAGTCAGTGAAACAACATTTTTAAAACACGTAGCATATTTCCTGGTACATAGTAAATCATATAAATTTCAGTTACTGATATTATTATTGATTACATAGTATAGTAAGTACATATAATCAAAGAAATAAAAATATACTATTCTGCCTTTATTTTTTTCAACACAAATATCCAAGAAGGAAATACAGATAACTTCTTTTACATTCATTTTTAAATGTTTCTAAAGGATGTACATATTATCCAAAGACAAAAATATTTAACTATGATTTCCTCCACAGAATTCAAGTGTATGAATAAGATATAAGTGGCAGTTTAGCAGCCAACTTTAGAAATTCATAACTAATAACAAAATACCATATACTGAGAGCAACCTGAGCAAAATATTCCCAAGAAAGAAATGGCTAATTAATGAAATAGAGGAATTCCAGGCATTCTTGTTGAAATGACCAGAGATAAAAATAATAAAATTCATTTATCAAATCTGACACTCAGAAGAAGAATTGAAAAAAAAAAAACCTAAAAAAAAATTAAAGGGAATCGGTGGGACTAAACCAATCACATTCCTGCTTGGCAAAGTGGTAACTAGGATATTGAAATTTTCTATAGTATAAGTTATACAAAAATGGGTTAATCTGAATATATTTCTTGTATGGGAAAGCAATAACTAGACTATTTAACATACTTATAGTACAAGACATATTTAAGATACTTTAAAGTAATCAAGTGGGGCTATAGGGTTGAACAGATTATATGACTAGTAAGGAGAAGATAACTAATATGTTTAAGATATCTATGACACTATAAGTACCTAAGATACCTGAAGTAATGAGGATACTTAATTGGCTGAAAGTACTTAAGAACTTTGCCACTGTTAGGAAAATGAAAAGGAGCCTACAGAGGCAGAAAGCAAGAAGTAATTTGAATGTGTTGGAATGATATTAAAAATCAAGAGATAAGAAAGAATGATGCATTTGGAAAAAGAGAAAAGAAAAGTTGGAGATAAATTCTCTGACATGAAAGGACAGGTAAGAATAAATATAGTTGAAGGGAAAATAGGGATGTTACAGGAAATACTGAACCTTACTCTCATTGGAATTGGCAGAAAATGTGAATAACAGTGACACTCATTTAGGTATAGAAATCTATCATACCTAATAGTGAAATATGAATGGGAGGGAGAACAGGTAAATAAAGGACAAACAGAAGGGAGGAGGAACCTACAGAGGCAGGTAAACAAAAGCAAAAATATTTGTGAACAGTAAAAGGTTGAAAGGGGAGAAAGAGAAAAATAAACATTGGAAAATAAGATGAAGGGAAATAGTTATTAAGCATAACTCTTAATGTGAAAGGGATGAACTTATCTATAAAATTAAAGAGGCTAGTGGAGTGGATTAAAATTCAGAAGACCACAATATATCATATATGAGAAACACATTTATGACAGAGAAACACAGAGACAAAAAAAGGAGGAAGAATACTAGCAGTAATAATCAAAACAATATGGTACTCAAACCTGGCCTCAGTTACTTGACCCCCATTGCCCACCCTTACCACTCTTCCACCTATGAGACAATACACTGAAATACAAGGGTTTAAAAAAAAACAACAATATGGTACTGGCTAGAAACAGAAGGAAGGGAGGATCAGTAGAATAGACTTGGGGTAAGTGACCTCAGCAAGATAGTCTATAATAAACCCAAAGAGCCCAGCTTTTGGGACAAAAATCCGCAATTTGACAAAAACTGCTGGGAAAATTGGAAAACAGTATGGGAGAGATTGGGTCTAGATCAGTGGTTCACAAACTTTTTTGGCCTACTGCCCTCTTTCTGGAAAAAAATATTACTTAGCCCCCTGGAGATTTTTTTTAAATTTTAATAGTAATTAATAGGAAAGATAAATGCACCTGTGGCCATCCACCTGGATCACTGCAGCACCCACCAGGGGGCGGTAGCACCCACTTTGGAAATCACTGAGATCAACATCTCACACCCTACACCAAGATAAATTCAGAATGGGTTAATGACTTGAATATAAAGAAGGAAATTATAAGAAAATTTGGTAAACATAGAATAGTATACTTGTCATCTTTGGGAAAGGAAAGACTTTAAGAATAAGCAAGAGTTAAAAAAATTACAAAATGTAAAATAATGATTTTGATTACATTAAATTAAAAAAAGTTTTTGTACAAATAAAACCAATGCAACCAAAATTAGAAGGGAAGTAACAAATTGGGGGGAGGGAATCTTTATAACAAAAAACTCTGACAAATTTCTAATTACTCAAATATGTAAAGAGCTAAATCAACTGTACAAAAAATCAAACCACTGGTTCCGGGTTAAGATGGCGGCAGAGTAAGAAGCAGCTCTTAACCTCTCCTGACTGAAACACACAGAACTCCTCAAGGGGACATAAAAACAAGTCCAGACGAACGGAGGAACCCCACAACAGGGCACAGTGTGGAAGGTACGTGGAATCGAGGCATTTCCATGCTATAAAGGGGTGAAACAGCTCTCACTAAATCGGGGGTTGAGCAACCACCCCACCCCCAACTCTTCCACACAGCACCTATAGCACAGAACCCAGCTAAAAAGAAATAGATCAAGTTTGGGGCACCCATCGAGTCATTGGCAGCTCCGGGGCCTGTTCCTGAGAGCAGCAAGATTTGGAACCCCAAAAAGCCAAAGAACGCACCCGAAATCGGAGCGCGGGCTTAGGGCGCAGAGCAGGGGAGCAGAGCTCAGGCAGGCTCAGAGCTCAGGCTCTGAGGAGGCGTGGGTGGAGGCAGACACAGCCACAAGATAAAGCTCTGAAATCCTGAGTGGGGAACCAGCGTGGACGGGTGTAGGACTGTGGAAACAGTGCCCTGAGACTTGTAAAAAAACCTCCAGCAGAGGATCAAGCAAGGGGATCCACCAGGGGGCTTGACCGCGCACAGACCCTGAGCGTGAGGATAAACCTGAGAAGCTGCTGGGCTAACGATGGCTACCCAGTCTCAGGAAGTTCAGAAAAGAAAGATTAACAACAAGAAAAAGAAGTCTTTAACACTCGACAACTTTTACACAGAGAAAATCCAGACAACCAAGCAAACAGAGGAGGAGAACAAACAAGCATCCGGACGCTCCTCAAATAAGGAAAACTCCTCACAAGCTATGGAAGAGTTCAAAACTCAGATTTGGAGGAAAATGGAAGAGATCTGGCAAGAAAATAACAGTTTAAAAGGTAGAATCTTGCAACTGGAAAGTGAGGCTCAGAAACCAAATGAACTGATAAGCAAATTGAACACCAGAAATGACCAGATTGAAAAGGAATACCAGAAGCTTATAGCCAAAAACCAGAAGATGATGGCCGAAAACCAGAAGATTATGGTCGAAAACCAAAAGATCATAGCTGAAAACCGAAAGATTATAGCTGAAAACCAGTCCCTACAGGCTAGAATTGAGCAGCTAGAAGCTGATGATATCTCAAGACAACAAGAACAAATAAAACAAAGGCAAAAGACTGAAAAAATAGAAGGAAACATGAAATATCTCAATGAGAGAGTGACAGACCAAGAAAACCGGTCTAGAAGAGACAATTTGAGAATAATTGGTCTTCCAGAAAAACCAGAAATTAATAGAAACCTGGACTCCATACTAACAGAAACAATTCAGCAAAATTGCCCTGAAGTCCTACAACAAGAGGGCAATATAGACATTGAAAGGATTCATAGAACACCTGTGACATTTGATCAAGAAAAGAAAACACCAAGAAATATAATTGCCAAATTCAAGAGTTTCCAAGCAAAGGAAAGAATCTTACAAGAAGCCAGAAAGAAACAATTCAAATATCAAGGAGCACCAATCAGGATCACACAGGATCTGGCAGCCTCCACGCTAAAAGATCTCAAGGCTTGGAATAGGATATTCAGAATGGCAAGAGAGCTGGGCCTGCAACCACGGATCAACTACCCAGCAAAATTGACTATATATTTCCTGGGGAAAGTATGGGCATTCAGCAAAATTGAAGAATTCCAGGTATTTGTACAGAAAAGGCCAGGGCTAAATGGAAAGTTTGATATCGAACCACAAAAATCGAGAGAAACATGAAAAGGTAAATAAGATACAGAGGGGAAAGAAAGAAAACTTTTAAGTTTTAAATTTGCCTTTTTAAGGGTCTCAGTGAGATCTAATTATCTGTATTCCTATGTAGAGAAACGTTATGTATATTTTTCTGTAGTGAACTCTATTCACTATTATAATATTCACTATTATAGTAATCAGAAGAATAATTCACAGGGTGAGGGTGGAACACTAAATAATCTAAGATGACATGGGGGATGGGAAAGAGGGGGTGAATAGCAGGGGACACCAAGAGAAACTTGAGTGAATAAGAAAATAGCATATTCTATTACACACAAAGAGGGCATGGGAGGGAGAGGGGACAAATACTATTATAAGAAGGAGAGGAAGAGAGCATTAAGAGGTAATATTTAATCCTTACTCTCAGTGTAATCAACCCGGAGAGGTAAGAGTAGCTGTACTATCCATTGGGACATAAAACTCTTATCTAACCCTTCTGAGAAAGTTATAAGGGATAAACCAAGGGGAGCAGGGGAGTGGGGAGGTCAAAAAAAGGAGGGGAGAAGAGGGAGGGAATTTGTAAGGCCCTTGAAAACAAAAAGAGGGGGAAAAATAAGGGAGGGGTTAGAAAGGGAAGTTAATCAAGTGAGGGGATAAGGGATAGCAGCTCAATATCAAACCACAGATTTAAAAGGAAAAAGTATAAGGAAAAAGGGGGTAGGAAGAGGGGAGGATTCTAAAATGGCAGGAAATGCACAACTGATGATTATAACTGAATGTGAATGGGATGAACTCCCTCATAAAATGGAAGCAAATAGCAGAATGCATTAGAAACCAAAATCCCATCATATGTTCTCCACAAGAAACACATATGAGGCGGGTGGACATACACAAGTTTAAGGTTCAGGGTTTGAGCAAAATCTTTTGGGCCTCAAATGAGAAACAGAAGGCAGGAGTGGCTATTATGATTTCTGACAAAGCCAAAGTAAAAATAGATATGATTAAAAAAGACAGGGAAGGTCATTACATCCTGATTAAATGCAGTATAAACAATGAGGAAATAACACTGCTCAATATGTATGCACCAAGTGGCATAGCACCCAAATTCATAATGGAGAAACTGGCAGAGCTTAAGAAGGAAATAGATAGTAAAACCATACTAGTGGGAGATCTAAATATTCCTCTGTCAGATCTAGATAAATCAAACCGAAAAATAAATAAGAAAGAGGTAAGAGAGGTGAATGAAGTCCTAGAAAAAATAGATCTAATTGATATGTGGAGGAAAATAAATAGGGACAAAAAGGAATACACCTTCTTTTCAGCTGCACATGGCACATTCACAAAGATTGACCATGTTATAGGGCATAGAATCATTGCAAACAAATGCAAAAGAGAAGAAATAATAAATGTAACATTCTGAGATCATAATGCAATGAAAATAATAATTAGTAAGGGCACCTGGACAGGAAAATCAAAAACTAATTGGAAATTAAATAATATGATTCTCCAAAACCAATTTGTCAAAGAAGGAATCATAGAAACAATCAATAATTTAATTGAAGAAAATGACAATGATGAGACATCCTACCAAACTCTGTGGGATGCGGCCAAGGCAGTACTCAGGGGGAAATTTACATACTTGAGTGCATATATTAACAAATTAGGGAGGGCAGAGATTAATGAATTGGGCATGCAACTCAAAAAATTAGAAAGCGAGCAAATTAAAAATCCCCAGATGGAAACTAAATTAGAAATACTAAAAATCAAGGGAGAAATTAATAAAATCGAAAGTAAAAGAACTATTGAATTAA
>NC_058135.1:71825570-71837930 GCF_016433145.1 Gracilinanus agilis | reverse complement strand
AGGGGATGTGGCAAAATTGGGACATTAATGCATTGCTGGTGGAGTTGTGAACTGATCCAGCCATTCTGGCTGGCAATTTGGAATCATGCTCAAAGGGCTATAAAAGAATGCCTGCCCTTTGATACAGCCATACCATTTCTGGGTTTATATCCCAAAGAGATCATAGATAAACAGACTTGTATGAAAATATTTATAGCTGTGCTTTTTGTGGTGGCAACAAACTGGAAAAGGAGGGTATGTCCTTCAATTGGGGAACAGCTGAACAAACTGTGGTATATGCGGGTGATGGAATACTATTGTGCTAAAGGTAATAACAAACTGGAGAAGTTCCAGGTGAACTGGAGAAACCTCCGGGAACAGATGCAGAGGGAAAGGAGCAGAGCCAGAAGAACATTGTACACAGAGACTGATATACTGTGGTAAAATCGAATGTAATGGGCTTCTGTACCAGCAATAATGCAATGACTCAGGACAGCTCTGAGGGATTTATGGTAAAGATGCTACCCACATTCAGAGGAAGGACTGGAGGAGAGGAAACATATAAGAAAAGCAACTGCTTGAACGCATGGGTCAGGGTGGACATGATTGGGGATGTGGACTCGAAATTACCACACCAATGCAACCACCAACAATTTGGAAATAGGTCTTGATCAAGGACACATGACAGAACCAGTGGAAATGTGCATTGGTAATGGGTTGAGGGAGTGCGGGGGGTGAAGGGGAAAGTAGGAGCATGAATCATGTAATCATGTTAAAAATGATTATTAATAAATGTTAAAAAAAATCAAACCATTCTCCAATTGATAAATAAGCAAGGGACATGAATAGAAAATTTTCAGATAAAGAAATCAAAACTATCAATGAGCAAATGAAAAAGTGTTCTAAATCTCTTATAGAGAAATGCAAATCATAACAACTCTGAGGTAGAACCTTGCACATAGTAGATTAGCTAACATTAAAGGAAAGTAATAAATGTTGGAGGGGATGTGGCAAAATTGGGACATTAATACATTGCTGGTGGAGTTGTGAATTGATCCAACCATTCTGGATGCTAATTTGGAACTATGCCCAAAGGGCTTTAAAAGACTTTCTGCCTTTTGATCCAGCCATACCACTGCTGGGTTTATACCACAAAGAGATGAAAGGGAAAAAGTCTTGTACAGAAATATTCATATCTGTGCTCTTTGTGGTGGCAAAAAATTAGAAAATGAGGGAATGTCCTTCATTTGGGCAATGGCTGAACAAATTATGGCATTTGTTGGTGATAGAATATTATTGTGCTGAAAGGAATAATGAATGAGAGGAATTCCATGTGACCTGGAATGATCTCCAGGAATTGATGCAGAGTGAAAGGAGCAGTACCAGGAGTATATTATACACAGAGACTGATATACTATGATACAAACGAATATAATGTACTTCTCTATTAGCAGCAATGCAAGACAAATCTGAAGGACTTATGAAAAAGAACACTATCCACAGTCAGAGGAAGAACTGTGGGAGTAGAAACACAGAATTCTCCTCTGGAGAACTACCCAGAATCCTCTCTGGTCTCAACTGCCAGTAACTGTTGCCAATGGCCTTCTTCTGGCTCTTTTTGTCCCATCCCCATCTTTGCACTATTCATCAGAAAAAATTAAAACTATGAGGTACCACTTCATACTCATCAGTATGGTTAACATGAAAAAAAGAAAAAATGATAAATGTTGAAGGGAATGTGGAAAAAATGGGACCGTAATATATTTTGTGAAACCAGCAGCTAGACATGAGACCCTGCCTAAGACAATAACAGAGCACTCTGTAATGCAAGGTGGCTAACAGAAACTTTTTGCTTCTGTAATTTCAAACTGCCACAACCTGGCAGTTAGAGGTTTTAGAATCTTCAGAAAGACAATTGGAAACCTAAGGCTATAAATAGGGCTGAAGTTACAACTGAAAGGGCTTTTGCTTTCTGGTTTTCACTTTGGCTGGAGGCTTTTGCTTTTCGAGCTTTGGCTTAGCCTGTTGGCTTCAACTTTTCAGCTTGGCTTTGGCCTTTTAGCTTCGGCCTTGGCTTGTGCTTATTTTGTCTTGAGGAAATTTAGACCTATCTGATTTCTCTGGACCTCTCCCTGATCTCTCTTCATTTATACCCCCTCCTTTTCCCCTGAATTTCCCTTTGCACCCTGGGAGGAAGGGAGGGCTTTGTGATTGAATATTGTGGATTTAGTTTCTGGAGGCAAGAAGGGCATCCTCAAATAAGTGACCCTTAGTTTTAGTGATTTCATAAAGACTTTACTTAAAAGGCAACCAAACCTTCCTGACTGGAGGAGCCAGACTCTTTCAGTCTGAACTTCTTCTGGGACCCATCCCCCTCCTTCAGCCCTCTCCCTAACAGTGGTTAGAAAAAAACCTAAACCTCTTTACCTCTGATTAACCTGACATTAATAAATCCCGCCTCAGGGAATAAACCGGTTTGAGCTGCCCTCCTACATACTCTATTTCCCTTATCTCCTATATACCTTCCCTTCCCTTCATTCCTCTTCCAATCACCTTATAATCACCTATTTCCCCTTTATCCCTCCTCACTACCTAAATTACCCTGAGACCTGCTCAAAGATTACCCACTTCTATATAACAACTCTCATACGCAACCAATGAAGTTCTAGCCCCAGCCCAACCCTTTGATGAATAATCCTGTCATGAGTTCCTGATTCCTTATAGTGTGCCTGGGAAACTGACAGTAGGTCTTGAGGGAGACTGTATCAGCAGAAGGAATTGGCTTCCTGATCTTTCAGTTCACAGTATATTATGCCAACTTGAAAGATACCTTTCCTAAATTTCTCAGCTGCTAGTGTCTTCCTCCCCAGATCACATAATATCTATTTTCCACATAGTTACTACATGTTACCTTCCCTGTTTAGATCATATGTTCTTTCAGGGCAGGGACTGCATTCAACTTTGACTTTGTATACTCAGTTGCCTAGCAGTGTACCTGAAATGCAATTCATGCTTTAAAAATGCTTGTTAAAATTAAAGGACAAAGAAAAATTAATTTTAAAATATGTGGATAAAGGAAGAATACATGAACAAACAAGGAATAGAGAGAATCATGTAAATTAAAATGAATAATTTTACTTGGAAAAAATGTGCATATCCTTCCACCCAATACTACTACCACTAGGTCTGTATCCTAAAGAGATTAAAGATAATGGAAAAGAATATACCTATACAAAAATATTTATAGCAGCTATTTTTTAGTATCTAAGAACTAGAAAATTAAAGGAGATTAATTAATTGGAGAAACATTGAACAAATTTTGGTATATCCTCATATTGGAATACTGTTGTGCCATAATAAATGACAACACACAAAATGATTACAAAATAACCTGGAAGGACTTAAATGAAGTGAGAAGAACCTGGAGAATATTGTAAATTGTAACAATAATAATATATGATGATCAACTGAATGACCTATTATCCACACGGTAAAGATACAGTACTACTGAAAGAGATTCATGACCAAAAAAAAAAAGAAAGAAAAAGTAAAAGGGATATCCATTGCTATAGAAGGAATGGAATCCAAATGCAATAGAAATACATCATTCTTTATTTTCTAAAGTAATGTCTTCTTCCATGACATGACTAACAGGGAAATATATATTATTGTATTGCCTGTCTTCTTGGGGCAGGGGAGAAGTGTGAGAGAGACTGAGAACATAGATTGAAGAAGATTACAAAACAAATATTTAAAAATTGTATTGACACATAAAAAAGAGAAAATATATTATTGTATATGTCTAGTACAGGCCTGTCCTCAACTGATTTTGTGATTCTTCTCTTCACATTTCCCTAGCTTCCTCTATATGGACAACGATAGCATTTTACAAACTGATGAAATATTCACTGCACATTAAAACAGACTCTCATTGCAATAGGATCTAAATATCAGAGATAGAAGGGTGTTGAGGGACCATCTTTCAAATTTCGTCATTTTATAGATGAGGAAACTGAGGATAAGTCAAGTAAATTTTACATAATCAAACAAATAATGAGGTCCTCACTGCATCTGCATAAGACTCTCATTAAGCTATGAATTATAATCATCTCTTTTATCCACATGTCCAAAGTGAGCCCAGAGTTGTTTAGTGACTTATTCATGATCACATGGCTAGCAAGTGGCAGAGCAAGAATTCAAAACCATGTTTTTAGAAACCAAGTCAAATGTCCTTTATATTGCTTTTGACTTCTCAAAATTGCATTTTACCTACTTAGGTGCTGAATTATTTTCAGTTGTGTTCTGTTAATTTTTAAAAAATAATTACTCAGTGAGGGAATTCAATATTTTCATAGTCCAAAAAATATTGCAAATTTTGTTTTATATTCCCAACAAGCCTGTTAGGTTATTTCCCTGTTCTATTTCTCTCTCTTATTCTTATTATTTTAGTTTATCTTATAACTTTCTGTTTTACATGTCTATTTTATATGTGAAAAAAAATAGAGATAAGAAAGATTAAGTAGCAACAAGAAAATCATTGAATTAGAGCTAGAAAGGAACTTAGAGATCAGAAGAATCCTAGGGATCATAGATTTAGAAGAAAGGACCAAAACAATTATTGTGTCTACCTCCCACTTATTTTGCACATGAGGGAGTTGGCCTTCCAAACATTGTGATGAGCTTGAAGTCCAACATCTAATAAGTTTCTAAGAGAATAGTCAAACCCAGGTGTCTCCAGGATCTCTGCACTATGGTACTATGTTGTCTCTCCCTGGTCAAATAACTCATAAATATCATTGGAGGAACTAAAAGCTAGGTTTCAATATTCTTTCTAACTCTAACAAATTGAAGTAGTGATAACTTTTCTTTCCCCCACTTCTTTTTTCGCAAACATAGCCAAGTTTTAAAATTTATAAGAATATTATTATTAGCTTCATCATAAGTAATTAATTGATATTTCTTGACTTTTCTTACTCAAAATAGAAATCCAAGGCTACTTATAGCGTAATTCCACTTTAATCAGCATAAGAGCTTTGAAATATTCTATTTCCAAACCAGGTCTTTTTGCCTCCTCCTTAGGTAAATTGGTGCCTACCCTATTCTAGCATCTTCTTATATTCATATGAAACTTAATGTAGACATCTGGTTGGGCCCATTGAAGTTGAGACAACCTGGTCTTAAGAGATCCATAAGCCTCAGTATCCCTACCCAAAAGGGTTATGTGATTAAAATCTATTTCATGCATTCTTTCCTTTGAAAATATGGAATTCCTTATAAAATCACAAGTTATCCTTGTACAGTGACCAAGATAGCCTTCTCTGTAACATTCTAATTTAGTTTATATGATATTAAAGAATTCACTGTAATTAGCTTTTTAAAGTGATTTATCTATATAATTTCACTGAATATTTCCAGAATTCTTTTAAAGCCATTATGGTTTAAATTTTTGTGATGACTTGGCATATGGTTACAAATTCATAGTAAAATGAATATTTACCTTTCATTTCATAATATGTGGTTCCAGAGAAAGATAATGCAATATGAAAAGGAGTCAGGAAACCAGGAATTGTTAAAACTATGTATAAATCTTAATTAATGTTGTTTCCCTGGAACACTAAAAACCTTCAGAAAATTTTAATGTTGCAACTTGAAAGGGGCATTATTCAAGATTTGCACATCCTAAGGCTAATAAACCCTATCTCATTTTGTGAAAATGTAAAAAGAATATTCATGTGTAATATAAAATATTCTCATAAGCCTGAGTTGAACATTTGCCAATATTGATGCTCACAAGAAGAAAATTTAAAGAAAATTTCCTTCCTTCAACTTTAAGTTTGGAATCAAAGAAATTTTGAGGACTTTAGGAAAATTATAGATTCATAATTGAATGAAATTTTAAACATCATTAATTCCAAAGTTCCTTTTGATGAGGAAACAGAGAGTTTTTGTATTTCTTGAGGTTACATTACACAAAAAGTAAGCATTAGAGCACAGGTTTCATAATAAGTCCACTGTCCATATAATCAATATTCCTCCCTCTTTTGCTTTAGTAAGGGGTATTTTAATGATCTCATAGTAAAGTGAATGTTCTTCATCAAAGGAAAAAAATATATAACTAATAATTATTTTGATTTTAATTGGAATATAAATAATATCAAAAATAGCTTCCATTAAAATAACCAGAGGTTTTTTCCTACTTTCATCTTGTTCTCTATTATTCTAAGCTTTTTTTTTCAATAGGTATGGCGCTAAAAAGGTAAATTAATTTGGGTATAATGGTCATTTTTATTATGTTAGCTCGTCCTACCCATGAGGAACCAATGGCTTTCCAATTGTTTAGATCCAGTTTTATTTGTTTGGAAAGTGTTTTGTAGTTGTTTTCATATAATTGCTGTGTTTGTTTTGGTAGATAGATTCCTAAGTATTTTATATTGTCTAGGGTGATTTTAAATGGTGTTTCTCTTTCTACCTCTTGCTGCTCTAGTGTGTTGGAAATGTATAGAAATGCTGATGATTTATGTGCATTTATTTTGTAGCCTTCAACTTTGCTAAAGTTGTTGATTATTTCTACAAGCTTCTTAGTTGACTCTCTAGGATTTTTTAAGTATTCCATCATATCTGCAAAGAGTGATAGTTTAGTCTCCTTGCCTATCTTCATACCTTCAATTTCTTTTTCTTCTCTAATTGCTACTGCTAGTGTTTCTAGTACTATGTTGAATCATAGAGGTGATAATGGACATCCTTGATTCACAGCAGATCTTATTAGGAAGGCTTCTAATTTATCCCCATTGCATATGATGTTTGTTGATGGTTTTTGGTATATACTGTTTATTATTTTTAGGAAAGGTCCTTCTATTCCTATACTTTTCAGTGTTTTCAATAGGAATGGATGCTGTATTTTGTCAAAGGCTTTTTCAGCATCTATTGAGATAATCATGTGATTATTTTTTGATAGACTGTTAACATTGTCAATTATGTGGATGGTTTTCCTAATGTTGAATCATCCTTGCATTCCTGATATAAATCCCACGTGATCATGGTGGATGACCTTCTTAATTACATGCTGGAGTCTCTTTGCTAGTATTCTATTTAAGATATTTGCATATATGTTGATTAGGGAGATTGATCTGTAGTTTTCTTTCTCTGTTTTTGATCTCCCTGGCTTTGGAATCAGTACCATATTTGTATCATAAAAGTAATTTGGAAGGACTCCTTCTTTCCTTATCATATCAAATAATTTGTATAGTATTGGGATTAGTTGCTCTTTGAATGTCTGATCAATTTGCTTGTGTATCCATCAGGCCCTGGCGATTTTTTCTTAGGGAGTTCTTGGATGGCTTGTTCAATTTGTATTTCTGATATAGGATTATTTAGGTATTCTATTTCTTCTGTTGTTAATCTAGGCAGTTTATATTTTTGTAAATATTCATCCATATCTCCTAAATTGTTATATTTATTGCCACATAATTGGGCAAAATAGTTTTTAATGATTGCCTTAATTTCCCCTTCATTAGAGGTGAGGTCTCCCATTTCATCTTTGATACTGTCAATTTGGTATTCTTCTTTCCATTTTTTTTATTAGATTGACCAGTACTTTGTCTATTTTCTTTGTTTTTTCAAAGTACCAGCTTCTAGTCTTATTTATTAATTCAATAGTTCTTTTACTTTCGATTTTATTAATTTCTCCCTTGATTTTTAGTATTTCTAATTTAGTTTTCATCTGGGGATTTTTAATTTGCTCACTTTCTAGTTTTTTGAGTTGCATGCCCAATTCATTAATCTCTGCCCTCCTTAATTTGTTAATATATGCACTCAAGGATATAAATTTCCCCCTTAGTACTGCCTTGGCTACATCCCACAGAATTAGGTAGGATGTCTCATCATTATCATTCTCTTCAATGAAATTGTTGATTGTTTCTATGATTTCTTCTTTGACTAATTGGTTTTGGAGAATCATATTATTTGATTTCCAATTAGTTTTTGATTTACCTGTACAGGTGCCCTTACAAATTATTACTTATATTGTATTATGATCTGAGAAGGTTACATTTATTATATCTGCTCTTTTGCATTTGTTTGCAATGATTCTATGCCCTATTACATGCCCAATCTTTGTGAATGTACCATGTGCAGCTGAAAAGAAGGTGTATTCCTTTTTCTCCCTATTTATTTTTCTCCACATATCCATTAAATCTAATTTTTCTAGGATTTCATTCACCTCTCTTACCTCTTTCTTATTTATTTTTTGGTTTGATTTATCTAGATCTGAAAGAGGAATATTTAGATCTCCCACTATTATGGTTTTACTATCTATTTCCTTCGTGAGCTCTGCCAGTTTATCCTTTATGAATTTAGATGCTATGTCACTTGGTGCATACATATTGAGCAGTGTTATTTCCTCATTGTTTATTTTGCCTTTAATTAGGATGTAATGACCTTCCCTGTCTTTTTTAATCAAATCTATTTTTACTTTGGCTTTGTCAGAAATCACAATAGCTACTCCTGCCTTCTTTTTTTCATTTGACGCCCAAAAGATTTTGTTCAAGCCCTGAACCTTAAACTTGTGTATGTCCACCTGCCTCATATGTGTTTCTTGTGGAGAACATATGGTGGGATTTTGGTTTCTAATCCACTGTGCTATTTGCTTCCGTTTTATGTGAGAGTTCATCCCATTCACATTCAGTGTTATAATTATCAGCTGTGCATTCCCTGACATTTTTGTATTCACCACTATTCCTACCCCTTCTTCTTAAACTATTTCCTTTTTAACCAGTGGTTTGCAATTAAGCAGGTATCCCTTATCCCCTCCCTTGATTGACTTCCCTTTCTACCCCCTCCCTTGTTATTCCCCTCTTTTTGTTTTTGAAGGCCTAATGAATTCCCTCACCCTTATTCTCCCCTCCCTTTTTTGTCCTCCCCAATCCCCGGCTCCCTTCTGTCATTCTCAGTAGTATTAGATAAGAGTTTTATATCCCAACGGATAGTATAGCTACTCTTCCCTCTCTGAGTTGATTACACTGAGAGTAAGGTTTAAAAATTACCTCTTGATGCTCTCTTCCTCTCCTTCTTATAATAGTATTTGTCCCCTCCCCATTCCTTCCCCTCTTTGTGTGTAGTAGAATATCCTACTTTTCTTATTTACTCAAGTTTTTCCTTGTGTCCCCCTCCATTCACCCTCCTCTTTCCCACCCCCCATATCATCTTAGACTATTCAGCACTCCACCCTCTCCCCATAAATCATTTTTCCGACCACTATAATTGTGAATACTTAATAGTGAATAGAGTTCACTACAGAGAATTATACATAGCATTTCTCCACATAGGAATACAGATAATTAGATCTTTCTGAGGCCCTTAGAAAGGCAAATTTAAAAAGTTATGAGTTTTCTTTCTTTCCCCTCTGTTTCTTATTTACCTTTTCATGTTTCTCTCACTTTTTGTGGTTGGATATCAAAGTTTCTATTTAGTCTTTTCTGTGCAAATACTTGGAAATCTTCAATTTTGTTGAATGCCCATACTTTCCCCTGGAAGTATATAGTCAGTTTTGATGCGTAGTTGATCCGTGGTTGCAGGCCCAGCTCTCTTGCCTTTCTGAATATCATATTCCAAGCCTTGTGGTCTTTTAGCTTGGAGGCTGCCAGATCCTGTGAGATTCTGATTGGCGCTCCTTGATATTTGAATTGCCTCTTTCTGGCTTCTTGTAAGATTTTTTCTTTTCCTTGGAAGCTCTTGAATTTGGCTATTATATTCCTGGGCATTGTCATATCTGGATCAAGTGTAGAGGGTGATCTGTGGATCCTTTCAATGTCTATATTGCCCTCTTGTTGTAGAACTTAGGGCAATTTTTTTGAATAATTTCTTTTATTGTGGAGTCCAAATTTCTATTAATTTTTCCCTTTTCAGGGAGATCAATGATTCTCAAATTGTCTCTTCTGGACCGGTTTTCTTGGTCTGTCACTTTCTCATTGAGATATTTCACGTTTCCTTCTATTTTATCAGTCTTTTGACTTTGTTTTATTTGTTCTTGTTGTCTTGTGAGATCATTAGCTTCTAATTGTTTAATTCTAGCCTTTAAGGACTGGTTTTCGGCTGTAATCTTTTGGTTTTCCTTTTCAATCTGGTCATTTCTGGTCTTCAGTTGACTTGCCTCACTTTCCAATTGCGAAATTCTGCCTTTTAAACTGTTATTTTCTTGCCTGATTTCCTATAGGTCTACTTCCAATTTCTCTGACCAAATCTTTTCCAACTTTCTTGTCATCTCTGGGTAGCTATTTTTTGTATTTTGTAAATTTTCATACATATCACCTAGATTGCTATATTTATTGCCATATAATTGAGCAAAATAATTTTTAATGAATGTCTTAATTTCTTCTTCATTAGAGGTGAGGTCTCCCTTTTCATTTTTGATACTGTTAATCTGCTTTTCTTCTTTCCTTTTTTATTAGATTTATAAGGACTGTCTATTTTATCTGTTTTTTTTCAAAATACCAGGTTTTAGTCTTATTTATTAATTCAATAGTTTTTTTTTTTACTTTTGATTTTATTAATTTCTCCTTAGATTTTTTAGTATTTCTAATTTAGTTTTCATCTGAGGATTTTTAATTTATTCATTTTCTAGTTTTTTAAGTTGAATGCCCATTTCATTAACCACTGCCCTACCTAATTTGTTAATATATGCACTCAGTGATAAAAATTTTCCCCTTAGAACTGCTTTGGCTGCATCCCATAGGTTTTGGTAAGATGTCTCATTGTTGTTATTGTCTTCAATGAAATTTTTAATTGTTTCTATGATTTGTTCTTTCACTAAATTATTTTGGAGTATCATATTATTTAATTTCCAATTAGTTTTTGGTTTTCATCTCCATGAATTCTTACTAATAACTGTTTTTGTTGCATTATCATCTGAGAAGTTTACATTGATTATTTCTGCTTTTTTGCATTTGTTTGTCATGTTTCTATGCCCTATTACATGGTCTATCTTTGTGAATGTTCCATGTTTTGCTGAAAAGAAGGTGTATTCCTTTTTGTCTCTATTTATATTTCTCTAAATATCTATTAACTCAAATTTTTCTAGGGGTGTGTTCACCTCTCTTATCTCTTTATTATTTATTTTTTGGTTTTATTTATCTAGATCTGATAGGGGAAGGTTGAGGTCCCCCACTTGTATGGTTTTGCTATCTATTTCAACCTTAAGCTCCACTAGCTTCTCCTTTAGAAATTTGGAAGCTATTCTGTTTGGTGCATTCATATTGAGTACTGATATTTCTTCATTGTTTATACTGCCTTTTATTAGGATGTAGTTACCTTCCCTATCTCTTTTAACCTTATCTATTTTTACTTTGGCTCTGTCAGAGATCATGATAGCAAACCCTGCCTTCTTTTTTTCATTTGAATCCCAATAGGTTTTGCTCCATCCTCTCATATTCACTCTATGTATGTCTGTCTGTCTCATGTGTGTTTCTTGTAAACAACATATGGTAGGATTTTGGTTTCTAATCTACTCTGCTATTTGTTTCTGTTTTATGGGTGAGCTCATCCAATTCATATTTAGAAATATAATTATCAACTGTGCATTCCCAGACATTTTGATTCTCTTTCCTAGTCCTGTCCTTTCTTCTTTCACTGTTTCCTTCTATACCAGTGTTTTGTTTTTAATCAGTTACTATAATCCCCTCTCTTGTTGTACTTCCCTTTCTCCCCATTCCTTTTTATTCTTCTCTTATTATTCTTTTTTTTAAACCTTGTACTTCAGTGTATTGTCTCATAGGTGGAAGAGTGGTAAGGGTGGGCAATGGGGGTCAAGTGACCTGCCCAGGGTCACACAGCTGGGAAGTGGCTGAGGCCGGGTTTGAACCTAGGACCTTCTGTCTCTAGGCCTGATTCTCACTTCACTGAGCTACCCAGCTGCCCCCTCTTATTATTAGTTAAAGCTAAGCTGAGCTCCCCCAAGCCCTCTCCCTCCCTAGTATTGATTCCCTCCTCACCAGTCCATTTGTTACCCTTCTACTTCTTTATAGGGCATTAATCAATTTTTTGCCCCAATTAATATGATTGTTCTTCCCTCTTTAAGTTGATTTCAATACACTTAAGTATTGTATATTTCCTCTCTCTAAATTTTTACCCTTAGAGTGTACTGTTATTTTTCCATGTTTGTCCCACACACTTCTTCATGGAATATAAATTATTATTACTCCTTATCCCCCCCAGTTTTATATATTATATATATAGTAAAAGTGAAATTTGGGAAATGTCATCTTTAAGTATATATGTATTTTCTATGGACATGGGGAAATTATCAAACTACATTTCCCGTGGTCCAATGGGTTTTCGGTTCCAGTTCTTTCGGCATGGGGAGGCCTACGTCTCCATGCAGAGAAGAGT
>NC_058135.1:71799844-71825468 GCF_016433145.1 Gracilinanus agilis | reverse complement strand
TTTTTCCTTGGTCTGGTAGTTTTTGAATTTGGCTAAAATATTCCTGGAAGTTGTCAGTTGTGGATTAAATGTAGGGGGTGATCTGTGGATTCTTTCAATTTCCACTTTTCCCTCTTGTTTGAGAATTTCAGAGCAATTTTCTCTGTTAATTTCTTGTAAGATGATATCTAAATTTTTTTTCTTTTATCATGATGTTCTGGTAAATGAATAATTCTTATGTTGTCTCTTCTAGTTCTGTTTTCCAGATCTTTGGTTGAATCAATGAGGTGTTTCATATTCTTCTCAAATTTTTCTTTTTTTTAAATTTTGTTTAATATATTCTTGCTGCCTTGTGAAGTTATTTGCTTCTAGTTGTTGAGTTCTGTTTCTTAAAGATTGAATTTCATCCCTGGATTTTTGGTCATCCTCCTTCTCGTCTGATTTTCTTTGTAGATCATCTTTTGCTTTTGCTGCTTCATTTTCAAGCTGACCAATTCTGGTTTCTAAGAATTTATTTTCTTGTTTTAGTTTGTTTATTTGATTTTCAAATTGTCTTCAGCCTCTCTTGCCTCTCTTGATTGCTTTTTGAGTTCCTGAATTTTTTGAGTTAATGGAATTTCAAGACCTTCTAAAGACTGTGTCCAGTTCGCTTGAACTACTTCCTCTTCTTTGATTTCTATTTCATTTGCTCTCATTTCACTTCCTTTAAAGAAACTGTCAATTGTCATTTGTTTTCTCTTTTTCTGTTGCTTACTCATGTTTTTCCATTCCTTGTTCTGCTAGTTTAAGCAGATGTATTTAATGATCTTTGATGAAAGATCATCCCTCAGCTGGCAATGGAGGTTTGTAGTTACTTTCTCTGCCCTCTGAAGACTTCTTGTCTGTCCAATTGTTGGGGTTTATCCTGTATTGATTGGATTAATCCTACTGCTTAATCCGCCCTGAGGCTAAAACCTGGAGAGGAGGGAAAAAACAAAAAAAAAACAAACAAGCAAAACTCGTGGAGAGAAAAGAAGGAGATTTCTTGCTGAACTGAGGTCTTCAGCAGTGGGGTTCCCCTGCACTGTCTGCTGTGTTTGATCTAGTTTTCTTTTCTCTTGAAGCCCTGTGTTCTCTATCTCTATCTTGGTATGAGTATGACAAGCTGTCTGTGGTCTGGGGTTTGGCTCTTTCTAAGCCACCATCTTCTGGGTGTTTTTGCTGTGTTTCTCTGGTTTTCTCTTCCAGTAACCCCTCAAGTGCTTGTGTTTAACTCTCTGAGTCAGGTGGCAGCAAGACCCTCTCTCTGGACCCATACATCCACCTGCCCTGAGATTTCCCGGGCCACTGAAAACAGCACATGGTGGTGGTGTCCTGGGATTCCCCTTCTATACCCTCAGACTGGTCAGTTCAAGAATTGAAGCCTTTTTCTTCATGTACCTCTTTAGTTGTGCTGCAGTAGGGTTCCCCCTGCTCTGTCACATTATTAGATTTGATCCTCTTTCTTCTTGAAACACATTGTTTTCTATCTCCATGTGTAAGGGTGTGGAGGTTTTAAGAATCACTCCATCTAAGCCACTATCTTCCTGGAAAAAAAATCTATGTGAATGTTTTCAACTTGAATATTATTGTCTATGTCTCTTGTTGAAGTTTCCTGGGACTTCTAAGCCAATTACTCTAGGGTTTTCTGACCATCATAGAGGTTTCTCAGGAAATCTTATGACTCTTGTTCCCTCATGATCAAAAGCACTATAGAAAACATTTATAATCAAGACAACCTTTGAAACTTAGTCATATTTTTCTATACCAATAAGAATAACAACGACTTGCTTTTAGAGTCCCTTAGAAATAGAAAAATGTCAACAGTATTTAGAGTTGTTCAGAGAAGATGCTTAATTAAATATTTGATGAAATATTTTAACAAGATTTAGTGAGAGGTTAGATCTCAAGGCAATCTCAACCTCCAGCACTTCAAAATATTAAGTATTCACTAAATAATCTAATAAAAATAATAGGTATAATAGAAGAAAATGCATGATTACTACCATTGTAGAAATTATAAGGAACAACAAAACAATACCCCAATGGCTATATTAAAGACCTACACTACCATCACCCACTTTAGCCCCTTACATCGTACTATAAGTATATCTTTCTCAAAAATCCACCATTTGAATTTTGCCTGAAGAGGCTTTCATCCCTACTCTTCAAATTCCTTTTCTGAGATAACCTATTCTAAATGTCAATCCTTCCTTTAATGAGATGATATCGTTTGAGTATTAAAGTCGTTTGAAGGGGAGCGGATAGATACTATTATAAGAAGGAGAGGAAGAGAGCATTCGTAGGAAAACCTTAAACCTTACTCTCATCGGAGTTATTTCTGAGAAGGAAGAGTAGATATATCCATTGGGATATAGAATTCTATCTTACCCTATGGAGAAAGTCAGAAAGGATAAACCAAGGGGCATAGTGAAGTGGCAAATGTAAAAAGGGAAGGGAAGAGAGATGGGGAGAAAATTCATTAGGCCTTAAAAAATGATGAGGTGAACAAAAAGGGAGGGGGGTGGAAAGGGAAGTAAATTAAGGGAGGGGATAAGGGGGACTGATTTAAAACAAACCACTGGTTTAAAAAGAAATAGCATAAGAGGAAGGGGCAGAACTAGGAGATGATATCAAAATTTTGGGGACTACACAGCTGAGAATTATAATTCTGAATGTGAATGGAATGAACTCACCCATAAAACAGAAGCAAATTGCAGAGTGGATCAGAAACCAAAATCCTACCATATGTTGTCTACAAGAAACACACATGAGGTAGGTAGACATACAAAGAGTAAAAATAAAAGGCTGGAGAAAAATCTATTGGGCTTCAACTGAGAAAAAGAAGATAGAAGTTGCAATCATGATTTCTGACAAAACCGAAATAAAAAGAGATAGGGAACGGGGTACCTGGACAGCTCAGTGAATTGAGAGTCAGGCCTAGAGGTGGGAGGTCCTAGGTGTTAAGACTAAAAATGATGAAGACTGATATAATAAGAGAAATTAGTAGTTTATTTAAAGCCATGGCAATGTTAGAAAAATATATATATGACCGTGCTTATCTTTTACATTTACCGCCGGAGCCCATCCTGTCCCTCTGGTATGCCAGCCAACCACTCTGCAAAATCCAGAAAGAGGCTTTCTCTAGGCTCTCCTCTGAATTTAAATTGCCCTATACATGGGGACGCTGGATGTCCCCATGCCTTAAACCAGAAACTGGAAACCCATAGGAATCACGGGAAATGTAGTCTAAAAGTCCCCACGTGTCCAAAGCGAGTCTGCTAGACACTTCCAAATAGCACTTCCCTGAATTCAAAACAAACATAGATTCAAATGCGGCCTCAGACACTTCCCAGGTGTGTGACCGTGGGCAAGTCACTTGACTCCCATTGCCCACCCATACCACTCTTCCACCTAGGAGCCAATACACAGAAGTTAAGGGTTTAAAGAAAAAGAGAAAGGGAAGGTAATTACATCCTGATAAAAGGCAATATAGACAATGAGGAAATAATAATACTCAACATGTATTCACCAAATGGTATAGCATCCAGATTTCTAAAGGAGAAAGTGGCAAAGCTCAAGGAGGAAATAGATAGTAAAACTATACTAGTGGGAGACCTGAACATTTCCCTATCATATCTAGATAAATCAAACCAAAAATTAAATAAATAAGAGGTAACAGAGCTGAATGAAATACTAGAAAAATGTGTTAATAGATATGTGGACAAAAATAAACAGGGATAAAAAGAAATATACATTTTTTTTCAGCTTTACATGGTACAATCACAAAGACTGACCACATGTTAGGGCATAGATACATGGTAAACAAATGCAAAAGAGCAGAAATAATAAATGTAAACTTTTCAGAACATAATGAAATAAAAATAATAATTAGTAAGTGCACATGGAGAGAAAAATAAAAAATTAATTGAAAAATAATTAATATGATTCTCCAAAATTAGTTAAAGAACAAATCATAGAAACAATTAATAATTTCATTGAAGAGAATGACAATGATGAGGCATCCTACCAAACTCTGTCAGATGCAGCTAAGGCAGTTCTAAGGGCAAAATTTATATCACTGAGTGCTTATATTAACAAATTAGAGAAGGCACAGATCAATGAAATGTGCATGCAAATCAAAAAACTAGAAAGGGAAGAATTAAAAATTCATAGTTAGGACTTCCAGTTAAGATGGCGGCAGAGTAAGGAGCAGCTACTCGATCTCTCCTAACCGAAGCATACAGAACTCCTCAAGGGGACATAAAAACGAACCCAGATAAACAAAGGAACCCCACAACAGGGTGCAGCATTGAAGGTACGCAGAATCGGGGCATTTCCAAGCTATAAAGGGGTGAAACAGCTCTCACTAAAACGCGAGAGGAAGAAGCCCTTACACCCTCCCAAACACCACACAACTCGCACAGCACCAAGGCCAATGCACAAGACTGAAAACCAGACTGGGGGACCAGTAAATCACTAGCAGACCCAGGGCTTGTACCTGTGTGCTGCAAGACAAGGGATCCCAAGTGGCTGGGGGGTTCGCACAGACTCTCCCGAGCATCTGTGCGGGCAAGGACAAAGATCTCTAATGCAGGGACTTTCCTGAGCTTCTGAGCAGGTGAAGGCATCGCCTCAGGCATGAATAAAGATCTGCAGGTCACGGACTTTCCCTAGCTTCTGTGTGGGTGAAGACAGTGCCCTAGGTTCGAATAAAGATCTCCAGTACAGGCTTGGACCTCAAGTTAGAACTCAGAGCAGATGGGAACGTGGCTGTGGAAGCAGCCCCTGAGACTGCTGAAGGAGCCTTGGGCAGAGGGGCAGACCAGGGTCTACCAGGAGACTTGACCCTGAGGTCAATGAGACTGGAGGCCCCAGGAGCTTAGAAAGTGCAGGCAGACCCTGAGTGTGAAGACAAAGCTGAAAAGGGGTGGGGCTAAAGATGGCAAGCCGAGAACCCCAGAAGAAGAAAAAGATTATCAAGGAAAACTCTGGAACACTCGACAACTTTTACACAGAGAAAATCTAGACAACAGAGGAGGACAAACAAGTAATCATATCCAAACCTTCCCAAAATAATGAAAGCTGGTCACAAGCTATTGAAGAGTTTAAAAATGAGATATTTAAGAAGATGGAAGAGATCTGGCAAGAAAATACCAGCTTAAAAGGCAGAATTTTGCAATTGGAAAGTGAGGCTCAGAAATCAAATAAACTGATAAGCAAATTGAACACTAGAAATGACCAGATGGAAAAGGAAAAACAAAAGATCATAGCCAAAAACCAAAAGATTATAGCCAAAAAACAATCCTTAAATTCTAGAATTGAACAATTACAAGCTAATGATGTCTCAAGACAACAAGAACAAATAAAACAAAGTCAAAAGACTGAAAAAATAGAAGGAAACATGAAATATCTCAATGGGAAAGTGACAGACCAAGAAAACAGGGCTAGAAGAGATAATCTAAGAATCATTGGTCTTCCTGAAAAGGCAGAAATCAATAGAAACTAGAACACCATACTTAAAGAAATTATTCAGCAAAATTGCCCTGAAGTTCTACAACAAGAGGGCAATATACACATTGAAAGGATCTATAGATCACCCTCTACACTGGACGCAGAAAAGTCAAGACCAAGGAATATAATAGCCAAATTCAAGAGCTTTCAAGTAAAAGAAAAAATCTTACAAGAAGCCAGAAAGAGACAATCCAAATATCAAGGAGCACCAATCAGGATCACACAGGATCTGGCAGCCTCCACACTAAAAGACTTAAAGGCTTGGAATATGATATTCAGAAAGGCAAGAGAGCTGGGCCTTCAGCCACAGATCAACTACCCCTTTGAAACTGACTACATACTTCCAGGGAAAAGTATGGGCATTCAACAAAATTGAAGATTTCCAAGTTTTTGCACAAAAGAGACCAGGACTAAATGGAAAGTTTGATACCCAACCAGAAAAATCAAGAGAAACATGAAAAGGTAAATAAGAAACAGAGGGGAAAGAAAGAAAACACATAACTTTTTAAATTTACCTTTTTAAGGGCCTCAGTAAGATCTAATTATCTGTATTCCTATGTGGAGAAATGCTATGTATAATTCTCTGTAGTGAACTCTATTCACTATTATAATATTCACTATTATAGCAAACAGAATAATAATTCATAGGGAGAGGAGGGGATACTAAATGGTCTAAGATGACATGGGGGGGAGGGAAAGAAAGGGGGGAGTAGTAGGGGACACCAAGAAAAATCTAAGTAAATAAGAAAAATAGGATATTCTATTACACACAAAGAGCACATGGGAAGGGGAGGGGATAAATACTATTATAAGAAGGAGAGGAAGAGAGCATTAAGAGGTAATAATCAAACCTTACTCTCAGTGTAATCAAACCGGGGAGGGAAGAGTAGCTTTATTATCCATTGGGATAAAAAACTCTATCTAACCATACTGAGAAAGTCAGAAGGATAAAAACAAAGGCAGCAGGGGAGTGGGGAGGTCAAAAAAGGGAGGGGAGAAGAAGGGGAAGGGAATTCATTAAGCCTTTAAAAAACAAAAAGAAGGGAATGACAAGGGAGGGGGCAGAAAGGGAAGTCAATCAAGGGAGGGGATAAGGGATACCAGCTCAAAGCAAACCAGTGGCTTAAAAGAAAATAGTGTAAGAAGAAGGGGTGGGTCTAGGGGAAGATACAAAAATGTCAGTGAATGCACAACTGATAGTTGTAACTCTGAATGTGAATGGGATGAACTCACTCTTAAAACAGAAGGAAATAGCAGAGTGGATCAGAAACCAAAATCCTACCATATGTTGTCTACAAGAAAGACATATGAGGTGGGTAGACACACACAAGTTTAACGTTAAGGGCTTGAGCAAAATCTTTTGGGCGTCAAATGAAAAAAAAAGAAGGCAGGAGTGGCTATTGTGATTTCTGACAAAGCCAAAGTAAAAACAGATATGATTAAAAAAGATAGGGAAGGTCATTACATCCTGATTAAAGGCAGTATAAACAATGAGGAAATAACACTGCTCAATATATATGCAACAAGTGGTATAGCATCCAAATTCATAAAGGAGAAAATGGCAGAGCTCAAAAAGAAATAGATAGTAAAATCATAATAGTGGGAGACCTAAATATCCCTCTCTCAGATCTAGATAAATCAAACCAAAAAATAAATAAAAAGGAGGTAAGAGAGGTGAATGAAGTCCTAGAAAAATTAGATTTAATTGATATGTGGAGAAAAATAAATAGGGACAAAAAGGAATACACCTTCTTTTCAGCTGCACATGGTACATTTACAAAGATTGACCATGTAATAGGGCATAGCATCATTGCAAAAAAATGCAAAAGAGCAGATATAATAAATATAACCTTCTCAGATCATAATGCAATAAAAATAATAATTAGTAAGGGCACCTGTACAGGCAAATCAAAAACCAATTGGAAATTAAACAATATGATTCTCCAAAATCAATTTGTCAAAGAAGAAATCATAGAAACTATCAACAGTTTCATTGAAGAGAATGACAATGATGAGAAATCCTACTAAACTCTTTGGCATGCAGCCAAGGCAGTACTCAGGGGGAAATTTATATTAACATATATTAACAAATTAAGGAGGGCAGAGATTAATGAATTGGATATGCAACTCAAAAATTTAGAAAGCAAGCAAATTAAAAACCCCCAGATGAAAACTAAATTAGAAATACTAAAAATTAATGGAGATATTAATAAAATCGAAAGTAAAAGAACTATTGAATTAATAAATAAGACTAGGAGCTGGTACTTTGAAAAAACAGATAAAATAGACAAAGTACTGGTCAATCTAATAAAAAAAAGGAAAGAAGAAAACCCAATTGATAGTATCAAAGATGAAAAGGGATACCTCACCTCTAATGAAGGGGAAATTAAGGCAATCATTAAAAACTATTTTGCCCAATTATATGGCAATAAATATAACAATTTAGGAGATATGGAAGAATATTTACAAAAATATAAACTGCCTAGATTAACAGCAGAAGAAATAGAATACCTAAATAATCCCATATCAGAAAAAGAAATTGAACAAGCCATCAAAGAACTCCCTAAGAAAAAATCACAAGGGCCTGATGGATTCACAAGTGAATTCTATCAGACATTCAAAGAGCAACTAATCCCAATACTATACAAATTATTTGATATGATAAGCAAAGAAGGAGTCCTACCAAATTCCTTTTATGACACAAATATGGTACTGATTCGAAACCCAGGGAGATCAAAAACAGAGAAAGAAAACTACAGACCAATCTCCCTAATGAACATAGATGCAAAAATCTTAAATAGAATACTAGCAAAGAGACTCCAGCAAGTAATTAAGAAGATCATACACCATGATCAGGTGGGATTTATACCAGGAATGCAAGGATGGTTCAATGATGGGAAAACCATCCACATAATTGACCATATCAAGAATCTAACAAACAAAAATCACATGATTATCTCAATAGATGCTGAAAAAGCCTTTGACAAAATACAGCATCCATTCCTATTGAAAACACTGAAAAGTATAGGAATAGAAGGACCCTTCCTAAAAATAATAAACAGTATATACCTAAAACCATCAACAAGCATTATATGCAATGGGGATAAATTAGAAGCCTTCCCAATGAGATCAGGAGTGAAACAAGAATGCCCATTATCACCTCTATTATTCAATATAGTAATTGAAACACTAGCAATAGCAATTAGAGAAGAAAAAGAAATTGAAGGTATCAAAATAGGCAACGAGGAGGCTAAGCTATCACTCTTTGCAGATGATATGATGGTATACTTAAAAAAGCCTAGAGAATCAACTAAGAAGCTGGTAGAAATAATCAACAACTTTAGCAAAGTTGCAGGATACAAAATAAATGCACATAAATCATCAGTATTTCTATATATTTCCAAGATATCACAGCAGCAAGAGGTAGAAAGAGAAACACCATTTAAAATCACCCTAGACAATATAAAATACTTGGGAATCTCTCTACCAAAACAAACACAGCAATTATACAAAAGCAACTACAAAACCTTTCCAAATAAATAAAACTAGATCTCAACAATTGGAAAGCCATTAATTGTTCATGGGTAGGACGAGCTAACATAATAAAAATGACCATTCTACCCAAACTAATTTACCTATCTAACACCATACCTATCAAATTAACAAAAAAAATTCTTTACTGAATTACAAAAAAACTATAATAAATTTCATTTGGAATAACAAAAGATCAAGAATATCAAGGGAAATAATGAAAAAAAAATGTGAAGGAAGGGGGCCTAGCAGTACCAGATATTAAACTATACTATAAAGCAGCAGTCATCTAAACAATATGGTACTGGCTAAGAGATAGAAGGGAGGATCAGTGGAATAGACTTGGGGTTGATGAAGTCAGCATACCATAAAGCCAAAGAGCCCAACTTTTTGGACATGAATCCATTATATGACAAAAACTGCCAGGAAATTTGGAAAACAATATGGGAGAGATTAGGTTTAGATCAACATCTCATACCCTACACCAAGATAAATTCAGAATGGGTGAATGACCTGAATATAAAGAGGGAAACTATAAATAAGTTAAGTGAACACAAAATAGTATACCTGTCAGATCTCTGGGAAAGGAAAGATTTTAAAACCAAGCAAGAGTTGAGAAAATTACAAAATGTAAATTAAATGGTTTTGATTATATTAAACTAAAAAGCTTTTGTACAAACAAAAACAATGTAGTCAAAATCAGAAGGGAAACAACAAATTGGGAAAAATCTTTATAACGAAAAACTCTGACAGGGGTCTAATTACTGAAATATACAAGGAATTATATCAGTTGTCTAAAAAAATCAAGCCATTCCCCAATTGATAAATGGGCAAGAGACATGAATAGGCAGTTTTCAGGTAAAGAAATAAAAAGAATCTATAAGCACATGAGAAAGTGTCCTAAATCTCTAATAATTAGAGAAATGCAAATCAAAACAACTCTGAGGTATCACTTCACACCTAGGAGATTGGCTAAAATGAAAGAAGGGGAGAGTAATGAATGCTGGAGCGGATGTGGCCAAATTTGTACATTAATGCATTGCTGGTGGAGCTGTGAACTGATCCAACCATTCTGACTGGCAATTTGGAACTAACTATGCACAATGGGCTATAAAAGACTGCCTGCCCTTTGACCCAGCCATACCATTGTTGGGTTTGTACTCCAAAGGGATCATAGATAAACAGACTTGTATGAAAAATATTTATAGCTGTGCTTTTTGTGGTGGCAAAGAACTGGAAAAGGAGGGCATGCCCTTCAATTGGGGAATGGCTGAACAAACTGTGGTATATGCTGGTGATGGAATACTATTGTGCTAAAAGGAATAATAAACTGGAGGAGTTCCATGTGAATGTGAACTGGAAAGACCTCCAGGAACTGATGCAGAGTGAAAGGAGCAGAGACAGAAGAACACTGTACACCGAGACTGATATACTATGGTAAAATCGAATGTAATGGACTTCTGTACTAGCAGCAATACAATGACACAAGACAGCTCTGAGGGATTTATGGTAAAGAACACTACCCACATTTAGAGGAAGGACTGCAGGAGAGGAAACACAGAAAATAAACAATTGCTTGAATGCAGGGGCTGAGGCGGACATGATTGGGAATGTGGACTCAAAACTTCCATACCAATGCAACTAACAACTATATGGAAATAGGCCCTGAACAAGGACACATTCTACAACCAGTGGAAATGTGCGTGGGCCCTGGGTGGGGGGAGAGAGGGGGGTGAAGTGGAAAGTAGGGACATAAAGTATGTAAACAGGTCAAAAATGAATATTAATAATTTTTTTTTAAAATTCCCACTTAAATACTAAATTAGAGAGAATAAAAATTAAAGGAAAATATAATAAAATTGAAAGTAAAAGAACTACTGAATTAATAAAGAAGGCTAGAAGCTGGTTCTTTAAAAAAACAAATTAAAATGACAATGTACTTTTCAATATAATTAAAAAAGGAAAGAAGAAAACCACATTGTCAGTATCAAAGATGAAAACGGAGACCTAGCCTCTAATGAGGAGGAAATTAAGGCAATCATTAAAAATTATTCTGTCCAATTACATGGCAATAAATGTAGCAATCTATGTGATATGGATGAATATTTACAAAAAAAAATATAAATTGCCAGACATCCAGGTTATTATGATGGTGGAGAGAAAGCAGCATGCTTAACTTCTCCTAGCCCAAATATACAGGACACCTCAGGAGGACAGAAAAACCAAATCCAGACAAAAGAAGGGACCCCAAAACAGGGTGCAGCATTGAACGTACTTGGGATCTGGGCATTTCCATGTGATAAGGGGGTGAAATAGCTCTTACCAAAATGTGAGCTGAGCAACCCCCACACACACACTCACCACCTACAGTGCCAAAGAGAGCACAAGACTTAGAGCAAGTTTGGGGCATTCATTAAGTTCTTGGCAGCTCCCTGAGATCACCAGGGCCTGCTCCTGAAAGCAGTAAGACTTAAGACCCCAAAGTGGCTAAATAATATGGACTTAAACTCACAACTTGAGGTCAGGTGTGGACTTGGGAGGGGACCCAGTGCAAGACTGCAGAAGCAGCATGCTGAAACTGTTAAAGGAGCCTCCAGCAGAGGAGCAAGCAAGGGGTCCATCAGGAGGATTGACTGTGAGAAAGGATAGACTTGAGACACCAGGAGCCTAAAGAGAGCTGAGCACCCATAGGCAGAAGGATAAAGCTGAGGGGGCCACCTGATTCTGTGACTCAGGCAAAATCTACTCCACAGCTTGATAGGCAGAGAGCCTGCCTGCCTCAACCAGACTTCTGACTGAGAAAGATAGACAGGTTAATAATAATGGCAAGCCATGCAAAAGAACCAATAAAGAGAAAGATCAAGAAGAAATATTTAACATTCAACAATTTTTACACAGAAAATAATCTAGATAATAGAACAAACAGCAGAGGAGAACAAACAAGCAATCACATTCAAACCTTCCCTAAAAATTGAAAATTGGTGACAAGCTCTTGAAGAGTTCAAATTTGAGATCATGAGAAAGATGGAAGAGATTTGGGAAGAGAAGTTGGATAATAGTTCAAAAGGAAATTAACAGGTTAAAAGACAGAAACTCCCAATTGGAGAAAGAGGACCCAAAATCAAACAAAATGATAAGCAAATTGGAGGAAACCATGAAAAACAGAATACACCAAATTGAAAAGGAAAATCAAAAGATTATAGAAAAAAACAGTCTCTAAAGACCAGAATTGGGCAAGTAGAAGCCAATGATCTCTCAAGACAGCAAGAACAAATAAAGCAAAGTCAAAAGACTGATAAAATTGAAAAAAAAACACAAAATATCTCACTGAGAATATAAATCAAGAAAACAGGTCTAGAAGAGATAAATTGAAAGCCATTGGTCTTCCTGAAAAAGCAGAAATTAATAGAAATTTGGACTCCATACTACAAGAAATTATCCAATTAAACTGCACTGATGTTCTTCAACAAGGGGGCAAAATACACAGTGAAAGCATCCATAGATCACCTTCTACACTAAACCCTCAATGTCTTTTGTTTGGGTTGTCTTACCCCCAGGAACATAATAACCAAATTAAGAGCTTCCAAGTAAAAGAAAAAAATTACAAGAAGCCAGAAAAAGACAATTCAGATATCAAGGAACACCAATCAGGATCACACAGGATCTGGCAGCCTGCATACTAAAAGACCACAAGGCTTGGAATATGATACTGAGAAAGGCAAGAGAACTGGGTCTACAACCAAGGATCACCTACCCATTAAAACTGACTATATACTTCTAGGGGAAAGTATTGGTATTCAACAAGATAGAAGATTTCCAAGTATTTGCACAGAGAAGACCAGGAATAAATGGAAAGTGTGATATCCAACCACAAAAACCAAGAGAAAAATGAAAAGGTAAATAAGAAATAGAAGGGAAAGAAAGAAAAATCTTAATTTTAAATTTCCCTTTTTAAGTGCCTATATAAAATCTAATTATTTGTATTCCTATTTGGAGAAATGTTAGGTGTAATTTTCAAAAACTCTATTCACTATTAGAGTAATTAGAAGAATAATTCATAAGGAGAACTTGGAGTACTAAATGGTCTAAGATGATATGGATGAAAAAAGAGTGGGGGGAATAGTAGATGGCAATAAGAGTAACTTGAATGAATAAGAAAAACAGTGTATTCTATACCACACAAAGAGGGCATGATAAGGGGAGGGGATGAATACTATTAAAGAAGGAGAGGAAGAGTACATTAATAGTAAATACTTAAACCTTACTCTAAGTGGAATTATCCCTGAGAGGGAAGAGTAGCTATATTCATTGTGATATATAATTGTATATAACTCTACAGAGAAAGTCAAAAGGGATAAACTAAGGGGAGGAGGGAAGTGGGGAGGTCAAAAAGGGAGGAAAGGAAAGGGGGAGGGAATTCATTAGGCTTTAAAAAATAAAAGGAGGGGAATAATAAGGGAGGGAGTAGAAAGAGAAGTAAACCAAGGGAGGGGACAAGGGGAACTGGTTTAAAATAAACCACTGGTTTAAAAGGAAATAGCATAAGAAGAAGGGGTAAAATTAGGAGAGGATACCAAAATGTTGGGGAATACACAAGTGATAATTATAACTCTGAATGTAAATGGGATAAACTCTCCCATAAAATGGAAGCAAATAGGAAGGTGCAAAAGAATCCAAAATCCTACCATATGTTGTCTACAAGAAACACATATGAGGCAGGTGGACTTACACAGGTTTAATGTCAATGGCTAGAGTAAAATCTTTGGGGTTTCAGCTGAGAAAAAGGCAGGAGTGGCGATCATGATTTCTGATAAAGCCAAAGTAAAAATAGATTTGATTCAAAGGGACAAGGAAGGTAATTACATGCTGATAAAAGTAGTATAGACAATGAGGAAATAACAGTACGCAATGCACCAAATAGTATAGCATCCAAATTCCTAAAGAGAAACTGGCAGAGCTCAAGAAGGAAATAGATAGTATAACTAAACTAATGGGAGATCTAAATATTCCTCTTTCAGATCTAGATAAATCAAACCAAAAAATGAATAAGAAATAGATAAAGAGAGGTGAATGAAATCCTAGAAAAAAATAGATTTAATTGATATGTGGAAAAAAAGAAATAGGGACAAAAAGAAATACACCTTCTTTTCAGCTGCACATGGTACATTCACAAAGATTGACCATGTAATAGGGCATAGAATCATTGCAAACAAATGCAAAAGAGCAGAAATAATAAATGTAACTTTTTTCAGATCATAATGAAATAAAATAATAATCAGTAAGGGCATATGGACAGGCAAATAAAAAACTAATTGGAAATTAAATAATATTATTATCCAAAGCAAATTAGTTAAAGAACAAATCATAGAAACAATCAATAATTTCATTGAAGAAAATGACAATGATGAGACATCCTAACAAACTTTGTGGGATGTACCTAAGGTAGTACTCATCGGGAAATTTATATCCTTTAGCGCATATGTTAACAAATTAGAAAGAGCAAAGTTCAATGATCTGGGCATGAAAATAAAAAACTAGAAAGGGTACAAATTAAAAATCCCCACTTAAAGACCAAATTAGAGATTATAAAAATTAAAGGAGAAATTAATAAAATTGAAAGTAAAAGAACTATTGAATTAATAAATAAAACTAGAAGCTGGTACTTTGAAAAAAAATAAAATTGATGAAGTACTGGTCAATCTAATTAAAAAAAGGAAAGAAAACTAAATCATAAGTTTCAAAGATGAAAAGGGAGAGCTCACCTCTAATTACCAGGAAGTCAAGGCAATCATTAAAAATTCTTTTGCCCAATTATATGTTAATAAATATAGCAACCTAGATGAGATGGATGAATATTTACAAAAATATAAATTGTCTAGATTTACAGTAGAGGAAATAGATTACTTAAATAATATCATAAGAAAAAGAAATTGAACAAGCCATCAAAGAACCCCCTAAG
Organism: Gracilinanus agilis; assembly: GCF_016433145.1. Lineage (NCBI taxonomy): Eukaryota > Metazoa > Chordata > Mammalia > Didelphimorphia > Didelphidae > Gracilinanus > Gracilinanus agilis. Next base: position 71,810,467 of record NC_058135.1, on the reverse strand, counting down.
AAAACATCCCCAGGACCACATGGATTCAAAAGTGAATTCTTTCAAACCTTCAAAGAACAACAAATTCCAACACTACACAAAGTATTTGATATAATAAGCAAAGAAGGATTTCTACCAAACTCTTTTTATTACTGTGACATTGAAATGGCAAATATGGTACTAATCCCAAAGCCAGATGAAAAACAGAGAATTAAAACTATAGAACAATTTGCTTAATGAACATTTATACAAAAATATTAAACAGAATACCAGCAAAAAGTTTCCAGCAAGTGATTGAGAGAGTTATTTGTTATGATCAGGTGGGATTTATACCAGGAATGCAAGGGTGTTTCGATATAAGGAAAACCATTCACATAATTGACCATATCAACAAGCAAAACAACAAAAATCATGATTATCTCAATAGATACTGAACAATCCTTTGACAAAATCCAACACTCATTCCTACTGAAAACTCTAGAAAGTATAGGAATATTAGGACCTTTCCCAAAAATAATAAACGGTATACCTGTAAAACCATCAACAAACATCATCTGCAATGGGGATACTTTAGAAGCATACCCAATAAGATCAGGAGTGAAACAAGGACTCCTACTCTCACCCCTATTATTTACATTGTACTAGAAACACTAGCATTAGCAATTAGAAAAGAAAAAGTAATTGAAGGTATTAAAATAGACAGGGAGGAGACCAAGGTATCACTCTTTGCAGATGATATGATGGTCTACTTAAAAAGTCCTAGAGAATAAAGTAAAAAGTTAGTAGGAATAATCAACACCTATAGCCAAGTTACAGGATACAAAATAAACCCATCTAAATCATCAGCATTTCTATACATATTGCAGCAGCAAGAGTTAGAGAAAGAAATTCCATGTAAAATCACCCTAGATTTTATAGATATTATGATACATAAGTATACATATTATATTATAAACAAGGTTATATATAATATAATATATAATACGTAGGAATCTATCTGCCAAGACAAACACAGGAATTATAAGAACACAACTACAAAACCCTTTCCACACAATTAAAGCTAGATCTAAAGAATTGGAAAAATATTGAGTGCTCATGGGTAAGATGAGCTAACATAATAAAATTTACCATCCTATCCAAATTAATTTACTTATTTAGTGCTATACCTATCAAACTACCAAAACCCTTTTTTTTTTACTGAATTACAAAAAACTATAACAAAGTTCATTTGGAATAACAAAAGACAAAGAATATAAAGGGAAATAATGAAAAAAATATGAGGGAAGGTGGCCTAGCAGTACCAGATATTAAACTGTACTATAAAGCAGTAGTCATCAAAATAATATGGCACTAGTGAAGAGACAGAAGAGAGGATCAGTGGAATAGACTTGGGTTAAGTGACCTCAGAAAGACAGTCTATGATAAACCCAAATAACTCAGCTTTTGGGACAAAACCCCACTATTTGACAAAATCTGCTGGGAAAATTGGAAAACAGTATGGGAGAGATTGGGTCTACATCATCTCCCACTCTATAAATTCAGAATGGGTGAATGACTTGAATAAAAGAAGGAAACTGAGTAAATTAGGCAAATACGGAAGAGTATACTTGTCAGATCTTTGGGAAAGGAAAGATTTTAAAACAAAGCAAGAGTTAGAAAAAATTATAAAATGTAAACTGTTATAATATCTGTGAGGTCTCTTGTATCCTTTTGAGGTGGTAGAAATGATGTACAGAGAGGAATAAGATGACCCTTCCCTTTATAACAGTTGCCCAGGCAGGATCCTTCAGGTCAAGAGGTATATCCCTTCAGGATCCACCTAGGGTTAATTGATATATTGATTTGGGCTCTTTAGCTAGGATAACAACGATATACTGACCGTGTTTTCTCCCTTCACAAACAAGCTTTGAAACTGATTTAGGAAGGTACTTTAAAATGTATATATTAAACAGGAAGGATAAGGGTAAAGACTGTGGTATAGGAGACCCTACTCTAATTATTACTAATGTAATCTCAACTGCTGGCAGATGAAGAATCAATGTAGCTTCCCTCTGGTTCAACCTGGCCAGGACTAAACCAGAGTAGGTAAACTGCTGGGAAATCTTCAGCTTCTTCTTCTATAGATATTCAGCCTTATAGTTGAGTTATGTCCACCCTTTTCCACCCTCTTCTTCATCTCCTGCCCACTTCCTGGATACCTCTCGGGCCCTGGGAAACCTAGATATCTAGATGATGAAACTACTAATATCTAGGGGCAGTAGACACCAAGGTGGTGGTCAAATACAGATTGAAATGGTATCTCAAGTACAGGAAGAGTTTGCAGAGAGATGTTTGCACCCTCTCACTCCAAGACCAGGATCCACCTTTCTCCAGGCTCAGCACAGGTCAAAGACCCAGAATCTCTCCTCAGGATTCTCAACTGCCCCTCCTGCCTCTCGCATGTCTCCCTGGGAACATTCCATCCAACTGACTTATTTGTCAATCAAAGGTGAACTTCAAGCTCCCAGAGATTCAATATAAGAAAACTAAATAATTTTGATTATATTAAACTAAAAAGGTTTTGTACAAACAAAACCAATGCTACCAAAATTAGAAGGGAAGCAACAAATTGGGAAAAAATCTTTATAACAAAACTCTGAAAAAGGTCTAATTACTCAAATATATAAGGAGCTAAATCAATCGTACAAAAAATCAAGCCACTTCCCAGTTGATAAATGGGCAAAGGACATGAATAGGCAATTTTCAGATAAAGAAATCAAAACTACCACAAACACATGAAAAAGTGTTCTAAATCTCTTATAATTAGAGAAATGAAAATCAAAACTACTCTGACTTCATACCTAGCAGATTAGCTAACATGACAGCAAAGGAGAGCAGTGTATGTTGGAGTGGATGTGGCAAAATTGTGACATTAATGCATTGCTGTTGGAGTTGTGAATTCATCTAACCATTCTGGAGGGCAATTTGGAACTATGCCCAAAGAGTTTTAAAAAACTATCTGACTATCTGCTTGGTTCATACCTCAAAGAGATAATAAGTGTGGGAAAACAGAGACATATCCCTATCTCTTTGAGCACTCTCTATTGCCCCTTAAAAGCCTATATTTTGGAGCCTTGGAAAACCTTTCTCTTTGTTCTTTTTCCCTTATTTGGAGAAAGGTTTTTAGGTGAGGGAGGTTTTATTGGAGGCTTCCTCATTTGTACTTGAAAGCTCCTTTTAGACTTATAATGAGCTGCTTCCTGCTCTAACAATGTCTCATTTTCTGAGGAGAGTTCCTCCACCTCTTTGTCAGTTTCTTGATTGGACAGTGAAACTAAAAATTTTAGTCTTAGAATTTTCTCTAGATAAAAGAGGTGTTTTTTTTCCCCCGTGGCTGAAATGCTAGAAATAGCCTGATCTATTCTGGTAGCCTCATGTTAGGGATCCAATGCATCCCTAAACAATGTCCAAAAAGAGAAACTCTCAACTGGCACTTGTTCTTTCCATGTTCAGTGTAGTAATTCTGCAAATCATGGCCAATTTTTTTGCCAGATATCTAAGCTCACTGTTCCTTCTTCAGGAAACCACCAGCTACAAATTTGAATGAAATCAAGAAATTTAGTGAGCTGTCATTTACTTGTTAGTACTCCCCACTTTCAGAGGGTGTGCTTAATTATATCAATGAAAAGTTTTCTTTTTTTTGATCCATTGTGTCCCAGCATGTTAAGCTAATTTTACTTCTAAAGTCCTCCTGGGAGGAATCATCACTGATGAGGAGAACTCTAAAAATTTTTGATTCCCTACCCCAAACCCACTCTCACTTGTGGGCAACCTGCAGTGTTTTGGGTAGCAAACTAAACCATCTGGCTGAGGGTAGAGTTTTTCAGCTCTGAACGGATAAGGATACTTATCTGTCAAGTTCCTGGGTAGGAGGGTGCCACTACCTGCTGGAAACCAGCCAGCAGTTTCCAGTTATCTTGAGAGATGTGATGGTTTAGCTGAGAGGGAGGAATTAAGAGAGTTAGAGACACTGAGTTTTCCAGAAGATTCTCTTTTTGACTTCCTGCAAATCTTTATTTTTATACTTTTTTCTCACAGTTACACAAATGCTGGGAAAATTTACATTTCAAATTCAAAACAGAGAAAAACTCCAGATTATACTGGTTAAACATGAACATCTAAATCCTACATATAGATTACAGCGACAAAACATGCCCCAAGGTTACAAAAACCTTACCGTATGTAAGCTTTATTTTTATAAAAGAACCTTCAACATATTTCAAAAGTGGATTAGAGTGTGAGAACCCCAAAATTCAGGGGGACTTGTCCAATGTGGGAAAGTAGTAAAATATAAGAATGTTTTGGTTTCATAGAGTTAAATTCAGCATGAGAAAATGAAGTGAGAGTGTATTATGTTTTGATGTTGGCATGCTGTGTCCTTTCTACTCTCGAGGCAAAGAGAGGAAAAGATTAAAACAGCTTCAAGGGTATGAACTATTAACTCATTAAATGATGGTTTTATATAGAGAGAGTATTAGGGAGAATTCTATAATGGTAATCTATCAATGGATCTCTATAAAATGATTTCCTACCTATATTACCAAACTTCAGGCACTCCTAAAAATAAAGATTATAGTAATTTTAATAATAAAAAGTATTAATCAGAAAAGCTACACAGAGGGGTCTGATTGGGTATCCATCCATCCTGTGGTCTGATTTTCAGACAATAGGCATCAATTTAAGGCTTTGCCATTTACATTGGCTTGATGGACCCTGATGGAGATCCTTATTTGTCTGAGAGGTTCCCAGCAAATAAGGAAAAAGACTTATACAAAATATTTATAGCCATGCTCTTTGTGGTGGCAAAAATTTGGAAAATGTGGGAATGTCCTTCAATTGTGGAATGGTTGAACAAATTGAGGTATCTGTTGATGATAGAATACTATTGTGCTCAAAGGAATAATGAACTGGATGAATTCCATGTGAAATGGAATGAACTTCAGGAATTGATGCAGAGTGAAAGGAGCAGGTCCAAGAGAACATTGTATGGGAGACTGATACACTGTGATACAATAGAACATAACAGACTTCTCTACTAGCAGCAATGCAAGGATCCACAGCAAGGCTGAGGGACTTTTGAGACAGAAAAGTAGCCACTTTTAGAAGAAGAAATGTGGGAAGAGAAACACAGAAGAGAAACAATTGCTTGAACATATGGGCTGTTGGGGATATTATTGGGGACGTAGACACTAAATGATAACTCTAGTCCAACTATCAATAATATGGAATTAGGTCTTAATCAATGATACATATAAAACCCAATGGAATTGTGCATCAGCTATGGGGGGGGGGGTAGGTAGGTTTGGGTGAGAGGGAAAGAACATGAAACATATAATTGGGAAAATATTCAAAATAAAAATTAAAAAAAGGAAAAAAATTTAAAATTTACAAAAATAAAGTCCTTCAAGATAGAATATAGGTAATTTAGATAGGTAGGAGGCCTTAATAAACCATAGCCAATTTTAATTATCTCTGGTACAGAGGAAAAAGGAGTTCTTCAAAATTTCAGAGGCAAATGAGGTTTTTGCAGTTAAGGTAACCTGGATAAAAGAAACTGATTTGAAGTATAGAAGAAAGAGGAGAAAGAAGAGAGGAAGGGAGGGAGACAGAGACAGACAGAGACAGATGCAGAGAGAGAAGGGGAGGGAGAGAGAAGGGCCAGATATTAAAAAAAAAACAAAAAACTACAAAAATAGTTTGGTTTAATTTTAGCCCCCATTCACCTGTACCAACTTGGTATTTTTTTAGTATACTCATTCTAGAAGAGGATAAAACATAATAGATAAAAGTATATAATAAGGAGAGAGTAGTCAAAGAGAATAAAAACAAAAAAGTTCAACATGAGATCAAATGTTAGGTTCCACTAGACTCGCAGTGATTCCCAAAGTGGGTACTACTACCCCCTGGTGGGTGCTGCAGCAATAAGGGGAGTACTGATGGCCACAGGTGCATGTATCTTTCCTATTAATTGCTATTAAAATTTTAAACAATAATTTCCAGGGGGTTAAGTAATATTTTTCTGGAAAGGGGGCGGTAGGCCAAAAATGTTTGGGAACCACTGCACTAGAGGTTAGCTAATGTGTGTGCCTTGGTCTATTTCTGTGCTTTTTGTGTTAGTGATAGGGGATTTCAAATGGGTATAGGAATCATAAATGTTTTCCTTTCCTCAGAAAAGGAGTTGTAGTTCTTAGAATTATATCATTTATAACTGAGGTGAAAGGGTACCTATTATATAGAGTCAATAGACAGGGAAATATAGCACTATCTGGCCACAGAACCAGTATATGGAGAATACAAGATAAAATAGAAGAAATAAGTCCAGTGAGAAGGAATACAGAGTAACTCTTCCTACTGTCACATTATTCTACCTCCTTCATGAATTAGTATGTTTATAATTGTTGTCAAAAGAGGAAGTGAAGGAGATGAGAAACAGAAAAACAGGGATAGAAAGAAATTGAGGGACAGAGGTATATATAAAGATACAGATTGGGAAAATCATAACATCAGCAATTGAACAAATGAATGAACCAGACAGTAGAAGATATAAGGAAATGTTTGTTTTGTTTACTCTTAGGAATGTTACTTTCTATGAGGGATGCAGATACAATAAAGAAATAATGTGGAAGTATAAATAATGCCCCATGGTTTTGGTTTAGCTCAGTCCTCCTTCCTTCTGATTTAGATTAGTTTATCCTTAAAAAATATATTGAAAACTTCCACAGACTTTAATTAGATCAAAAGACTAAAGGCTTAGACTATAGATAGCACTATCTCTCTGCCTGAGGAAAAAAAAAGCAGCCAAGAAGAGCTCCTGGGGCTCTCTCTAATATTTGACTGGTAAATCATAATGGGTAACTCAGGGAAATGACATTCAGCACAGGCATTGCAGTCTTCAATACCTATCCTTGTTAAATATACTTCCCTTGTTGTGGCTAAGTAAAATTAATGTTAAATAATTTTCTCATTTTGGTCCAATATTGAACATGATCTATCAGAAGGATATGATTGAGACACAACTCCAAACACACATTAATGAGAGATTAGATTGCAGAATAGAATAGAAAGGAAAATAAGTAAGGATGGAGATAAATCACATGAATGCAGAAAAGGTCTATAAATACACATTATTTAAATTAGGAGATTGTAAAGGACAGGGACATGAAATATTCTGGATCACATTTTATCTAGATTAAGAAATGGAAGAGTAAAAAGAAAATAGAAATAAATTTAAGTTATTTAAGATAAAACAATGTAATTAATGGAAGGAAGGCAAGGAAGAATCTGTGAGGTAACATGGTCATAAGTAGCATAAGAAATAGAATTCTCTGATAAATTAAAAGTAGAAAGTTTAAAAAGGAAAACCTAATATTAAATGGATAAAACCCTAAATTAGAATGAATTAATGCCAACAATTTTTGAAAAGTAAAATATTGATTTGCACATGAAAATCAAACTAAAGTAGCAAAATACAAGAAAAACATTAAAAATGTAATTACATATGGACTGAAAATAATGTAGAAAAAATTTACTATGCTCTAAAAAATCTATCAAAGAAAAATTTACAACCATGATTTCACACAAAAGAAAATAAAAAATAAACACTATCACAAGTGATAAAATGGAAAACTATATTATGTTTAAATGTAAGGTGGTCATGAACTCATAAGTATTTCTACCCATATTTTTTACGTATCCAGATCATTTATTTATTCAACAAACATTTATTCAGTGCCTATAATATGCCAGGTACTGGGTTAAGGTGAACATTTATTGGAGAGATGGTAAGGTCCTACTTTTAGGAGAAAATGTTCTTAGTTCTGCAAGAAAATTATTATACATTAATAGATACATATTTACCAAGAATTGCAACTAATTTCTTAAAGCAAAAGGCTCATTAAGATATAAAAGTGACATAGATAAGATATACAATAATCATAGGACATTTAAATGTTCCATTTTCATAGATTAGTAAGTCTCATGGATATTAAATGAAAACTAAAATAGGACTTTAGTGTTGAAAATAGATTGGAAATATGTAAAATGACCTTTGAATAGTAATATTAAAGATTTTGCATATATTTCAGTACCTAAATATTTATCCTGATCTAGTATACATAATTTCTAATAAGTCTAAAGAAACTGACATAAAATAAGTGCTTTACAGAGCACAATACAATGAAAACAGTAACCAATAAAGGAAACAAAAGTTAAACATACACATTCAGTAGGAAATAACTTTATCTCATAATATGTCAAAGAATAATTGCTCTCATGGATGGCATACTGCGCAAAGAAACCCACTTCTAATGTTTAATTACATTACAACCAAAGCAAAAATTTAAATATGTGATGTTTATGGTCATTATGTGCATATAAAGGAGATTTGTAGACTGAGTGCTATAAAGACATTTTTCAGAGAGAAAATTAATATTTCTCTGGAAATTAGATATTGATTAGGAAAGACTTTATGAAAGAAGTAGGTACTTGAATGGGGTCTTCAAAGAAGTAAGATAACTTAACAGTTGAAAACTGAGGTGAAAGGACTATTCATTTTAGGCTTAGAAAATGATGCAAGCAAAGACATAAAGAGAACATTGGGCAAACTGAGAACAGGAAAAGATAGAACTATAACTTTAGAAGTTGGAGAGATCTCAAAGGCTATTTTTCCTGTTATATTTTTTGATGACACACTGCAATGAATCCAGAGACATTTTGCTTAAAATATCAAGCACTGTGAAATCAAGAAACACCTGAACATGAATCATTCACTGCCTATCTAGTTTCCAACTCTGCAGAGAGAGAAGCCCAACCCTCATATCAATCTAAGGTAGGAATAAACATGAAATTAACCATTTGGTATTTACTGTAGCATCATTTTGTCTTTAGTATATAAAAATCTCTTTTCATTAAAAATTAAAATCCCTTTGGAGTCAGCCTAGATTCAAGTATATGCTCCCATGTTCTTTCCTCCTCTAAGATCAATCCATATGGCCTGGTCCGGTCCCTTTAACAACAACAAAAACAGCTCCTTTTCCCCACAAAGGACTAACTAATTTGATTTTCTGAGTCTCAATGTCCATGCTTCATATGTAAAGGAAAGCCTAATGTTCATCAGGCCCAAGGATAAGTGTCTCTAAGGCTTGAAGACTGAAGCAAAGAATGGTCTCAGGCCCAAATGAAAGAAAAGCTACTTATTTTTAAATATTAGCAAATAGAAACTTAATGGTTAAGTGAATTGACCTGCCACGCAGATAGAATTTCTGTCCATTTAAATAGGATGTCCCAGAGATATCTCAAAGCCAACATGTCCCAGAGAGAAATATAATAATTTTTCCTCAAAAACCCTTCTCTCTGGAAAACATACCTTTCTGTCAAACTTATTATCATTCTTTCAGTCTCTCAGATTCATGCCCTGAGTGTTATTCTGAACTCTACTTTTTCATACTACCAATATTTAACTAATATCCAAATTATAAATTTTCTTCTTTCACAATATCACAATATCTTTGCTACCAACTTAGCTTAGGTCCATATCTAAATCTCCCTCCTAGAGTATTGCAACAATCTCTTAAACGACTTTCATCCTCAAGTTCCTTATCCCTAGGTCCATATCTAAATCTCCCTCCTAGAGTATTGCAACAATCTCTTAAACGACTTTCATCCTCAAGTTCCTTATCCCTCCAGTCCTTAAACACAAATATAACCATTGAAATTCACCCAAATAACCAACTCCCTTATTGTTTTTGGAAGGACCATAATCTTATCTTTTTAGCTTTGTAAGTATGACATAACCATATGGCAAAACTTCTTTCAGTCTGAATGAATGGACATTTCTCCCTTCCTCCCAGACTTTTAAATCTAATCAAATTAGTCTTTTCTCTCACACAGTGCATTTTGTCTTCTATTTCTTTTGTTACATAGTGATACCTAACATTAATATAACATTAATTTTGTGCCATGAATTGTGCTATGAACTCTATAATTACTATCTCATTCATTCCTCACACTAATTCTTTTAGATAGGTGTTATTATTATTCCTGTTTTATAGACAAGAGTTTAAGTGAGTTCCCCAAGGTCACTGAGCTAGAAAGCAACTAAAGCTGGATTTGAAGTACCTTTTTTTATTTTTTTAGTCTAGGTTTCTTTTGTGAAATAGAAATGGATTTACCAAGAATCCCAGGTCCATGACCCCCCACCCCTCTCAATTGTTGTTTCTACTTTATTTAAAAATATTATTTGCCAATTTTAATAATATTTTTCAGACATTTTGCTGTTTTCTCTTTTTCTCTCAAACCTTCATTCTTCCCAAGATGGCAGGTAATATGATATACTCTGTACATGTTATATTTCTTTATTCAGTATGTTGAAAAAAAAAGATACAATGATTGCATTTGAGAAAAGATCATGGGAAAAAACAAATGAAGAAATGGAATCCATCCAGACTCCATGAGTTCCTTTCATGGTAGTAGATTGACAGTTTCCTCATTTGTTCCTTGGAGTTGTGCTATATCCTTGCATTGCTTCACTTGCATCACTTCCACATAAATCTTTCCAGGTGTGAGTGTGTGTGTGTGTGTGTGTGTGTGTGTGTGTATGTGTGTGTG
>NC_058135.1:71787914-71796854 GCF_016433145.1 Gracilinanus agilis | reverse complement strand
TGTGTGTGTGTGTGTGTGTGTGTGTGTGTGAGAGAGAGAGAGAGAGAGAGAGAGAGAGAGAGAGAGAGAGAGAGAGAGAGAGAGAGAATCTTATTTATCATTTCTTATGCCACAATAATATTCCATTGTAAGCTTATACCGGAACTTGTTCAGCCATTTCCTAAAGAATGGACAACCCTTCAGTTTCCAGTTGTTTCCTACCACACAAAACACTAGTATAAATATCTTTGTAAAAGAAGTATTTTTCCCCTATCTTTCATCTCTTTGGGATACAGATCTGCTAGTGCTATTTTGGGGTCTAAAAGTATCCACAGTTTTGTCATCTTTTGGGCATGGTTCCACATTGCCATCCAGAATGGTTATATCAGTTCACAGCTCCACCAACAGGGTATTAGATTCCATTTTTATGCATCCACTCTAACATTTATAATTTTCTTCTCTATCATATTAGCTAGTCTGATGGGTGTGAGATGGTACCTCAGAGTTGTTTTAATTTTACATTCTCTAATAGTGATTTAGAACATTGTTTTTCATATGATTAAAGATAATTGTCAGTTCTTCAACTAAGAGTGGTCTGTTCAAATACTTTGACTATTTGTCAGCTGGGGATGAACTTATGTCTTTCTGGTTCCAAAGCATCCCTTTCATCCACTGTGCTACCTAGTGACCATCGTTGCAATGGTCACCTCAAATGCTTCAAATTCATTGCCTCTTTGCTTCTGTTTCTTTCACAATATATATTCAATCATCTTCTTTCTAATGAAGCATTTGCTCATCACTAACCTTTCAATTGCAAATACCTTCACTCTCACATTATTTTCTATTTGATTGTTTCATCTAAATATTCATTTATTCTCTTTATATTTGTGTCATATATATTTAGACAGGTACTTGTCTCTTCCATTAGAAAGTAAATTCCATGAAAACAAAGGTCATCATTATCTTTGAATTTTGTTGCCTTTCAAAGTGGTCATGGTTGTAGTAGTAGTTGCTTAATAAATATTTGTTAGTTGATTGATTTCATTGTATTAATTGCCTCTTGTAGCAGCTACATCAACATAAAGTAGATCTTAAATGATAGAGAGGTCCTAATCCCTCTTGCCAGGTTATAAACATTTTATTTTGTTTGTGGCTGGAGGGCTTGCTTTATGTTTCTTAAGGTGTGAGAAAATTCATGCTTCAAATGATCCCTTGTTAAATGCGGTTTCATTTATATAAATTACTGCTAAGATTTGTATAAAATTCAAAATTTACAAAGCATTAGAAATTGTGCTGATCTAAATGCTGTGCTAATGAAACATCTGTACCTATATTTTAACGTATGCAAAAGGAAAGTATGAAATGTAGTTGAACCAAAACCAAGGCAATAAAATAGTTTGTAATTTATATGGATTTTATCCAGGAAGAAAATTATATGGCAAAATTTCCTAAGCAAGATGAACATGTGCTTAAAAACTAATCCTGAATCATTTCATTCCAACTCTTCCAAATTATGCTGTATACTTTATGTTGCAATTTCATTGGTGTTTAATAATGGGAAAAAGTGAAATATGTGAAAGGATTTCTTGTATTGAAATTTAATAGAATGTCATAGAGTAAGCAGCATAAAAACAAGTATACCTTTTCAATTATGGTGAATTTTTTTTAATTAACCCAAATATGTTTCCATTTTTATTAGTATTCTAAGGATAATTCATCAAAGAACTTCCATATTATCAATGTGACTAGTTGTGCTTCTTCAGTTTAAATTATTTTATTTATTGAAGAATATACATACAATTTCCATTCATTAAAATTAACATTAAGAAAATTATTAGAATTTCAAAAAAATATTGGGATATAAATTAATTATCTAAAACTCAATTGAATTTTGGAAAAATAGCCTATGAAGAGAAAAATCAGATTTTCTTATTCCTTTTTTTATGTATAGTGGCCCCATTTAGAGAAATCTAATGATAAAAATGGGTCCTAATCCTTAGCAAATGTGGGGATCATAACTAGATTCCCCTAGTAAAAAATAGACCAATACCTTACCCCATATACCAAAGTAAAGTTAAAAGGTATGCATGATTTAAAAATAAAGTGTGATACCATAAACAAATGAGGGGAGCACCTAGGGATAAGTGAAGAATTTAGGTCAAAGCAAGAAATAGAAAACATTATAAGTAGATAACTTTGACAAAATTAAATTAGAATTTCTGCACAAAGAAAAGCAATGCAACTAAGATTAAAAAGCAAAACACAACCTGTGAAAATATATTGGCAAGGAATCTTTATGTAAAGTCTTTCTGACAAATGCTTAATTTCTCAAATATAGAACTGAGTAAAGTTCTAAAGAATACAAAGTATTTCACATATAACAGGTAGACAAAGTATGAAGAGGCAATTATCAGATAAAGAATTTAAAACTATTTTTAGTCATATGAAAAAATGCTTCAAGTCACTATTGATTTGAGAAATGCAAATTAAAGCTACTTTAAGGTACCATTTCACACCTATCAAATTGGCTGACATAACAAAATATGGAAAATAAAATGCCAGAGAGGAATTGGAAAAAAGAGGGATACTAATAAACTAAAGGTAGAAAAATTGTGAATGGATACATCATTTCTAGAGCAATCCGGGACCATGCCCATAAGGACCATGAGACACTGAATACTCTTTGACCCAATTATACTATTACTAGTCTGTATCCCAAAATGAGTAAAACTAAGTGCAAAAACCTCCCTGAATAAAAATATTTATAGCAGCTTTTTAGGGGTTAGAATGAAACAGAAATGGAAGGGATGATCATCAATTGGGGAATGGCTGCTGGGGTATATGCTTAGAATAGAATACTATGAAAGTTTATAAAAGGTGTCTTAGTGAATAATATAGATAATAAATCAGGAAAGTGTGGTATGATTATCTTTTTTTAATGAGGACCCAATTAAAATTGGTTGCATCAATGCATAGTAGATCCAATCAGCAGTTTCATGATTTCTTGCAGCAACATTAAGAAAAATTTTAGACAGAATAATGAAGTAAAGTATGCTTAAGGTCTGGCAAATCTGGTCTTGTCACTGGTCTTATCAGTGATAAGATGAGTGTTCAAAAAGAGAAGGTAGTTTAGAGTTCAACTGATTCATCAAGGACATGTGGTCAGAAAGGGAAAAAGAGTTCATCCTGTTGTGAGGAAGATTATGTAGTATTAGTTCCATATTGTTTATATGGACCTAGCAGGAAGGACTGGAGCATTCCAAGATGGAATGAAGGAGCAGGAAGTAGGGCTTGTGCTCTGGGAGAGACTCCATTAGTGGTTGGCACAAACTGTTGCTAGCCCTGGGAGATCTCAGAGTTAAGGAGACCTGCATCCTGATTCCCTGGGATCCTAAGTGGTGGTGGCTTTCAGCAAGTGGAGAAGACCTACAGAGCTGCACCAAGTGGAGGAGGAGTTTGGGAACTGGTGGACAGCATCTCAAGCACATTCTCTCTACTTGGGTACCTTGGACCACCTTGGCTTTTGGTATCCTGTGATCATCTGTGGATTACCGTGAGAACCCTCAAAGCCACCCTCAGGCCCTTTAGCTGTGCTGGTCAAACATGGTGGAACCAGGTTTGAAGCTGACTTCCCAGTGACTCCCGCAACTGCTCCTTTGGGCCCTGCCTGCTTAGGTCACTAAGATTAGAGAAGTCAAGTCCTCCCCTGTCCCTGTGGTTTTGCCCTTTAGGTTTTAGTGTAGAATTCCTTATCCCACCTTTATTTAGTTAAACATAATTTAAACTGTTCAAACCTTTTACCTTGCCTGCTGGTTCAAAGACTATGGTCTAGTGGTGAGCTGGGTGACAGTTGGCCAACAGCCATTCTTGGCAGTTAAGAGCAGCTTAGCTGTGTACTCTGGTCTACCTATCCTGGTTTTTCCTGTCTCTCCTTCAACCCAGTGTGTGTACCCACAACCATTTAGGTTATATTTTAACATCCCTGGTGCCACCATTTTTTTACAATCAAAGTAAGGGAAATACACTATGATTGAATTGAGAGATAGAGGGGACTGAAAATCACAGAACATAAAAAGATTCATTTAAAATTACTGTTGCATAGAGAAAGAAAAAAAAATAAAAAGGGGTTTAATAAGATAAAGGAAATTAAACTTGTCAAACATGGTAGTAGAATATTTGTTTAAGATTGCAAGATCCAGGGTGTGTTCATACTGATTTGTAAAATAGATAGAGTAAAGGAATAGAAAGAAACAGGTATTTGAAATGGCAGAGCAGGCTATAAAATTACATAGATGTAAGAGTCAGTGGATTTGCTATTGAATCTACTGTTAGGCTTGGTTTGAGGCTAGGTAGATATAACATCCTATTTGAATTTGTACTCAATCAGCTCAACTATAGGATAGTGTTTCATAGATGAGTGCATTAACTATGGGGTAGGAAGGATAGGCAAGATCATGATACCTGGAAATGTGGTATCCAGAGGTACTATTTGGAATAAGAGAAAGAGATAGAGGTATGAAAGAGGACTGAAAAATCCCTGAGGTGAAATATTTTGGGAGATTTATCAAGCATTATTCTCTTCTTTTTTTTTTAAAAAAAACCCTTAATTTCTGTGTATTGGCTCCTAGGCAGAAGAGTGGTAAGGGTAGGCAATGGGGGTCAAGTGACTTGCCTATGGTCACACAGCTGGGAAGTGTCTGAGGTCAGACTTGAACCTATGACCTTCTGTCTCTAAGCCTGACTCTTAATCCACTGAGCTACCCAGATGCCCCCATTATTCTTTTCTTTAGTAAAAATGGTTATAAATTCCCAAAATTAACTTTGGTTGATGATTTCATGGATATTTTATCTTGTCAGAAAAACAAGAAATAAATATAAATATTATTTTATAATACTGAATAAAAAATATTAGAACATCTTTCTTGGTGAAAAATTTTGTTCAATATCTGATATCATATACTGGTTTATTAAAATGTCTATATATGTTAATGAATTTAGTGAAATAGACATAGAATCATCCACAACCAGAACTGAACAAAAGGTTTTTAGATGCAAGTAAATAATGTTAATAATAATAATAATAAACCTGAAACACCCAAGCTTATCAGTTAATTATTCATGTTCTGTTTTTATTTCTAGCTGCTCTGAAGCTTGCTGATGTTTGTACTCTGCTAGTTTTAAGTGTGCATTTCAAACATCCCAGCCAAATTAAACTGTCACTTTCTATTAAAAAATCTATATAGGGAGGTTTTTAATTTACTGATTTGAGTTTTAGAATAAAATGTCTGAGGAGTATTAGATTACAAATTAAAGGCAAGAAAAGCTCTGACATCTCCATAGGAGAAGGAAAATGAGAAAAATAACTATGCATGTCTAAAGTAAAATCTTACAGGGATGTTTTTATTTTTTAAAAAGATTCTAATGTAATGATTTAATTTAATATTACTTTTTATACTCTTTGAGTACCGTTATATTTAGGAGAAAAGAATGGGCTAAATCAAATTTATATAAAGAAAAATAAAGACATGATTTGAAAAATATTGATATAGGTATCATGACTTACAAATAATGCCCCCCAAAATTGGAGAGGTGAGGAAAAGTTAACATTAATGAATGAAGAACAAGTTGATGTTCTTTCTTTTTTTTTTCTTTTTTTTAGAATATTTTTTCATGGTTACATAATTCATGATAATTCGCCCCACACACCCTTTCCTCCCCCTTCCCAAATCCAGTAAGCAATTCCACTGGGGTATACATGTATCATTGTTCAAAACCTGTTTCTGTGTTATTCATATCTGCAGAAGCATGATTCTTTAACATCAAAACCCCAAATATATCCCCATCACATTATGTGATAGATCATATATTTTTCTAATGAATTTCTGTTTCCACAGTTCTTTCTCTGGATGTGGACAGCATTCTTTCTCACAAGTTCCTCTAAATTATCCTAGGTCATTGCATTTCTACTAGTAGAAAAGTCTATTACATTCTATTGTGCCATAATGTATCAGTCTCTGTTTAAAATGTTCTTCTGGTTCTGCTCCTTTTGCTCTGCTTCAATTCCGAGAGGTCATTCCAGGTCACATGGAATTTCTCCAGTTCATTATTCCTTTTAGCACAATAGTATTCTATCACCAACAGATACCCCAATTTGTTCACCCATTCCCCAATCAATGGACACCCCCTCATTTTCAATTTTTTTGCTACCACAAAAAACATGATTATAAATATTTTTGTTCAATATTTTTTCCTTACTATCTCTTTGGGGTACAAATCCAGCAGTGGTATGGCTGGGTCAAAAGGTAGGCATTCTTTTAAGGCCCTTTGGACATAGTTACAAATTGCCCTCCAGAGTGTTTGGATCAATTTACAATTCCACAAGCAGTGTATCAGTGTTCCAACTTTGCCACATTTCCTCCAATATTTATCATTTTCCTTTGCTGCCATTTTGGCTAGTCTTCTAGGTGTAAGGTGGTACCTAAGAATTGTTTTAATTTGCACTTCTCTAATAAGCAGGGATTTAGAATATTTTTTCATGTGTTTATTGATTTTTTTTTATTTCATCATTTGAAAACTGCCTATTCATATCCCTTGACAATTTGTCGATTGGGGAATGCCTTGATTTTTTTTTTTGGTAAATTTTACTTATGTCCTTATATATTTGGGAAATTAAACTTTTGTGTGAGAATTTTGTTATAAAAATGTTCTCCCAGTTTGTTGCTTTCCTTCTAATTCTGGTTGCATTGGTTTTGTTTGAACAAAAGATCTTTAATTTGATATAATCAAAGTCATTCATTTTACATTTAGTCATAATCTCTATTTCTTGGTTGGTCTTAAGTTCCTTCCTTTCCCACAGATCTGACAGGTATAGTGTGCTATATTTACCTAATTTATTTATGATTTCACTCTTTATATTTAAGTTACATACTCATTTTGAATTTATCTTGGTATAGGGTATAAGATGTTGATCTAAACCTAATCTTCCCAGTACTGTTTTACAGTTTTCCCAGCAGTTTTGTCAAATAGTGAGTTCCTGTCCCCAAAACTGGGGTCTTTGGATTTATTGATCAATAGCTTACTGAGGTCATTTACCCTTAGTCTCTTCCATTGATTCACCTTTCCATCTCTTAACAAGTACCATATTGGGTTTTTTTTATTAAATTTAAATATTTATTAATATTCATTTTAACATGGTTTCATGATTCATGCTCCTACTTTCCCCTTCACCCCCCACAATCCCCCACCCATGACCGATGCACATTGCCACTGGTTTTGTCATGTGTCCTTGATCAAGACCAATTTCCAAATTGTTGGTAGTTGCATTGGTGTGGTAGTTTCGAGTCCACATCCTTAATCATGTCGACCCTGACCCATGCATTCAAGAAGTTGTTTTTCTTATACGTTTCCTCTCCTGCAGTTCTTCCACTGAATGTAGGTAGCATCCTTTACCCTAAATCCCTCAGAGCTGTCCTGGGTCATTGCATTGCTGCTGGTATAGAAGCCCATTACATTCGATTTTACCATAGTATATCAGTCTCTGTGTACAATGTTGTTCTGATTCTGCTCCTTTCACTCTGCATCAGTTCCCAGAGGTCTCTCCAGTTCGCCTGGAACTCCTCGAGTTTATTATTCCTTTTAGCACAATAGTATTCCATCACCCGCATATACCACAGTTTGTTCAGCCATTCCCCAATTGAAGGACATACCCTCTTTTTCCAGTTTTTTGCCACCACAAATAATGCAGCTATAAATATTTTCGTAAAAGTCTGTTTATCTATGATCTCTTTGGGGTGCAAACCCAACAACGGAATGGCTGGATCAAAGGGAAGGCATTCTTTTATAGCCCTTTGAGCATGATTCCAAATTGCCAGCCAGAATGGCTGGATCAGTTCACAACTCCACCAGCAATGCATTAATATACCAATTTGGCCACATCCCCTCCAACATTCATTACTCTCCCCTTCTTTCATTTTAACCAATCTGCTAGGTGTGAGGTGATACCTCAGAGTTGTTTTAATTTTCATTTCTCTAATTATTAGAGATATAGAACACTTTCTCATGTACTGATTGATACTTTTGATTTCTTTACCTGAAAATTGCCTATTCATGTCTCTTGCCCATTTATCAATTGGGGAATGGCTTGATTTTTTATACAATTGATTTAACTCCTTGTATATTTCACTAATTAGACCCCTGTCAGAGTTTTTCGTTATAAAGATTTTTCCCAATTTGTTGTTTCCCTTCTGATTTTGACTACATTGTTTTTGTTTGTACAAAAGCTTTTTAGTTTAATATAATCAAAACCATTTAATTTACATTTTGTAATTTTCTCTAACTCTTGCTTGGTTTTAAAGTCTTTCCTTTCCAAGAGATCTGACAAGTATACTATTCTATGTTCACTTAACTTATTTATAGTTTCCCTCTTTATATTCAAGTCATTCACCCATTCTGAATTTATCTTGGTGTAGGGTGTGAGATGTTGACCTAGACTTAATGTCTCCCATATTGTTTTTCAAATTTCCCAGCAGATTTTGTAAAATAGTGGATTCATATCCCAAAAGTTGGGCTCTTTCGGTTTATCATACACTGTCTTGCTGATGTCATTTACCCCAAGTCTATTCCATTGATCCTGCTTTCTATCTCTTAGCCAGTACCATATTGTTTTGATGACTGCTGATTTATAGTATAGTTTAATATCTGGTACTGCTAGGCCCCCTTCCTTCACATTTTTTTCATTATTTCCCTTAAAATTCTTGATCATTTGTTATTCCAAATGAAATTTGTTATAGTATTTTCTAATTCAGTAAAGAAGTTTTTTGGGAGCTTGATAGGTATGGCGCTAAATAGGTAAATGAATTTGGGTAGAATTGTCATTTTTATTATGTTAGCTCATCCTACCCATGAGCAATCAATGGCTTTCCAATTGTTTAGATCCAGTTTTATTTGTTTGGAAAGTGTTTT
>NC_058135.1:71748894-71785055 GCF_016433145.1 Gracilinanus agilis | reverse complement strand
TATATATATATATATATATATATATATATATATATTTTTTTTTTTCATATATATAAACTGAACCAAAAAAGAAATGACTTGCCCAGGTTCAAACAGAGAGTGATTTTCTATGGCCAGATTTGAACCAAGAACTAAGGTCTTTCTGACTCGAGACCTGCTACTCTATCCACTGTGTCACCTAGCTTCCCTAGAGAGAACAAATGAAATATTCACTCTAGTATCTCAAGACCGCAATGAATTTGTCATCTCATAAATATGTCATTTTTTTAGAATATATAAGATTACAATTCATTCTGTGTTATCCTAGTCCTTAATATCCTTTTAATTCATTAAAATTCTTTTCATGTTTATATAATTTCAATAATAATGTTCTGAAATTCTGCTAAGCATATTCACTTCCCACAACTAAAACTCCTTAAGATATCATGTAATGTATGGTGTACATGTGTAATCATACAATATATATTTGCACATTGTAAAATATGGCATATCATTTACAGTAGAATAAAATTTATGTAGATTAAATTATAGATCAAAGTATACAGTCTTACACTTCATTTCCTTCATGAGTTTCTTATTGTATGTGTGCTATGTGTCTTCTGTCTTAGCATGAGAGGTATGGAAATATGGAATGTATTGTCAGAAGATGGGAGAATAGGGCATGAATATTACTCACTCTCCTAATAACCCCTACAAACAATCAAAAATAACTCCAAGGGATCAAATCTAAAAGTAGCCAAAACAGACAAGAGTCTGAAGTGAAGCTGAATAGTTTGGGAAAACTAGAGAGGAACTGATTTTCCTAGCCTCAGTCCTACCATATGGTCATAAGGGCAAGAATAGAACAGAGTAGAATCAAGAAGGTAACCCCTTAGGGAAGGATTGGCATCCTCTATTTGTTTGCTGAGCCAATGGAACTTCATCCCCAAGAATACAGTTAGAATCCTCAGGCAGAGGGCCCTAAGAACAACTGTGTTTGCTGGGACCTCAGATGATGATAGACTTCCCTCCTTTGCTGCTCACAGCTGGGAATTGAAGGAGTAAATGTCATCTATATCCCCTGGGAATCACATCTTTGCCTAGGAATTTTGAAGAGGGACATATGGTCCAAAGACACAGAGTCAAAGTGAGTATAATGGAATGAGCCCAAATGGTATAGGAACAGAACAGAAAGAGGTAGGGTTGAATGAATCTCTCACATGGAGAAGGAATGACTGGAGGAACTGCCACAGAGAAGGGGTGGAGAGGGTAGATGGCTACTACTCTAATCAGACCTGGGATAAAGAGAGAACAACATACATAATTAGAAGGGTAAACATTTCTTTAATATACACAGAAACAGAATGGAAAGGGGTATGGATAAAGGAAGAATTAGGAAAGGGAGTATTTATCTAGAGGTAGGATGAGAAAGGGAAGACAATAGGGAAGAACTCTTAGGAAAAAATAGTTGAGGGATTTTTAGAAATAGTCATATCAAGAAGTAGGAGGGCAAAGTTGTGAGGGACAAGGAGAGTATGTTTTGAAAAGTGGATAAGACAAGAATTAAATGGTAAGGGAAAAGGGACAAGGGGAGGACCTTTGCAATTAGTTGGGCAAAAGGAGAGGATAAATGAGGATTTGGGGAAAGGAGTATGAATTGGTGAGGTATTGGACATCTGAGGAGGAATATGGCAAAAAGAGAGGTTGAGGTGGAGAAACCATGAGGAGGAACAGAGGAGACGGAAATTTATAACTAGTAACTATGACACTGAATGTAATGGAATGAGTTCACCCATGGGAAGAAAATGGGAACCAGAAAGTGCCAAAATGCAGGACCTGAAAATGTGTTGTTTACAAAAAGCACACGGAAAGTGAGAGCCAAACATAGAGTGAAGTCAAGGGACCACAGAAAATATATTATGTCTCAGCTGATCCAGAGAAAGCAGTGATAGCAATCATGATCTCTGACAGAGTTGGGACTAAAATGAATATAAATAAAAGGGATCAACAGAGTAACTATGCTACTTTGGAGACAGCACTGTGGATAATGAAGCATTATCAATATTGAACCGATATGCACCAAGAGTTTTAGCATGCAGATTTTTAAAGAAAAAACTAATGAGATACAGATGGAAATTCCCCTCTCAGAATTACATAAATCTACACAAATAAAGAAGAAAAAAGTTAAGGAGATTAATGGAATCTTAAATAAATTAAATAGGATAGATATCTGGATAATCTGGTACAACTGCCTGAGGTTAGTAGTAGATCTGAGCCTGAGCATATACAAAATCCAAACATAGTTTCAGGAAGTATTACAATGACTGTAAATATTCTGCAGAAGTCTTACTTTAACATTAATCATACTATGGAGGAATTCCTGTATTCCAGAGGGGTTGTAGCATTGGAACAAAAGTTCCACTGGATATGACAAAGCTGAAAAAAACTTGTTTTGGAAAAAGCATGATCCTGGCAACAGATTTTTACTATTGAAATCTGGTAACTGAGATCATACGGGTTAAAGTTATCAAATTAAATGGTGATAGGAAAAAGGAGAAATAGGTAGAATATTACATTCATAGAGCTAGGTACAATATTACATTTGTAGAGCAGCTGTGGAAACAAAATGGAAAATACATGTAGAGCTGTAAAACTGTTCATACTCATTGACCTAGAGGTCTCATTACTAGAATTAAGCTCTAAGTGAATTATTGAATGAGTAAACAGCTTTTATGTATGAATACATTCATGGAAGTTTTGCAATGACATAACTTGACATTACACAAATACAATTAATGGGAGAAATTGCAGGTTACATTGTGATATCAGAATAATGGATTTTATTATGTTATTAGAAATGACAAATATTAGAAATATAAAGAAAAGAAGAGAAATGTATTAAGAGAAGTGTGAAGACAGGATTAACTCTCCCTTTGTCTATTTTTAGCTAATCAAATCAAGAACTTAAAGTATCCCTACTTAATACTAAGTAAGAGAATTCATGAGTGGCTTACTAGAGTAAGCTTACACCTCCAAAGACCACTGACACCCTCTCTACCCCCCATGTAGTGCTAGGCAAATTGAAAGATTGCAATTGGTTTTATGTGAAGAAGAGGGGAGTGTAAGGAAGTGACAGGAAGTGACATGGGAAAAGGAGCATAAAAAAAGAAACCAGAATGGTTTCCTTTCATTCTTTCCTGGCTTCTGGAGAGATTTGTTCCAGACCATTTCTTCCTGGCATTTGGAGTAAGTGGCTGAGATTCCTGCCTTGGCTTTGGAGGAGGCTGCATTAGTGGAACTCTGGCTGAAGACACCACTGGGACTGCTGGCTGAGGATTACCGGAAAATCCATGTCAAGATAGAGACCTTGGGGATGCCCCTGCTGAAGCTGAGCCAAACTTCACCTGAGAAGGGGTGGTAAGCTTGTTAGAATCTATATTTTTCCACTTTCACTCTTTGCACCTTATAGAGAACCTGCTCTAAAACCAGAGACTAATCTGAGTGGCCTAGGGTGGTCATTGGATGTAAAGAATGAAACAGATTGGAAGCACGGCTTGTTAGCTCATAATATTTCAAGAAATACTGAAGTAGCCACTTTATTATAAAGGAAATTAAAGATCCCCTTCCCCCAAAAGCCCAAGAAAGTTTCCCATGGTTACAGAGAGCAGGATTTTTACTATAATCAAAACAAAAGCCTTACAAGCCTCCAGGTGTAGATAAAAAAACCTATGCTAAACTATCAACTATATGAGTTATCTTTAAGTGGAGCCTGGGACATCTTGTTAGGCTGGAAAGTCCCAGCAGTTTCTCAGCCTTGATGGTATTAAACAATTTTTTGAGCCTTATTATTTTACTTTAATTCTGGGCAAAATGCCCTGCCAAGGGTTTGACCTTGGCCATACCAGCCATCTGTGTTATTGGTCAAAAGGGAACAGAGTTAGCCCCCCTCCTGCTGGAGTGCTGAGAGCCCAAAGCTTTTTCAATAAGACTATAATGTATTTTGAAGGAAGGTGAGAATTATAAAAGGAATCAAAGGAGGAATCTCAGATTTTTATCTTAGATATCCCACTCTGTCTCGACCCAATAGGGAGAAAGCCAATACATGGCTCTGCCGGTCTATATTGATCTTTTGAGGGGGTCCAGATAAAAATATCTACTTGAGATTCTAATTTCTCTTAATAGCTCCCGACACCACCTCTTTGTAAATAAAAGCTGCTAAAAGTCATTTTTTTTAAAACCCTTGACTTCGGTGTATTGTCTCATAGGTGGAAGATTGGTAAGGGTGGGCAATGGGGGTCAAGTGACTTGCCCAGGGTCACACAGCTGGGAAGTGGCTGAGGCTGGATTTGTACCTAGGACCTCCTGTCTCTAGGCCTGGCTCTCAATCCACTGAGCTACCCAGCTGCCCCCTAAAAGTCATTTTTAATTAAGCTATAATGTTTTCAAATTGGTGACCACAGTAATACATTATTTTTTAATTTTTTTTAAATTTTAAACCCTTAACTTCTGTGTATTGACTTATAGGTGGAATATTGGTAAGGGTAGGCAATGGGGGTCAAGTGACTTGCCCAGGGTCACACAGCTGGGAAGTGTCTGAGGCTGGATTTGTACCTAGGACCTCCTGTCTCTAGGCCTGGCTCTCAATCCACTGAGCTACCCAGCTGCCCCCCACAGTATTACTTTATAACATTCATATTTAGCATAAAACCTAAATTTAATTCTTACAGAAGAAAAGAATAAGAATAATACCAATAATACCTACTATGGTTACATTAAAAAAAAACAAACAGCTACAAAATCAAGAAAAAAGTATACAAGTAAAATAAATACAAAGGGAACTGAAAAATAGAAGATGTTTATTTTAGAACACATATATAATTTGCATATTGATAAATAAATTGTAAACAATGTAGAATTTCGGGATTTGCACACAATTTTTATGGCCTTGGTCAGTGCAATTATTTTTGGTGATAGTGGTAATACTTATATATATATATACTGATAATAAAAAAAGGAAATTTGGAAATAAGGATTACATGAAAACACTGCTATGATCTATATTAGATTACCTCCTTGGTTAGTGGGTGAGGGAGAAAGAGAGAAAATCTGAAAAGTAAAATGTCAGAAAATTGTCAGAGGGGAGTTAGGTGGCTCAGTGGATTGAGAGCCAGGCCTAGAAATGGGAGATCCTATGTTCAAATCTGGCCTCAGACACTTCTAGTTGTGTGACCCTGGAAAAGTAATTGATTCTCCCCTCCATATTGTCTAGCCTAGTGATTGGCAATCTTTTGAGCTTCATATGTCAAAATTAGCCAAAATAGTGAGCATAACTTGGGTGGTGTGTCACTTTGAGAAAAAAAAAACCAACATAATTTCATGATATTTATAGTTCTTTTGGTTTATTATTTAGAATATTTCCCATGGTTACAAGATTCATGTTCTTTCTCTCTCCCTAAACCCATCCCCACTTCTATCCCCATAGCTGATGCTCAATTCCACTGGGTTTTACATATATCATTGATCAAGACCTATTTCCATATTATTGATAGTTGCACTAGGGTGATTGTTTAGTGTCTACATCCTTAATAATATGCCCAGCAACCCATGTGTTAAAGCAGTTGTTTTCCTTCTGTGTTTCTACTCCTCCAGTTCTTCCTCTGAATGTGGATAGCTTTCTTTCTCATAAATCCCTCAACATTGTTTTGGATCATTGCATTGCTGCTAGTAGAGAAGTCCATTATGTTTTATTATACCACACTGTATCAGATTCTGTATACACCACTCTCCTGGTTCTTCTCCTTTCACTCTGCATCAATTCCTGGAGGTCATTATAATTCACATGGAATTCCTCCATTTCATTATTCCTTTGAGCACAATAGTATTCCATCACCAACAGGCACCACAATTTGTTCAGCCATTCCCCAATTGAAGGACATTACCTCATTTTCCAGTTTTTTGTTTTTTTTTTTGCCACCACAAAGAGTGCAGCTATAAATATTTTTGTACAAGTCTATTTCCCTATAATCTCTTTGGGATATAAACCTAGCAATGGTATTGCTAAATCAAAGGGTATACAGTCTTTTAAAGTGCTTTGAGCATAGTTCCAAATTGCCCTCTAGAATAGTTGGATCAATTCACAACTCCACCATTAATGTCCTAATTTTGCCACATCCCCTCCAACATTCACCACTTTCTTTTGCTGTCATGTTAGCTGATCTGCTAGGTGTGAGGTGGTACCTCAGAGTTGTTTTGATTTGCATTTCTCTAATTATAAAAGATTTGGAACACTTTTTAATGTGTTTGTTGATAGTTTTCATTTCTTTATCTGAAAATTGTCTACTTATGTTCCTTGCCCATTTATTAATTGGGGAATGGCTTTATTTTTTGTACAATTGGTTTATCTCCTGATATATTTGAGTAATAGACCTTTGTCAGAGTTGTTTTTTTTTTTTATAAAGGTCTTTATTATGTTGAGAAGAATAAACAAAGTGCTTGGTTTGACATTCAAAATGCTTTACAACTTAACCCCTTCTTACTATTCCACTCTTTGTGTACTATTTTCTGACATATATTATTTGATCCAATGACACTGGCCTCTTGGCTCTGGGGATTCTCTCTGACTGTCCCTTATATCTGGAACACTCTCTGTCCCCTGCTTTACTGAATTCCCTTCTTCCTTTCCTTCTTAGTCCCAGCTAAGATCCCATCTTCTACAAGAAATTTTCCCTAGTCACGCTTAATTCCAGTGCCTTACCTCTTATTCCTTATTTATATAGTGACTAGCTTGTTTTTATATGTTTGTTTTCATATTGCTTCTCCTATTAGATTATAAACTCATTGAAGGTGGGTACTGTCTTTGGCTTTGTTTTGTACCCCTAGCAATTAGGACATTGTCTGACACATAGTAAGTGTTTAATAAATGTTCATTGATTAATTGATTGATATTCCATCAATTATCAGGTCTTGTCTACTGTTGCGATAAAAAATGATAAAGACTGATATAAATATAGAAATAAGTATTTTTATTAAAACCGTGGCCATGCTGGTAAAATATATATAAGACCGCGCCTGTAAGTATTCAAACTGCCTCCTCCATTTTACCTTTCGTACCTTCCCGCACCTGCTAGCTCATAGAGAGCTTCCTTTCCTATAGAAGCTAATGTGAAAATGTGTTTTTCTTAAGTATACATGTTTGTATTAAGAGTTTTTTTTCCTTAACATTTTAATTAAGGATAGCTTAGGATAGGATAAGAGGGGAAAATTTTTGCTGATTGGAAAAATAATGAAATTTAATTTTTTAAAATTACCTTAGAAGTATTTATTCCTCTTCTCCCACTAACAATGATATTACCCAAATATACCTCCACATTTATCCTTGTATGTACTATTACAATAGTTTTCTAACTTGTCCTTCTGACTCATAACCAACATGATTCCACCTTAGAGGCTAGTAGAATATGAAGGTTTTTATGAAAGAGTTTTATTTTTATTTTACATGCCCTTTCCAAGCCCAGAGTACTTAATATAACTTCTGTAGAGAAGTGGCAATTAAATGCTTCATGAATTGAATTGGTTTCCCCATTTTCTTATTTTAATCATTTAGTACTTTTATGTTTCTGTGATCTCATTCATGCAAGTTCTTCTCCAATGGGAAAAAATTTATGTGAGATTTCTATAAATATTTCTGAGAAAAAAATAGTTTTTGTTTGTTTTTACTTGTTCATCTCTAGACTTAATCACAAATCTCTGCATAGGAAAAACTTAATAAATCTTTGGTGAAATGCAGATTTCCTGTGTCAAAATTTATTTTTTTCTTGAAATTCAATATCTTAACAATGTTTTTCTTTTTTTAACCTTACGTAAAAATATCCCATTCCAAACTATCTGAAATCCTGTTAGATTACATTTCTATACATTCCCTAATTTCATTCTCCCTATTCCAACATTCATTCATTCACATAGACCAATTTTCTTTGCTTAGAATGTACTAAAAATCTTTGGCTTCCTGAGGTGGAGCCATGATTGCAAAGCAATTGAGAGCAGCTCCATGCCACCATGAGAATTCTGTTCAACCAAAATTAAAATATCACCACAAAATGAATACAGGAGTGAAAGAACAAATAAGGAGACAGAGTGAAACAACTTTTAAGAAAAGAAAAACCAAAAAGATAGGAAGCAAGCATCTGGGACACTAGGGTGAGAGGAGAGCAAAAGCAGAATAAATCAATAGCAATGAAGGAAGAGCAAGCTAAGAGCAAGTCACACATCCCCACTACACATCTGCTGCTTTGGTTGTATCCCACTGGTTTTTATATAATATGTCTTCATTGTAATTCTCTTTAATGAAATCCAGAATTATTTTTATGATTTCTGTTTTGATTCCCCAGTTTTGAAGAATTAGATAATTTTGTTTCTACATAATTTTAAATTTGCTTTTCCATAGACTCTTGTTAAGTAAATTTTAATTGCATTATGATATGGAAAAGATGCATTTATTTCTTCTGCGTTTTGAATTTGTTTTCAACATTTCTATTCCCTAGTACATGGTCAATCTTTGTATATGTACCATGTACTGCTGAGAAGAAGGTACATTCCTTTTTATCTCTGTTTAGGTTTCTCTAGATATCTTTTAACTATAATTTTTTCTGGCATTTCATTCACTTGATATCCTTCTTATTTATTTTTCATTTCAAGTTATCTATTTCTGAAAGGGGAAGTTTGAGATCTCCAACAAGTATCATCTTACTGTCTATTTCCTCCTTGAGCTCTTTTAATTTTTATTTAGAAATATAGATGCTATACAATTTGGTTCATAAATTTTTAGAAATGATATTACTTCATTGTTTATAGCGTCCTTAACAAAATGTAATTTCCTTCCTTATCTCTTTTAATCAGATCAATTTTTACTTTGACTTTTTCTGGTATCATGATTGCTACTCCTTCTTTATTTAATTTAGATGAGGCATAATAAATTTTGCTCCAGCCTTTTAACTTGAATCTTGTGTTACTCTGCCTCAAATGTGTTTCTTGTGAACAATATATAGTAGTATTCTTGTTTTTAATTCACTCTTCTATCTACTTCCATTTAATGGGTGAGTTCATTGCATTCACATTCAGCATCATGATTACTGTGTATTGCCCTCCTTCATATTATCCCCATTAAGTCCTGCTCTAGGGGGCAGCTGAGTAGCTCAGTGGACTGAGAATCAGGCCTAGAGATTGGAGGTCCTAGGTTCAAATCTGGCCTCAGACACTTCCCAGCTGTGTGGCCCTTGGCAAGTCATTTGACCCCCATTGCCCAACCTTCCCACTCTTCCACCTAGGATCCAAATCACAGAAGTTAAGGGTTTAAAAAATCATGCTCTATTCCCTTTATCTCTGTTCCTCCTAACCAGTATTTTACTTTTTATCACCCCTTCCACTTCCTCCTCACTCCAATTACCTCCCCCTTCCCTTGTCTTATTCCCCACTACTTCACTGTGGGATAAGATAGAATTCTATACCCTACTGGGAATACTTATTTTACTCTCTCTGAGATCTTTATAATGACGGAAAAGTTTAAGCATTGCCCATCACCACCCTTATTCTCTCCTCTCTATAATTTTTCATGCCTCTTTTTGTTATATAATTTATAACATTCTATCTCTCCCTCCCCTTTTCTCTCTGTACAACCCTTTCTTTCAGCCCTTGATTGATTTTTACATATCATTTATATGCATAAATATCATAGCATATAAACATATTCTATATCATCATATTTCCATACATATTGTAAGGTTTAATGGTAGGAATTGGACAAAAGTGAGGAAAGCAGTTTGATAAAACAGTTTTATTTGAGAAGTATGGATAGAAAAATAGAAAAGAGGAAAGTGATTATTATTCTAATACCCTATGACTATACCTAAATTCCTAACACTGACTAAAATTTCTAAAGCCTATTCTGTCTTCTCAGAACCGGTTCTTCTGTCTGGCCAGATTAGACCTAATCTACTCTACTCTATTTGTAAAATTAATTCAGCATCTTTCTAAATAAACAGACATTCACCACTCAAAAACTCTCTCATTCAGTTTCTATTCTCAACTGTCAGACAGAACTACTGCTCTCTAGAGATCCAGAGGCAAATGGCCTTTGACTTCCAACTGATTCCTTCCTTAAATCCCTCATCTCCTAAGTAATGCTATATTCATCTCTGGCTCACTGGCACCTGCCAGTTCTGCTCCACTTATAAATATTTCTTCTTCTTGTCTCTTAAAGAGACAGAGGGAGAGATCAAGAAAATCCCTTTAACAATATCATCATAATCAGCTTACTTCCCCATCCTCTTTCTGAATAAATTAATTCTATCTTCTCTACTCTATATAATTGTTTTTGAGAATTTCAGCAATCCTCTTTCCATGTAGACATAAACATTTTGACTTTAATGAGTCCCTTAAATTTTCATTCTTTTTTACCTTTTTGAGTTTCTTTTGTATCTCATGTTTGGACTTCACATTTTTTGTTTAGGCCTGGTTCATTCCTTATGAATGCTTGGAAATCTTCTATGTTATTGAATGTCTAGTTTTTCCCCAGAAATAATATACTCAGTTTTACTAGATAAGGAACTCTGGGCTGTAAACCCAGATCTTTGCCTTCCTGGATATCATATTCCATGCTTTTCAATACTTTAATGTAGAAGTTGCTAAGTCATCTGTGATTCTGATTGTAGTTCCATGGTATTTTAATGGTTTCTTTTTGGTCATTTGAAGCATTTTTCCTCATTTTGGTGGCTCTTAAATTTAGCTATAATATTCCTGGAAGTTGTCAGTTGAGGATTTATTTCTAAAGGCAATATGTGAATTCTTTCAATTTTATTTTATTTTGTTCTTCAAGGATCTCTGGGCAATTAGCTTTGATAATTTCTTGTATATGATGTTCACAGTTTTTTCTTCATCATGGCTTTCAAGTAATCCAATAATTCTCAGGTTGTCTCTCCTAGATCTATTTTCTATGTATGTTGTTTTTTAAATAAGATATTTCATATTTTCCTCTATTTTTTCAAGCCTTTGATTCAGCTTTAATGTTTTTTGATTTCTTAAGAAATCATTAGTTTCAAGACAGTCAATTATGATTTTAAGGCCTGATTTTCCTTTCAGTTTTTGGATTTATTTTTTCAATTCATGCATTTCTTATTGAATCATTTTTTCCTTACATCACTTTATTTCTCCTTTTGTCACTTTCATTTCTCTTTCACACTTTTCATCTCCCTCCCTTAATTGGTTTTTGAAGTCTTTTTTGACTTCTTCCAGAATCTTTGTCCAATACATATTTTTCTTTTGGACTTTGGATGTGTTTCCTTTGCTTTCATAGTCCTCTTCTGTGTCTGTAACTTACTCTTTGTCTTTATAAAAAATCATTAGTGTTATATGCTTTTTTGTTGTTTGCTCATTGTTCCTATCTAATTATAAGTAGGCTTGGGGAGATGATGTGATGGTTTGAAGGATGAGAGCTCTGAGAGCCCTTCCTCCTACTGATTCAATTGGCCCTTGTGATGCTGATAGCATAAAGACTTGTCTCAAGTTTAGGAGTAAGCTTTTAATCTCACTCTGATCTTGATTAAGTCAGGAACTGATCAAATTCTAGCTTCAGGCTTAATCTCAAGTTTTTGGCTTCACTGTATCTTTGATCCAATCAGGCACACCCTTGATTATCCTATCTTGGAGCTCTTCCCTGAACTTAAAATCAGTATTTAGTTCTTTCATCCACCCCAAAATGTGAATTAAGTCCTTCTTCCAAACCCAGAATAGAATTCCATGGGCTGGTGATCTGAACTTTTCCACAGTTTTGAAATTTCAATGGGTATGGTTTGGTTTGTTTCACTATTTTCCCAGGCAGGGTCTCAGTGTCTGAATGTTGGCTCAGGCATAGGTTCCATGAACTTCAGGCAGAAGATGTGTGGTTTGGAGTTGTGGCTTGCTCTTCCCTCCTTGTTACAGCTTCAAGCTGCCTCTGCTATAGTCTCACCCCTGTGCCCCAAATACTTATTTCCTGTCTTTTGGGTTTTTCTTTTCTTGAAAGTTTTTTTTTCCACTCTGTCTCCTTGTTAGTTCTTTATTCCTGTATTCATTTTGTGGTGATATTTGAATCTTGGTTAGAGAGGATTCTCATAGTGGCACAGAGCTGGTAAGGATTACTATGCCATTTTAACTCCATCTTGAAAATATTTTCAGCAGAATTTTTTTGGAATCATTTAAACTAATTAATGTTGGTTTGATTAGGGCTTAAACACAATTTGGAATGTTTCTTCATCTTTATTTCAACTCAGTTCCAAGAAATTAGTGAAGAAAAAATGATTGACCTCATATTCATTCTTTCTTCATTTTTGTTGTACTTAAATTAAGACCTTTTATAAGACATGAACATATTGTTGGTAAGTTTAAAATTTTTGTCTCCTTAATAAGTCAAGAACAATTAGCTCAGAGCTCTATCATCTATGTGTCTAAATATTGAGCTTAAGATGTTATTGCTCAAAATTTTTTCAAGTCTTTATGGCTTTTCTTTTTTGTTCTTTTTCATTTAGTATGTTTGCTTTTATATTTCAGAAATTTTCTAGATATATATTTATGTTATACCAAATACATTCTAATTTCTATCAGTTCAGCTATTTGTCCATTTTTAGACCCTAAATATCATCACACAGAGAGAGCAACACAGACACCTGTACTCTTTCTTCATCATCTTTAACACTTCACATATTCCTATATGAAAATTGGCTAAAGCTGACATACATCTACTCTCAAGTCTATATAAGCTTCATGTTGTAATGAGTTCTATTGTTATTGTGATAATCTTCAATTCCACAAGAATTTTATTTAGTAATTAGGATCATAGAGCATAGATTTAGGTCTAGAAAAAGTTCAAAGACCATCTAGGCCAACATCTTCATTTAATGGACAAATAAAATGATATCTGGAAAAATTGATTTTCTCAAGGTCACTCAAATAGAAAAAAGAAAAGCTAGTGTCAGAGACTAAAAATTGTACTGAAGCAGCAATAATATAATAAATGTTTGTTTAGTAGCCGGAAACAGTTCACAATATTCTGCTGCTGCTGCTGCTGCTGCTGTTGTTATTGTTAGTATATTAAGGATTAATGAATAGTTTTCTTCTGGCTACATTTTGAGCAGAAAATTCTAGGAAGGGGGTAGTACATGCACCATTCTATTTCAGAGATTTTTAAAAAATGAGTCACCAAAAGAATAAAATAATTTTCATGTGGTCATACAATGAATAAGTGCCCTCTGTTGGATCTTGAACAGAGGTTTCTCTTGCCTACAGAAGTGTTTTATATTTTTTGTGTTATATCACATGGTTCCTATTTCAGTGCTTAGATTACAAACTGGTAAACACTGAATAACTTAAGACATTTATTTTCCTATTTATAAGTTGGAATAGAAGAACATTCCCAAAGCATCAGAACTATAAAGAACTTTTATAGCAAACTAGTGAACTGAATAATTCACATTTACTCTCTCATAACTCTTTCATTTTCCCTCTTCACCCTGAAATTTTAAATGTCAAAAAAAGTCATTTTCAAAGTTCAGAAGAGATAAAATTGTAAAATATTAAAGTCATTTATGTCAACAATAATTCATGGGGGAGAAAGGAAAAAAAAAGTTGGACTACTTTTCGTATTGGGTGTGGAGCTAGGGAGAGAGTTTATTTAAAGTAATTAACTCTTCGTAGGTGGCATGAGGTTTCTATGAGAGAGGTCTTCTTCTGGAAAGAGAAAAATTTTATTCATCCTATAGTAAGAATTAAATAAGGCATTCTCAGTTTGGTTTTCATCCAGTTAGAAGTTCTATTTTGTCTTATCTTTATTTCCTTTCAGTTTACTGTATCTAAAACCTTTTATCTTACAGGAAAAACAATGAGGGAGGTAGAGACAGAGAAAAAGTGATTGAGAGAAAAAATAGCAATAGAAAAAGGAAAAGAGAGAAAAACAAGGAGCATTTTTAAAAAGGAAGAAAGGAGTAAAAAGAGAAGATGGAAAGGTGGAGAGAATGAGGGTAAGAAGGAATTTTTAACAGAACCTTGGATAGTTATTTTCTGAGTAGCATCTGCATTTCAGGGCAGTTGGATTGCACAATGGATAGAGTGCTGAGTCTAGTCAGGAACACTCATCCTGAGTTCAAATCCAATCTTGGGAACTTACTAGCTGTTTGATCTTAGTAAATGATTTTACTCTGTTTGCCTCAGTTTCCTCATCTGCAAAAAGAGCTGGATAAGGAAATGACAAACCATTCCAGTATTTCAAGAAAACACCAAATAGTGTCACAAAAAGTAATACATGACTGAAAATGAAAATGATCTATTTTTATTTAATTGTGAATTCATGCCTCAATAGTTGGGTCTTTAAGGTTTTTCAAATCTTATATTAATACATCAGTTTCTGGATCTATCAGTTTCCCATGACATATTGATACATATAGAGGTGTTCATACCACATGGTGATGACTTTGATTTTTTTTAATATTCTTTGTATAATAAGCCTCTTTCAGGGCTTAGATTATGAATTTTATAGATTATAAATTTTGAATAACTGAACAAATAGATTTTCCCACTTAGAAGTAGTAATAGAAGGAAGGAAGTTTTCCACTTTTAGGTTCATGAACCCTAGAATTCCTTCAATTAATTTTTTTCTTTCTATCTACTTGTCCATTTTGTTGCCAAACCATGCCATTTATATCGGCACAAATATTCTCATATGCCTTCTCTCCATTAATTCTGCCAGAACTTTAGATCTAGTTTCTATCATCTGTATCTCTAGTATCTCCTCCCTCTTAATTTTGTCACAGTCAGCTGTAAAAATGTCATTCCTACCATACAAAGCTGACAGTATTAAATTTCCTCCCATTTCAATAAATTTGAGTGGTTCCATTTTAAATACGGGATCAAAAATAAAATCCTTTGTGTTTTAAGCTCTCCATATATTCATAATCTGGTTCCTTCCTACCTTGCCAATATTTTTATATTTTATTTCCTTCCACAAATTCTGTAATCAAGTGAAAGTGGCCTCATTTCTGTGCCTCTTTGATGTCTTCTGACTCTTGACTTTGAGAATTTTTGCTATATTTTCCCTAGGTTTTGTAAATATAGGATTAACTGTCCCCTGCCCATTTTAGATTTAGTCACCAAAAGTGTACACACCCAACTTATTCTCAATTGGGGGAGTTCTGTGACCCACATATGCAATAGTGGGTGAGAAATCAGGATTGACTGACTGCCCCCTGGGCAGTTCTATACAAAATTTTAGCTGTAATTGGTACACATAAAGTGGAAGGAAAGCACAGGAAGTGATGAAAGGAATGGTCTTTATAAATTTGAAGAGCCTTCTGTGAAAAGGTTCTTTTTCCTTGACCTGGACCCTGGAGGAGCTTTGGCTGATGACCTTGGACTGATGTATAATTCTCCTTAGAACTACCACATGGGTGAGTGAAAAAGGCTGACTCCTTTCCTTATCTTCCCTGGAGGTACTAGCCTCTGGAGGGGCCCCTTTTCTGGGAGGAGGCCCATGGTTAAAACCCTTATTAATTGACCCTTAGGCTTCTGGCTGGGGATACTGGTGCCCTGCTGGAGTAAGCCAGGGTTTGAGCACATGGTCTAGCTGATTAAGCTAGATCTCTTACTCTGCCCTCTTCTGATTTCTCTACTTTCACTCTTTCCCTCTATTTTATAAACAAATTGCTAAAAAATCATTTTGAATTAAGTAATTAAGTTCCTGGAGACCACTCTTAAATATAATCCAAACATAATTTTTACCCTTTTTAAAGTTTCTAATGACTTCCTTTTTTATATCTTCCACTTATAATATTTTAACTACTTTAAGTCTTAGAACCCTATTTCTATACATAGACTATACCCCCAATTCATTTTGAACACCTTGTTTTACATAATTGCATGACTTCCCTCTAGTTAGACTATGGTCTCATTGTGAAGAGAGATTAAAAAAAACTTTCTTCATATTCTTAAGACTTTGTGCAGTGCCTGGAACCTAGTAGTATTTATTAAATATTCATTTATTGGTTGAGTTGAATAAATCAAGTCAATGAATATTCATTTTGGACCTTAGGTGCAAGGTGTTGTGCCTGGAATTGTTTTGTTTTGTTTTTAACTGTATTGATTAGTACCAAAATTCATTTCTTCAGCTCACAAAAAAAGCATACATAAATAGAAAGAATAAGAATTGAATTTGTGATTTTTTGAATAAACATTTCTCAGACAAGAAAATCCTTTTTGTCAATTCAGGCTTCCACCATCTTGGCCCCTTACAGTCTTAGAGAGTTGCTGAGAGCACTAAAAGATAAAGTGATATTTATAAAGTCATATAGTATATGGAGAAAAAATAACTTGAACTCACATCCACATCTTCTTAATGGGTTTCCATTTAGGTGGCTGTACTGTCTTTGTACTCCCTCTTCCTCTCCTTCTCTCTCTTCCCTGTTGCATTTTTTATACCTTAAAATAATTATGCCAGTAATTTTTTTCCTACAAGAAAAAACTGGAACTACAGTTGATATCTCTTGATTGAAGAATAAACAATAAATAAAAAGAATCTAGTCATATGAGTAAATTAAGCTTCTTGAGTAGAAGAGTAGCATTGTGAGACATCTATGCTTTAAGAAGAAGAATTTGGCAACTATGTGGAAGAAGTATTGGAACGTGGAGAGGTGCCAGATAATACAATTTAAGTACAAAGCTAAACAAAAAACCTACATAAGTGTAATGAAGTAGTGAATTAGGATGATTTTGAAGAGGGTAGATCAAATTGATCAAATACAAAAGGTTCTATGTCAGTAGAGTTGGAATGTATTGTCATCTGATCGGATAGTGGTTGATGAGTGAAACTAAAAAGTTAAGGATGCCTAACATTTTGAATTTGGGTGACTGGTACTGGGAAAATAAATACAGAAATGATAGGATACATGGGTTTAGGAGGTAAGGTGCTCATTCCAATCTCTTTGGATTTCAATAGAAAGAGAGAGCAAGATATGTTGATTTTTTTTATTATGACGATTTTGTGTTTTCCACACTATATGTCAGTACCCAATACCATTTTCAATATTTGTTTCCTGACATTTTGTAATCCATTTTCTCTCTTTCCCACCTTTCCTCTTTCCTCTCTACAAGACAATAGGAAATATATATATATCATCCACCACTATCTAACCAGATAACATAACATTCCAACTCTACTGATTGATATATATATATATACATTTACATTTATATGTACGTATATATACACATATACACACATATATATGTATACATATATATGAATATATATATATACATATATATGAATGAAAATCAGAAGATGAATAAATACAATCATATTCTGATTTCCATGTTTGGCATATTGTGAAACATACCACATATTACTTACACTAGAGAAGAAATTCATGGGGGAAATTAAGTAAACAATGATATGTTTCAATCTGCATTTGGACTCTGTTCCTTCTATGGCAGTAGGTGCCCTTTTTTGTCATGAGTTCCTTGGAGTTGTCCTAGATCCTTTCTTTGATAATAATAGTTAAGTTATTCATAGTTGATTATCATACATCATTTTTGTTACTGAGTATGACATTCTCCTGGTTCTTCTATTTCAATTTGCATCAACTTCATATAACACTTTCAAGGTTTTATTGTGATTATCTTGTTTGTCATTTCTTAAGGCACAATAGTATTCCATTACAAGCATATGCTACAATGTTTTTAGCCATTCCTCAACTGATGAACATCCTTTTAGTTTCTAGTTCTTAGTCACCACAAAATAGCTGCAATAAATATATTTGTACAAATAGGTTATTTTCTCCTATCTTTAACCTCTGTGGGATACAGACTTAGTAGTGATTGTTACTGGGTCAAAGGACATGCAGTTTTATGGCCTTTTGGACTTGGTTCCAGATATTTTTCCAGGTTGGTTGTATCATTTCACAATTCCACCAACATTGTATTAGTGTCCTTATTTTTCCACATCTCCCCCAACATTAGTCACTTTCATTTTTATTATGTTAGTCCATCTGATGAGTATGAGGTGATACCTCAGTGTCATTTTAATTTACATTTCTATATTAAATAGTGATTTGGAGCATTTTCCTATACTAAATATAGTTTTAATTTCTTCATATGAACAGATACATTTATTTTTTATTTATCATTATAAAAATGATAAGTGAATGCATAGAAAGTGAACCCATATTTCCTCTGAGAGAGTGTACAATAAAGGGAGAGTAGGGCCTGGAACAAAGTCTTGAAGAATGACCACATATATGGGAAAAAAAAAAGATAATGATATTACAAAGTAGACTAAAAAACTAATTTACATGATCAGGTAAAAGTGGATAAAAAAGACAAAATCTAAAAGAGAGTGTTATCTAAAAAAATAGCAATAAAACTTAATAGAAGAGGGAACATCTAGAATAGGAGACAGATGGGAAGCCCAAGCACCATGGCCAATACCACTAAGATACTCAGGCTTTGAAACAGCAGGTTGATAAATCAGATTGGTGGGTGAGTTCTCCAGAGGAAGATGGAAAGGGAGAAGCTAGGTTAGGAGAAGAAGCTGGATCTTTAAAACACCAAATGGAGCTGTTTTATAAAGAGTTGGACCATTCTCAGAAGTGTATGACTCCTATCCTGCAGAAGGTAAAGGAAGCAGAGAAATGCTGAAGATGGCACACAACGAGCTCTCTGTGGGCTTGCTTATTGCCCTTACCCCACCCCAGTTCATTACTAGAAAAACAAAAGGACAAGAGCAGAGTTGCTCCTTTCCCCCTCTCCACCATTTGTGATGACATTTTTCCCCTTCACCTACCCTTCCTCCGAGCAGCCCAATAGAAGGGCTTTCTCCTTCTCATGTGTGGGATAAGGCAGGATGTGATACATCCAGCTCTCAAAGTGGGGTGGGATGGAACATAGCACCCATACTCTAAAAGGTTCACCATCACTGGACAAGAGAATACAGTGTTTGCTTCCAATGAAAAACTTTCTGAGGAAAAAATACAAATGTTAGAAGACATACTTTCTTTCTGATAAACTAACAGAGAAAGGAGAAAGATACCTGTGCTGTGTTCACTCAGTAACCAAGTTTTTTAAAAAGTACTGATTTAGAAGACAATCTGAAATATATCGCAGAGCAACATCTCTGCACATAATAGATAATGAATTAGACTCCAATGGACTTGTGTGTGATATAGAGAACTCCTTTTCCCCAGGCTCACACTGTTGACCTTCTCTAGCAAAACCAAGGCAAACCTTAAGGTTCATTCCAGAGAAGCATACCAAAGAGTTCTATTCAAGTTTTCAATTTTAAGGTAGCTGGGAGTGTTTATTTCTTCTTCTTCTTTTTTAAATGTATCAATACCAGTCAAGAAAATTACAGACAAGAACTATGAAAACAAAATGTCTTCTCTCTTCACATTAACATAATATTATATGACTCCAAAATTTGAGTGTCGACTTCATGCAAATGTCATGATCTTCTTTGAAAAAAGTATCATTAATTAATCAAATTAAACATCTCACTAACTATTCTGAGTTCTCAAGGTGTTGTCTTTAAAAGTATTATCTCATTTACCTTGTATAGCTCTGTACACATACATATACATATATATGCATATATATAATCAATACATTTATAATTATATTTTATTATGTTATAATATCCATTAGAAAAATAAATATAATTAAAATTTAAGCTTATATATTTTGTTCTCATTTTACTCATCAAATATATTAAGGTATATATGCTGGTATATAAAGGTGGGCCTGAGCTTCCTGAGAGGGTTTTTGGCTTTAGCCATTAAAGGGATTTTTTCCTCTGAGATCACTAGAGAATAGGAGGTCTGTCTTTGTGGTAAGGGGCTTCTGGCACTTGGCTACTGACAGTTGGGATGCTATAGAAAATTGATTGAAGTGAGTGGTGGCTGTCTATTATTTTAGGTAGTTAGTCTACAAAGTGAGGAGAGTAGTTTAACAGAAACTTCATTTTAATTTAAGAAAGAAGTACAAATAGAAAGAAGGAAAGAGGAAAGAGATTATCACTCTTATACCCTATAAATATACTTAAAATTCCTAATTCTACTTAAAATTTCCTATAAACCTATCTCTGTCTTCTGAGGACATTTACTTACTCTATAAGTTGTTCCTTAACAGACTAACTACCTAAAATAATAGATAGCCACCACTCACTTCAATCAATTTTCTATAGCATCCCAACTGTCAGTAGCCAAGTGCCAGAAGCCCCTTACCACAAAGACAGACCTCCTATTCTCTAGAGATCTCAGAGGAAAAAATCCCTTTAATAGCTAAAGCCAAAAACCCTCTCAGTAAGCTCAGGCCCACCTTTATATACCAGCATACACCTAAGAATAAAGAATTTTTATGGCAACAAAGAATAAGGTATAGACACAGAAGAGGACAGTGAAAGCAAAGGAAATACACAAAAAGCCACAAAGTAAAATATGAATTGGACACACATTATGGAAGATCTCAAAAAAGACTTCAAAAACCAATTATAAGAGGCAGAGGAAAAGGAGGAAAGGGAAATGGAATCGATAAAAGGAGAAAGGAACGTGATGCAAGAAGAAATGGGCCAATTTAAAAAGGACAACCAAAAAGTGAGAGAGGAAAATGACACTAAAAATAAGAATTGACCATATAAAACTAATGATTTCATGGGAAATCAAGAAACAATAAAACAGAATCAAAGGAATAAAAACAGAAAAAAAACATGAAATATCTTATTAAAACACTGATCTAGAAAATAGACCTTGGAGAAACAATTTGAGAATCATTGGACTGGCTGAAAGCCATGATGAAGAAAAAGCCTTGGATATTATATTACAAGAAATTATCAAAGATAACTGCCCAGAGATAATTGAACAAGCACAAAAATTGAAATGGAAAGAATTCACAGATCATTCCCAGAAAGAAATCCTCAAATGCAAGTTCCAGGAATGTAATAACTAAATTCAAAAGCCACCAAGGTAAGGAGAAAATACTTCAAACAGTCAAAAAAAGCCATTCAAATACCATGGAGCTATAATCAGCATCACACAGGACCTAGCAGCTTTTACATTAAAGGATCAAACTCATGGAATGTGATATTCAGAAAGGCAAAAGATTTGGGCTGATAACCCAGAGTCACCTATGCAGAAAACTGAGTTATTCTCTCAAGGGGGAAAATATTAAATAAAACATTAAATAAGATCAGAAATTTCCAAGTATTTCTGATGAATAAGCCAGACCTAAAGAAAATATTTGAAGTCCAAACAAAAGACACAAGAGAAGCCCAAAAAGATAAATAAAAAAGGGAATATTTAAGCTACTCATTAAAGTTAAAATGTTTATAAGTCTAAATTGAAAAAGAATATCTGTGATTCTCAAAAATTATTCTTAGTGTTAGAGAAGATTCAAAGGAATATACTCAGCAAGAAGGTAGAGAAGTAAGCTAGTTATGATAATATGATATATTTGATAATATAAGATGATATGATATGTATGTAAATGT
This sequence comes from Gracilinanus agilis, assembly GCF_016433145.1. Classification (NCBI taxonomy): domain Eukaryota; kingdom Metazoa; phylum Chordata; class Mammalia; order Didelphimorphia; family Didelphidae; genus Gracilinanus; species Gracilinanus agilis. Next base: position 71,763,523 of record NC_058135.1, on the reverse strand, counting down.
GACTTTTGAAATGACATGTATGTGTGACATGAATGCCTATGAATCATATGTAAATAAATAAATAAATAAATAAAAGTTGAAAGAGATGGTTCCACTGAGAGAAAAAGGAAGAGAGAGACAGAATGGGGTAAATTATATAACATAAAGAGGCAAGAAAATACAGAGAATATTTTTCAGTACAGGGAGGAGAGGTCAAGGGTAGTGATAGGCAATGCTTAAACTTAACTCTCATTTTTAAGGACTCAGAAAGAGTAAAAAAGGTATACTCAGTGGGGTGTAGAATTCTATGTTATCCCTGAGAGAAAAAGAGGGGAATAAGACAAGGAAAGAGGGAAGTAATTGGAGTGAGGGATAAGTGGGGTGGTGATAAAAAGCAAAATACTGGTGAGGAAGAACAGAGACAGAGGAAATAGAGCAGGGTTTAATGAGGGTAATATAATGGAGGGCAATACACAGTTATTAATCATGACACTGAATGTGAATGGGGTGAAATCACCCATTAAACAGAAGTGGATAAAAAAACAGAATCTTACTATATGTTGTTTATAGGAAACACATTTGATGAGAGTGATTCAAGATAAAAGGCTGGATCAGAATTTATTATGCATTATCTAAAGTAAAAATAGCAGGAGTAGCAATCATAATATCAGAGAAAGTCAAAGTAGAAAGAGATCTGATTAAAAGAGATAAGGAAGTAAATTACATTTTGCTAAAGGGTATTAAAAACAATGAAGTAATATTATTAATAAACGTTTATGCACAAATGGCATAGCATCTAGATTTCTAAAGGAGAAATTAAAGGAGCTCAAGGAGAATATAGAGTGAAAGGTCAAATTTTGGGATAGCAGTTTGAACAAAGGTGAGGAGATCATTTTCTTAAACACAAAACAAGTTATTTTGAGCAAAGTTCTGATAGGAAATAAAAAGGAGGAAAGTGAGAGACTTATACCTATATCTAAGATATCCCAATTCTAACTAAAATTTTCCAAAAAATCTTAAATCTATCTGCCTTAGAGGGCAGTGTCTTCTATTGGTCAAGGCCCAGCCTACTTACCTACTCTGTCTATCTAATAATTTACCCACTATCTATCTACCTATGTACCCAACCTAATTGATAATCAATAGGGCTATTAAGGCCTTAAATCTATTTCTCAGTATCCAACTGCCAGTTAGAAAAAGCTCCCCATCCCAGAGAGAGTGAACCACATACTCCTCTCCCCAGAGGACCCACAGACAAAAAGCCCCTTTCCAAATGCCTGCTACTTACTAACTGACTCTCAGCCACCGTCTTCTAATTGTCACCAACTGATAGCCTACAGAGCAGGGGGCTCTTACTCAGAAATCTGTTTGTTTTCTTGCCTTTTAAAGGGAAAAAGGGAGAGATTAAGAAAACTCTCTCAAAAACCTTAAGACCATACTAGCAGGAGGTCTCAAACTTTCCCTTTTAGAACTTGATAAATTTAACCACAAAATTGATAAGAAAGAAGGGAAGTAATGACTAGAAAAATGAAGGTTAATAGATATCTAGAGAAAAATGAACAGAGAAAAAAAGGAATATACTTTCCTTTCAGCAGTACATGGTACATATATAAAGATCAACCATGTACTAGAGATTAGAAATATTGAAAACATTTGCAGAAAAGCAGAAATAATAAATGTGTCTTTTTCAGGTGATAATGAGATAAAATTATAATTAACAAGGGTCCATGGGAAGGCGAATTTAAAATTAATTGGAAATTAAAACTCTAATTCTTTAAAACTGATGAGTCAAAAAATGTAAATCATAGAAACAATTATGGACTTCATTAAAGAGAAAGATAGCAAGGAGACCACATATCAAAATCTATAAGATAAAGTCAAAGCACTACTCAGGGGAAAATTTCTATTTCTGAGTGCCTATATAAACAAAATAGAGAGAGAGGAGATCAATGAATTGGTTTTGCAAATTAAAAATATTAGGAAAACAAATTAAAGATCCCCAGATAAAAACTAAATTGGAAATCCTAAAATATTGAAGCAGAAATTAATCAAATTAAAAGTAAAAGAACTATTGAACTAATAAATAAGACTAGGAGCTGGTACCTTGAAAAAAACAAATATAATAGATAAAGTATTAGTCAATCCAATAAAAAAGAAAGAAGAGAATCAAATTAACAGTATCAAAGATGAAAACAGTGATCTCACCTCTAATTAAGAGGAAATTAAGGTAATTATTAGGAACTAATTTGTCTAATTATATGGCAATTAATAGGACAATCTAAGTGAAATGGGAAAATATCTGTAAAAATATAAATTGCCTATATTAATGAAAGAGGAAATAGAATACTTAAATAATCTCATCTCAGGAAAAGAAATTGAACAAGCCATCAAGGAACTCCAAAGAAAAATCCCCTGGACCACCTAAATTCACAAGTGAATTCTACCAAACATTTAAAGAACAACTAAACCCAATACTATACAAATTATTTGACAAAATAAGCAAAGAAGGAGTGACATAAATATTCTACTCATTCCAAAGTCAGGTAGACCAAAAACAGAGAAAGAAAACTAGAAGCAAATCTCTTTAGTGAATATAGATGCAAAAATTTTAAATAGAATACTAGCAAAAATATTCCAGAAAATTATCATGATGATTATTCACTATAATCAGGTGGGACTTATACCAGGAATGCAAGGATGGTTTAATATTAGGAAAACCATCCACATAACTGACTATATCAATACTCAAACCAACAGAAATCATATGATGCAGAAAAAGCCTTTGAGAAAATACAACACCCATTTCTATTGAAAACACTACAAAAATAAGAATAGAAGGGCCATTCCTAAAAATAATAAACAGTATATATTTAAAACTATCACCAAGTATCATCTGCAATATGGATAAGTTAGAAGTTTTCCTAATAAGATTAAGAGTGTAAGCAAGGATGCCCATTATCAAGTATATTATTTAAATTGTACTAGAAATACTAGAATTAGCAATTAAAGTAGAAAAAGAAATTGAAGGAATTAAAGTAGCCAATGAGGATACTAAACTTTTCAGTCTTTGCAGAAAATATGATTTTTTATTTATTTATTTATTTATATATTATTTATATATTATATATTATATATATATATATATTTAATTATATTTAACGAACCCCAGAAAATCAATTTAAAGACTGGTGGAAATAATTACCAACTTTAGCAAAGTTGCAGGGTTCAAGATAAACTGACATATGTCATCAACATTTTTTTAACCCTTACCTTCCATCTTGGAATCAATATGATGTTGATTCCAAGGCAGAAGAGTGGTAAGGATAGGCAATGGGGGTTAAGTGACTTGCCCAGGGTCACACAGTTGGAAAGTGTCTGAGACCAGATTTGAACCTATGACCTCCCGTCTCTAGGTCTCACTCTCNTTGCAGAAAATATGATTTTTTATTTATTTATTTATTTATATATTATTTATATATTATATATTATATATATATATATATTTCGTTATATTTAACGAACCCCAGAAAATCAATTTAAAGACTGGTGGAAATAATTACCAACTTTAGCAAAGTTGCAGGGTTCAAGATAAACTGACATATGTCATCAACATTTTTTTAACCCTTACCTTCCATCTTGGAATCAATATGATGTTGATTCCAAGGCAGAAGAGTGGTAAGGATAGGCAATGGGGGTTAAGTGACTTGCCCAGGGTCACACAGTTGGAAAGTGTCTGAGACCAGATTTGAACCTATGACCTCCCGTCTCTAGGTCTCACTCTCAATTCACTGAGGCAGCCAGCTGCCCCCCATCAACATTTCTATATATTTCCAACAAAACTCAGCAGCAGGAGTTAAAAAAGAGAAACTCCATTTAAAATCACTAGACAATATAAAATGTTTAGGAATCTATCTTCTAAGACAAACACAGGAATTATATGAACACAAGTATAAAACACTTTTCACACAATTAATGCTAGATATAAATAATTAGAAAAACATTAATTGCTCCTGGGTAGGATGAGCTAATATAAAAAAAAATGATAATTCAAACCAAATTAATCTACTTGTTCAGTGTCATATCTATCAAACTACCATGAATTTTTTTTTGAATTAGAAAAAATTATAACAAAGTTCCTTTGGAAGAACAAAAGATCAATAATATCAAGGGTTACTAATGAAAAAAAGTGAAGGATGTGGGCTTAGCAGTACTAGATCTTAAACTGTGTTATAAAGCAGTGGTCATCAAAACAATAAGGTACTGACTAAGAGACAGAAAAGAGGATTAATGGAATAGACTAGCGGTAAATGACCTCAGGAAGCTAGCATTCAATATACCCAAATACCCCTGTTTTTGGAACAAGAATTCACTATTTGACAAAAACTACAGGGAAAATTGGAAAACAGTATGGGAAAAATCAGGTTTAGTTCTATATATCACTCCCTATACCAAGATAAATTCAAAATTTATAAATGACAAATATAAAGAGTGAAATCATAAACAAATCAGGTGAACATAGCATAGTACACCTGTATTTGGGGAAGGGAAGAAGACTAATCACGAGATAGAGAACATTACAGAATGTAAAATAAATGATTTTGATTATATCAAATTTCAAAACTTTCTGTACAAACAAAACCAATGCAAGCAAAATCTGAAGGAAAGCAACAAAAGTAGGAAAAAATTTTATAACAAAACTCCCTGACAAAGGTTTAATATCCCAAATATGAAAGAAATGAATTCAAATTTACAAAAATGTAAATAAATAAAATGATTCCACAATTGACACATGGTCCAGGCATGTGTATAGGTAGTTTTCACATGAAGAAATCAAAACTATCAATAAGCACATGAACATTCATTCTAAATAATCCCTCTTGATTAGAGAAATGTAAATAAAAACAAAAAAGAATGCCTGTCCTTTGATGTGGTCATAACATTGATGGGTTTGTATCCCAAAGAAATAATAAGGAAAAATACTTGCATAAAAATATTTTGATCACATTCTTTGTATAGGCAAAAATTTGGAAATTGAGAGGGTGTCCCTCAATTGGGGAATGGCTGAACAAATTTTAGTATCTGATTGTGATGAAATACCATTTTGGTGAAAGGAATTATGAACTGAAGGATTTCTATGTGAACTGGAAAGACCTCCAGGAACTGATGTAGAGTGAAATTAAGTGAAGCAGTAGAACATTGTACACAATAACTGATATTATGGGAAAATCAAATGTGCCAGATTTTTCTACTAGTAGCAATGCAATATCTAGAACTATCAAGAGGATCTGTGGGAGTAGAAATAGAGAAGAAAACATATGATCAATCATGTGGTTCAATGGGAATATGATTGGGGATTTGGTGTTAAAAATCACTCTATTTCAAATATGAATAATATGGAACTAGATGTTGAACAATGATACATGTATAACTCAGTGAAATTGCTTGTCATCTCTGGGACTGGGGAGGCAAGAGGGGAGGGAAAGAACATGAATCATGAAACCATCTAAACAAATAAATATATAATCAATTCAAATAAATAAACTATTTTAAAAAGAAGGAGAAGAAAAAAATCATTTGAGGATCACCTATTTGTTCCCTGGGAAACCAAAACAAATTTTACTGTCTTTAGATCATAAGCATTTTCTCCTAGACAAAGTCAGTAGAATATTTTTATCTAATGAAAGGTGCAGGCAAGACATTTTTATTCTTTCTTAATAGGCCACATTACTCATCTGCATGTTATTAAATTATTCTGCCCTTATACAAAGACCATCAAATTCACAAATGCAGAAGAGTCTAATTATAACACAAGATATAAAAATAAAATGGAAATTATAATGAATAAAATGCATTCCTAAACATATTATGTATGATTAAACACAAAACATAATCCAATTAGTGATCTAGGAACAATTCCATAATAATTGAAAATACAACATGAGAATATAGTATTAAATAATCAGTGTGGTACGGTGAAGAGGAATTTATATAGAATTCAGTAAAAAGAGTGTAAATCCTGGTCCTTATACTTAATCTCCATAGAACACAAAGCATATCATATATCTTCTTAGGAGAGTTGAGGAAAATAAAATATTTTAATGTGAAAGCACTGTATTAAATATTTTATTATTATTAAAACCTGGCCCCATAAATTTACTAGCTTAGAATAATTTCAAATGACACATTTCCCCCTGTGATCCTTTGGGAGGCACTCTCTCCAATTGATCACAAGCAGGATGGAATTCCTGCCATTTTCTATGTTACAGAAACATAAATAAATTTACAATTGCAATAAAATAAAAGGTATATACATCAATACAAAGGAAGAATGGTAACAATTTTTTAAAATATAAGGAAATCAAATACTTGGAGCTTCTTTTATAAAAAATTCAGGGGGCAGTTCCCTTCTTTCACAGCAACAACAAATATATATAGATGCATATATGTATATATGCATATATATACACACATACACACACATATATATATATATATAACAAATGCTTTTAAACAAAACAGATGAATTTAACAAACAAACAAATTTTAAAAAGACAAATTAATTTTAAACCAAACAAATAAATTTAAAATTATCCCCAAATTCAAAATTTTTGCACATCCAGTTGCTCTCTTAGGCTCCTGGATCAGCATGCATTCTCCATGTGGTCTCTATGGGCATCTTCATTTGGATTCCAGGAGATAGTAAATCTCTCTTCCTAAAATAACTTAAAATCTCCATATGAAATAAAAACACATTTCCCCCTGAGGAGGATAGAAAGAAATCACAGAGGAATATATGGCTGAGGCAGGAGGTATATGAATCACTGCCAATCAAATTCATCAGAAAAATTAGCACAAAAAGGCCAAATAACTAGTGGAATAAAATTCTAAACATCCAATTCTAAATTTTATATGAAAATAGTTCTAAATAAGAAAGAAATCACACTAAGTCTTTGAATAATGCCCAATAAAAGCAATCTATGTCCGACATCATGCATGTATCCACTTAGCAGCCAGGACCACAGTTAACCACCATAGTAAGAAAATTAGGGAAAAAGGATTAGATTTTCATTTATTGGTCTGATATTACATTGTTTCTTTTCTTCTTTTCATCATTTTTTCTCAAGGATAGAATATGGAACCAGAACAACCAATTGTTAGGTACTTGATATAAATTTCACAAGGAGTTTAGTACAAGGAGACCTACATCTTAATGTATGTTAAGTGTTGCAACCTCGATTCTCACACTTGGTTCAAGTCCTTTTTATTGGCATAGAAGACTCAGCAATCCTAGAAGGATTAGTTTCTCTATTTGACCTGTGTGCTCTTTTGGCATCAGTCAGGTTAAGTAAGTGATGTTTTGGCACTGTGAAGGTATCTGTGCTTCTTTGGCACAGTTTAGATGAAATCTGTGCTCCTTTGTTGATCTCATTTCTTTGAATCAGACATATGTGCAGAGTCCCATATTAGTTAAATACAAATGGCAGTTTCAGTAGTCTAAGACTTTTTGGCAGGCAGTTACAGTTAAAACAAATTGATATACTAAACCTACATTAATCTAATAATAAAAAAAAAACTTTTAATTTAGTTAACATGTGCTTCAAATACAAAAATTACACATGTAATTTTAAAAAATGTGCAAAATTTCAATATATGTATATATTTAGGCATATATACATATACATATATATACATATATATATATCCTATAATCAGTGACAATCAAAAATATATCACTATTGCAATTTGTATCATTTAAGGAGGGGTAGAACATAAAGCTTCTTACCCAAGAATTTAGATGCATTTCATCTTAACTTTGCTATATTCCACAGTGTGAGTGAAAATGAGGTAAAACAATGGAGTTAGAAAAGCAGTAATACATGTAAGAAAATACAAAAATTTCACAAAAAAGGCAAAATGAAAATCGAGTTAATACAATACAGGTTTCTTTCTAGGTAATTGGTCAAATCTTCCAAATACACAAAATACAAGTTTTTCAAATTATCAATGCAAAGCAAGTTATTATGGTCTTCCATAAAGACACATTTCAAATACTGGATGGCACAACTAAAGTAAGGGGGTAGACAAGACTGTATTGTAAAAATCTGTTCCTTCTTCTTTTGTATTTTTTGGGAGACGAAACTGAAAAGCAACAAAAGCAATAGTTTTAAGGGGCACCTCCTTCTTCCCTATGTGGAGGGGCAGTAGCACCCTGAGTCATTCTTGGACAAGCTAAATTTCGAAGATACTGTTGGGGGTCATTTGTTGTGGATTATCTGCCTAGTTATCAGTCCTGAAATTGCAATTCCTATATTGTTCCAAGTTATTGTCTCTGAAATTAGTATTGTTTCTATATTTATTATTATTGTTATTATTATTACTAATTGTATGGAAAGATTCCTGCAATTCATCATTAAATGGCCCTTCTAGTTACAGAAGTGGCAGGTCAGAGATTGATAATTAGATTCTTGGAGATGGGCAAATGGTATTGATGTAGTATCATTATGCCCTCTTTTCTGCTTTTCTAGTTTGTTACATGATGATTTCAGTTCTTTTTGTATCCAATAGATCATTAGTTGGTATCTTTGTCTCTTCATATCCTTTAGTGACATACTCAGCTATACTCTTTAATTTTTTCAAATCCATTTCTTGCCATTTGGGACAATGGATCTTAAAGTAATCCGGCACCACTCTGCTAGAATTGTTTACAAATTGGAACCTTATTTGTCTTGTGTCTTGCTCTGTCTATAAATCTAAGTCCAAAAATTGACATTCCAATTAAATAAGCCTGTCCTTAAACTGAGAGGGAGTTTCATCATCGTTTAGTATTAGGTGATCCAATTTGGTCCAATTGTCTGGATGTTCTGCACATTCTTTCATTGCTTTAATATTGCAGCTCTAGCATTATTTAACTGCAAATATTCCTCACATTCATTGTAATTCCAGTGAGGATCCTCTCATGGCCAGTGTACTGCATTTTGTCCTCAGGCCTTATTTATATGAGAGATAATTTTGTTTTTTTCTCTGTCAGGAAGATATGGAGTAATTGTCCACATGCTTATAGGAAGGATTGTATTGGAAAAATATGTCTTCCATCCTTTTTTCACAGCTATGTGTTTGTCATTATAATTTGGAACATCTTTTTAAAATTCTTTGATATCTAGAGGAGTGAATGGAGTATGACATGTTAAATTTATCACATCCCCAGATTGGTCTAATGTAGGCACTTCCCTTAAAGGGAAAAGGCCATCACAGGAATCAGAATCATCTGAATCAAAATCATAGCATAGTTTTGGTTTCTTTTTAGTCCTTTTTGTGCTTACTGTGGCAGAACAGTTCTTTTGAGGTGTATGTGTGCTTACCATGGCCTGGGAGGTAACTGATATGGTCTAGGGTTGGGGTTGTTTGCAGGTTGGGAGAAGGGAGGAGTGTCAGGAGAAGGAAGAGGGGAGCAAGCGTTACCCAGGAGATGCACAAAACAAGAGAGGAGTTTCGTTACATCCATCTCCTTCTCTATTTCAGGGGAAATATGATTAATAAGACTTTCATCCTTAAGTATTTTGGGAACAGCCTCACAAAATTTTGAATCTTCCTTTTCCACTGCACTCTGCATAGAGTATTTGAAATTGTTCAATTGGGTTTGTACTGCTTGGATCTGGGTCTGCAGTTTCCTATTTGCAGCCTTCTATATGTTATTGGAAATTTAAAAAAGAAAATTTCCCAGCAGCAGCAAAAGGAGGATATATTCAGAAACTGTAAAGGCTTCCAAATTTGGCAAAAGCCAAAAAGACTTCCTGTATAGAAGAGATCATATTGAATGGCTTCTTTTGATTTATTTATTTAGCCAGCTAACTCCAATTATTTATTTGTTTGTTTGTTTGGTATATTTATTTATTTGGTTTTAGCTGCAAAAAAATTATTTTTTATTTTTATTTTTTTGTTTGGTTTTGCTATATAATATGTATTATTGGTGCTGCCCTCCAGTGGCAGAAAGGCAGCCCTGCAACTTAGACAAAAAAAAAAAAAAGAGAGGGTGGGGAACACACTGAATGCTCAGTGCTGGCCTGTAGTGGCCAATATTCAATACCACAGAGGGATGAGAATTAGGGGGAGATCTAGTGATAGTGGGGGTGGTAAGGGGTGGAGTTAAAGCCAAAATGGATGAAGGGGGTGAAATGGAAGCTCTTCCCCCTAAAAATTAAAGTTAGTGGAGTTTATTCATTTGCAGATTTTTAGTATTGCCTTTTATGAAGGCAAAATTGCTCCAGAGGGAGAGACTGCAGCTAGATAGCTAAGGTAGGGGACAGTAGGGAGTTTAAAAAAATTATTAATATTTATTTTTTAGAAAAGTTAACATGGTTACATAATTCATACTCTTACTTTCCCCTTTACCCCCCAAGCTCCACCCCATCATGGCTGATGCGTATTTCCACTAGTTTTAACATGTGTCATTGAACAAGACCTATTTCCAAATTGTTGTTAGTTGCATTGGTGTGGTAGTTTCAAGTCTACATCCCCAATCATGTCCACCTCAAGTCACCTGTTCAAGGAGTTGTTTTTCTTCTGTTTCCACTCCTTTAGTTCTTCCTCTGAATGTGGGTAGTATTCATTTCCATAAGTCCCTCAGAATTGTCCTGGGTCATTTCATTGCTGCTAGTACAAAATTCCTTACATTCTATTTTACCATAGTGTATTGGTCTCTGTGTACATTGTTTTTCTGGCTCTGCTCCTTTAATTCTGTATCAATTCCTGGAGGTCTTTCCAGTTCACATGGAATTCCTCCAGTTTATTATTCCTTTGAGCACAATAGTATTCCATCACCAGCATATACCACAATTTTTTCAGGCATTCCCCAATTGAAGGGCATACCCTCCTTTTCCAGTTTTTTCCACCACAAAAAGCATGGCTATAAATGTTTATGTACAAGTCTGTTTATCTATTACCACTTTGGGTTACAAACACAACAATGGTATGGCTGGATCAAAGGACAGGCCTTCTTTTATAGCTCTTTGAGCATAGTTCCAAATTGCCAGCCAGAATGGTTAGATCAGTTCACAAATCCACCAGCAGTGCATGAATTTCCCAGTTTTGCCACATTCCCTCCAGCATTCATTACTCTCCCCTTCTTTCATTTTAGCCAATATGCTAGGTGTGAAGTGATACTTCAGAGTTGTTTTGATTTGCATTTCTCTAATTATTAGAGATTTAGAACACTTTCTCATATGTTTATTGATAGTTTTGATTTCTTTATCTGAAAATTGCCTATTAATGTCTCATGCCCATTTATCAATTGGGGAATGGCTTGATTTTTTATACAATTGGTTTAACTCCTTGTATATTTGAGTAATTAGACCACTGTCAGAGATTTTTGTTATAAAGATTTTTTCCAAAATTGTTGTTTCCCTTCTGATCTTGGCTACATTGTTTTGGTTTGCACAAAAGATTTTTAGTTTGCTATAATCAAAATAATTTTTTTTACATTTTGTAATTTTCTCTAACTCTTGCTTGGTTTTAAAATCTTTCTTTCCTAGAGATCTGAAAAGTATACTATTCTGTGTTCACTTAACTTATTCATAGTTTCCCTCTTTATATTCAAGTCATTCACCCATTCTGAATTTATCTTGGTGTAGGGTGTGAGGTGTTAATCTAAACCTAATCTCTCCCATATTGTTTTCCAAATTTCCCAGCAGTTTTTGTCAAATAGTGGACTCCTGTCCCAAAACTTGGGCTCTTTGGGTTTATCATACACTGTCTTGCTGACATCACTTACTACAAGTCTATTCCACTGATCGTCCCTTCTGTCTCTTAGACAGCACCATATTGTTTTGATGACTGCTGCTTTATAGTACATTTTAATATCTGGTACTGCTAGGTCTCCTTCCTTCACATTTTTTTCATCATTTCCCTTGATATTCTTCATCTTTTATTATTCCAGATGAATTTTCTTATAGTTTTTCCTAATTCAGTAAAAAAGTTTTTTGGTAGTTTAACAGGTATGGAGCTAAATAGGTAAATTAATTTGGGTAGAATGGTCATTTTTATTATGTTAGCTTGTCCTACCCATGAGCAATCAATTTTTTTTCCAAATGTTTAGATCTAGTTTTAATTGTTTGGAAAGTGTTTTGTAGTTATATTCATATAATTCCTGTGTTTGTTTTGGTAGATAGATTCATAAGTATTTTATATTGTCTAGGGTGATTTTAAATGGCGTTTCTCTTTCTACCTCTTGCTGCTCTGATGTGTCGGAAATATATAGAAATGCTGATGATTTATGTGCATTTATTTTGTATTCTGCAACTTTGCTAAAGTTGTTGATTATTTCTACAAGCTTCTTAGTTGATTCTCTAGGATTTTTTAAGTATACCATCATGTCATCTTCAAAGAGTGATAGCTTAGTCTCATCATTGTTAATTTTGATAACTTCAATTTCTTTTTCTTCTCTTATTGCTACTGCTAGGGTTTCTTGAACAATGTAAAATAATAGAGGTGATAATGGGCATCCTTGTTTCACTCCTGATCTTATTGGAAGGCTTCTAATTTATCCCCATTGCATATGATGCTTGTTAATGGTTTTAGGTATATACTGTTTATTATTTTTAGGAAAGGTCCTTCTATTCCTATACTTTCCAGAGATTTCAATAAGAATGGGTGCTATATTTTGTCAAAGGCTTTTTCAGCATCTATTGAGATTATCATGTGATTTTTGTTTGCTAGATTGTTGATATTGTCAATTATGTGGATGGTTAACCTAATGTTGAACCATCCTTGCATTCCTGGTATAAATCCCACCTGATCATGGTGGATGATCCTCTTGATCACTTGCTGGAGTCTCTTTACTAATATTCTATTTAAAATTTTTGTATCTATGTTCATTAGAGAGATTGGTCTGCAGTTTTCTTTCTCTGTTTTTGATCTGCATGGCTTCGGAATCAGTACCATATTTGCGTCATAAAAGGAATTTGGTAGGACTGTTTTGATTATTACATCAAATAATTTTTATAGTATTGAGATTAGTTGCTCTTTGAAAGTCTGATAGAATACTCTTGTGATTCCATCAGGCCCTGGCGATTTTTCCTTAGGGAGTTCTTTGATGGCTTGTTCAATTTCTTTTTCTGATATGGGATTATTTAGGTATTCTATTTCTTCTGCTGTTACTCTAGGCAATTTGCATTTTTGTAAATATTCATCCATATCTCCTAGATTGCTATATTTATTGCCATATAATTGGACAAAATAGTTTTTTAATGATTGCCTTACTTTCCCCTTCATTAGAGGTGAGATCTCCCTTTTCATCTTTAATACTGTAAATTTGGTTTTCTTCTTTCCTTTTTTTATTAGGTTGACCAGTACTTAGTCTATTGTATTTGTTTTTTTTTTCAAAATACCAGCTTCTAGTCTTATTTATTAAATCAATAGTTCTTTTACTTTTGATTTTATTAATTTCTCCCTTGATTTTTACAATTTCTAATTTAGTTTTTTCATCTGCGAATTTTTAACTTACTCACCTTCAAATTTTTTAAGTTCCATGCCCAATTCATTAGGATTGTCTTCTAATTGTAGAATGTCTATTCATTGCCATTCTCTTCAATGAAATTGTTGATTGTTTCTATGATTTCTTCTTTGACTAGCTGGTTTTGGAGAATCAAACTATTTAATTTCCAATTAGATTTTGATTTGCCTGTGCAGGTTCCCTTACTAATTATTATTTTTATTGCATTATGATCTGAGAAGGTTACATTTCTTATTTCTGCTCTTTTGCGTTTGTTTGCAATGTTTCTATATCATATTATATTGTCAATTTTTGTGAATATACCATGAGTAGCTGAAAAGAAGGTGTATTCCTTTTTGTTCCTATTTATTTTTCTCCACATATCTATTAAATCTAATTTTTCTAGGACTTCATTCATCTCTCTTACCCTTTTCTTATTTATTTTTTGATTTGATTTATATTATGATTTGATTGATCTAGATCTGAAAGATGGATATTTAGATCTCCCACTAGTATGGTTTTACTATCTATTTCCTTCTTGATATCTGCCATTTTCTCCTCTACGAATCTGGTTGCTATGCCATTTGGTGCATACATATTGAGCAATGTTATTTCCTCATTGTTTAGGCTGCCTTTAATCAGTATGTAATGACCTTCCTTGTCTTTTTTTTTTGTTTTGTTTCAACATTTTATTTATTTTAAAGTTTTTATTTTGAATATTTCCCCATAGTTACATGTTTCCTGTTCTTTCCCTCTCCCCAAACCTCCCAACCCCCCTTAGCCAACGCACAATTCCGCTGGGTTTTACATGTATCATTGATCAAGACCTAATTCCATATTATTGATAATTGGCCTAGAATTTTCGTTTAGTGTCTACATCCCCAATAATATCCCCATCAGTCCATGTGTTCAAGCAGTTGTTTTTCTTCTGTGTTTCTCCTCCCACAGTTCTTCCTCTGGATGTGGCTAGTTTTCTTTCTCATAAGTCCCTCAGCCTTACTCCGGAGAGGACAAAGATTTTGAAAGGTTAAGGGATTTGCCTATGGTTAATGATACAGTTCTGTGTCAGAGGTAGGATTTGAACTCAGGGCTTCATGTCACCAAGTCCGTCACTCTACCCATTATTTCACAAGACTCCTAAGTGAAAAATGGACCCTGGGGTAC
>NC_058135.1:71683848-71738966 GCF_016433145.1 Gracilinanus agilis | reverse complement strand
CTTTCTTTCTTTCTTTCTTTCTTTCTTTCTTTCTTTCTTTCTCACTCAGGAAAGTAATGGTGCCAGTGTGGACCTTTTAGCTTCTTGAGATGGTCTATAGGAAGGGGTGTGTTGGTAAATATTTAACAAGCAGCTCTCTGGAAGAACAAACATCCCTATGAAACATTTAAAAAATTTAACTTGAATAGTAACATTTTCCCCATCATTTTTTTAAGCCTAGAATAGCAACAAAACAACAAATCAAGCCTTAATTTTTAGTATTTGCTTATTTCCAATGTATAACTGTTCACATAGAAAGTTAATAATGGGCTCTTTTTGACCAATAGCACACTCCTGTAATAGGCCTCTGCTGCTGAATTATTGTTTACTTCTGTGTAACTCTTAGTAGCCCTGTGGATCATATCAGATCAATGCTTTCAATGGAATTTCTTGGCAAAGATCCTGGGATGATTTGCCATCTCCTTCTCCACCTCATTTTTTTTAACATTTATTAATATTCATTTTTAACATGGTTACAGGATTCATGCTCCTCCTTTCCCCTTCAACCCCCCCCCCCCCGCGCCTCCCCTACCCATGGCCGATGCGCATTTCCACTAGTTTTGTCATGTGTCCTTGATCAAGACCAATTTCCAAATTGTTTGTAGTTGCATTGGTGTGGTAGTTTCGAGTCCACACCCCCAATCATGTCCACCCCGACCCATGCATTCAAGCAATTGTTTTTCTTATATGTTTCCTCTCCTGTAGTCCTTCCTCTGAATGTGGGTAGCATCTTTACCATAAATCCCTCAGAATTGTCCTGTTTCATTGCCTTGCTGCTGGTACAGAAGTCCTTGTCTTTTTTAATGATATCTATTTTTACTTTGGCTTTGTCAGAAATCATAATTGCCACTCCTGCCTTTTTTTTCTCATTTGAGGACCAAAGAATTTTACTCAAGCTCTTTACCTTAAACCTGTGAATATCCATCCACCTCATATGTGTTTCTTGTAGACAACTTATGGTGGGATTTTGGTTTCTAATCCACTCTCCTATTTGCTTCCTTTTTATTGGTGAGTTCATCCCATTCACATTAAGAGTTATAATTATCAATTCTGTATTCACCAACATTTTCGTATCCTCTCCTAGTTCTACTTCTTCTTCTTTCACTATTTCCTTTTAAATCAGTGGTTTACTTTATGCCACTAACCCTTGTCCCCTCCCTTGATTTACTTCTCTTTCTACCCCTTCCCTTATTATTCCCCTCTTTTTATTTTTAAGGCCTAATGAATTCCCCTCCCCTTCTTCTCTCCCTTTTTTGAGCTCCCCACTCCCCTGTTCCCCTTGGTTTATCCCTTCTGACTTTCTCAGTAGGTTTAAATAGAGTTTTATATCCCAATGGATAAAGCTACTCTTCCCTCTAAGACTTAATTACACTGAGAGTAAGGTTTAACTATTACCTCTTAATGCTCTCTTCCTCTCCTTCTTATAATAGTATTCATTCCTTCCCCTTCCCATGCCCTCTTTGTGTGTAATAGAATATCCTATTTTTCTTATCCATTCAAGTTTCTCTTGGTGTCCTCTACTATTCACATCCCTCTTTCTCACCCCCATATCATCTTAGACCATTTAGTATTCCAACCTCTGCCTATGAATAATTCTTCTAAATACTATAATAGTGAATACTATAATAGTGACTAGAGTTCCTTACAGAGAATCATACATAACATTTCTCCACATAGGAATACCAATAATTAGATCATATTGAAGCCCTTAAAGAGGCAAATTTAAAAATAAGAGTTTTCTTTCTTACACCTCTGTTTCTTATTTACCTTTTCATGTTTCTCTTTATTTTTGTGGTTGGATATCGAATTTTCCATTTACTCCTGGTCTTTTTTGTTCAAATACTTGGAAATCTTCTATCTTGTTGATAGCCCAAACTTTCCCCTGGAAGTATATAGTCAGTTTTGATGGGTAGGTGATCCTCTTGAATTTCTGAATATCATATTCCAAGCCTTGCTGTCATTTTGTGTGGAGGCTGCCAGATCCTGTGTGATCCTGATTGGTGCTCCTTGATATCTGAATTGTCTCTTTCTGGCTTCTTGTAAATTTTTTTCTTTTTCTTGGAAGCTCTTGTATTTGACTATTATATACCTAGGGGTTGTCTTTTCTGGGTCTAGTGTAGAGGGTGATCTATGGATCCTTTCAATGTCTATATTGCCCTCTTATTGTAGAACTTCAGGGCAATTTTGCTGAATAATTTCTTTTAGTATGGAGTCCAAATTTTTATTAATTTCTGCTTTTTCAGGAAGACCAATGATTCTCAGATTATCTCTTCTAGACCTGTTTTCTTGGACTGTCACTTTCTCATTGAGATATTTCATTTTTCCATCTTTTTTTATCAGTCTTTGATTTTGTTTTATTTGTTCTTGCTGTCTTGAGAGATCATTAGCTTCTAATTGCTCAATTATTGCCCTTAGGGACTGATTTTCCTTTTCAATCTGGTCATTTCTGGTGTTCAATTTGCTTATCAGTTCATTTGATTTCTGAGCCTCACTTTACAATCACAAAATTCTGCTTTTTAAACTGTTATTTTCTTGCCAGATCTCTTCCATCTTTCTCATCATCTAAGATTTGAACTCAATAGCTTTTGGCCAGTTTTCATTATTTTGAGAAGGTCTAGATATAATTTCTTGGTTGTTTTCCTCTACTGCTTGCTTTGTTGTCTGGATTTTATCTGTGTAAAAGTTGTCCAGTGTTACAGATTTCTTCTTGACGATCTTTCTCTTTTGTGGTTCATGTCTCTGTCTTGCCATTGTTAGCCCTGTGCCCTCTCAGATCCATCCTCACACTCAGGGTCTGTCTTCACTCCTTAGATTTCTGAGGTCTCAGGTCTAGTTGTTCTCAGGGTCAAGCCTGGTGGTCCCCTTGCTTGTTCCTCTGCCCAAGGTTCCTTTAACAGTCTCAGGGAGCTGTTTCCTCAGGGAGTGCACCTCTCTATATTGGGTCCCCACTCAAGGTCCTCATCTGAGCTCAATATATGAGTCCTCACATGCACTCAGGATTCGTGTCTGGGCTTGAGTCCTCACCCTCATTCATACCTGCACTCAGGGTCTGTGTTCAAAGTCCGCACATTTTTTATCCTCTTGGGGTCTTAATTCTTGCTCCTCTCAGGAGCAGGCCCTGGTGACCCCAGGTAGCTGCCAAGGACTTAATGCATGCCCCAAACTTGCTCTAACTCTTGTGGGCTAGCTTTGGCACTGTTGGTGGTGTGGGGTGGGAGAGGGGGTTGCTCAGTTTGAGTTTTAGTGAGAGCTGTTTCACCCCTTTACAGCATGAAAATGCCCCAATTCAACGTACCTCCAATGCTCTGCCCTGTTGTGGGGTCCTTTTACTCCTCTGGATTTTTTTTTGTCTTCTTGAGGAGTCCTATATGTTTTGGATAAGAGAGGTTAAGCAGCTGCTTTTTACTTTGCTGCCATCTTAACCAGGAAGTCTCCTTGTGCAGTAGGGAGTGTTAAGAATTAGGTTGGGATGGGTGGAAATCAGAGAGGGACCAGGGTTTTTCTGGACTCCAGCTGTTGGTGGGTTTTTCTTGTTGTTGTTTTTGTTTGTTTGTTTTTTGCCTGTATACCCTTTTCTGGCTTTTAGCCTGGCATGGGTGAAGGGGATTTATATCTGTAACACCTGCTGAAGCAGAGGAGCCCAACAGGGGTTTAGTAGGGGAAGGGACCCTCATTGGGCTGGGTTTTAAGTAGGAAATTTTTTTTTTTACTTTACAGTAGGCAGTAAGGCTGGTATGCAGGCAGATAGGTTCAGATCCAATCTGGTCACCAAGTAAATGTGAGGTGAGAGGAGGGAGGAAGTTAGGATAGGAGAAGGAAGGGAAAGCCAATGGAAGGGAAGGCATGTTGCCCAGCTGGTGACCCCCAGCCCCAGTAGGGGAAATTGACCCCGAGCTCTTCAGAGCTCAATAAAATACTCAGGTAGCACTTAGTGTACAATAGGTAGATTTTTTTTATTTATTTAGGAAAGGGAAAAGTTAGGTAGGGAAAAATGGTCTCCTCTGGTAAGCACTTCTCCAGGGTCAAGAGCCTCTGGGACAAGACAGACTCTGGGATAGAGAAAGAGCCAAGAGATACAAAAGGCACCCAAACTCTCTCTTTTAAACTTTCTTCAATATCTCCCACAAAGGTAGTGGGAGGTGTTGAGGGAAGTTGTAGCAGGGAGTCCTGGGAGACTAGTCTCCCAAGGCTTAGAATAATTTTAAATGACACAATAGAAAGTATATTTTTAATAGGTTAACCAAAATAACAACTGCAGTACATTTAAACTGAAATTCTCTTGATTCACAATTCAAATTTGAATTCTTTCAGAAGTCATATTGGCATTCTTTGCTTGCTCTACATCTTTATATTTCATGTTGTCCTTTTTATTGTTGCTCCTATCTTACAATTGGCTAGCACTGATGCCTGATGGAAGAAACTACTTGACATACTCAAATTTCATTTGTCAAGAATTTCTAATCTATAACAGACATTTTCTAAGTGAGAGAAAATTATTTCGGATCATCCTAGAAATTCTATAACTGCTTACAACAGCGCCCACTATTACACATTTCCTAGGAAACGACTTTATTGGAGAATCACCCAACTCTCCAGCTGTCAGACCAAATCTGCAAGACACATCATCATTATTCAGAGAACTCTTTTTCTACTCTGTGTCCTACATGAACATAACATATATCATGATTATGTACCAAACAAGAAACATTGGGAAATAAGGTCTTTTCTTGTTCTAATATCCAGGGAAATCTCAAACTTTATCACAACAGCTGAGCTTGGCATTTAACCAATCACAAATACTTAAGTATCAATTGCTGCTAAATTTTGCAATTCTGAGAAAACCATGTAAGTACTTCCCTTATAGGAGGATAGTTCTAAAGGCCCTGCATTTATTTCTGAACACAATTTTGTCCGTGTGACCTTAAGATTCATTCCATAAAGCTTACCTTTCATAAGATATATGAAAGATATATCAATTAAACTTATGGCACAAGCTATAGTGCTTCTTTTAGATGATAGACATATTTCTCGTCATGCCATGAAAATATTATGTCAAAGAAGCATTCTACTATAAACTCATTAGCAGGCACATCATTTTAAAAAAAGCTGAAATGTTGTTGGGAAATTGACCGATTGAAAAGGGATATACTGATATACATAGTATAAAATTGTTATTAATAAAGGTTGTTTTCCATTCATTTACTGGACTACAGCCTCACACAGTTATGAAGATATTGAAACTTCAAGTTAAAAAAATCAGAATCCTTTATACCTTTTAGAAGATATCAGAAATAAGACGTAAAGATATCAGACAATTATTTTGCTTAGCTCCCTGTAATAAATGTTAGTTTATAGTTTTTTCCTCATTTTTTATAAACAAGATGGGATTTTTTTGTGCTACTTAAAAAAAAGCTGTCTAAATCCCTTTTTTGCTTATGTTTCTTAGATATGTCCACAGATTCTTTTTCTCTTGGTATCTCAGACATAACACCCTCTTCAAATCTCCTGCTTCCTTCCAATAAAGAAATGAATCATGCCCCAAGATGGAGATCTATAAGAAAATCATAACTTTTTATGGGAGAGTAGGGACAGTAACTTATCTGCTAATTCATTACTATATCTACTTGCAAGATAGTCAGCAAGTATTTATTTTTAAATGTTATTTATTTATTTAGAATATTCCCCATGGTTACATGATTTATGATTTCACTCCCCTCCCCCATCCCAGAGTTGATAAGCAATTCCATTGGGTTATACATGTATCATTGTTCAAATCCTATTTCCATATTATTTATATTTGCAATAGAGTGATCTTTTAATGCTAAAACCCAATCATATTTCCATCAAAACACATTTTCTTCTGCATTTCTACTCCCATAGTTCTTTCTCTGGATGCAGAAATCATTGTTTCTCATAAGTCGCTCCGTGTTGTCCTGGATCGTTGCATTGCTACTAGTCAGAAAGTCTATTACATTTGATTATGCCACAATGTATCAGTCTCTGTGTACAATGTTCTTCTGGTTCTGCTCCTTTCACTTTACATCAATTCCTGGAGGTCATTCCAGTTCACATATAAATCCTCCAATTCATTATTCCTTTCAGCACAATAGTATTCCATCACCATCAGATTCCAAAATTCCCCAATTGATGGATACCTCCTCATTTTCCAATATTTTGCCACCACAAAAAGCATGGCTATAAATATTTTTGTATGATTCATTTTCCTTATTATCTCTTCGGAGTACAAACCCAGCAGTGGTATGGTTAGATCAAAATGCACGCATTCTTTTAAATCCCTTTGGGCGTTATTACAAATTGCCTTCCAAAGTAGTTGGATTAATTAACAACTCCACCAGCAGTGTATTATTTTGTCCCAATTTTGCCACATGTCCTCCAACATTTATCCCTTTTCTTTGCTACTATATTGGGCAATCTGAATGAGCATTTATTTTTAAGCATTTACTGAAGTACAATGGCAGTTCTTGTGTTTAACAAGCTTGCATTCTATTTAGGGAAGAGAATGCATAAAAGCAAGCTAAGAAATGAGCTTAGGATGAGAAGGGAGAGAAAGTACCAATAATGTATTCATGATGGAGAGTTCTGGAATGTGGTATGGTTAGAAATGATGAAATTGCTCTCCTGGGCATTCTTTTTTTTTTTTTATAAGAGTTTTTTTTTTTAAACCCTTGTACTTCCGTGTATTGTCTCATAGGTGGAAGATTGGTAAGGGTGGGCAATGGGGGTCAAGTGACTTGCCCAGGGTCACACAGCTGAGAAGTGTCTGAGGTCAGATTTGAACCTAGGACCTCCTGTCTCTAGGCCTGGCTCTCACTCCACTGAGCTACCCAGCTGCCCTGGGCATTCTTTTTAAATGGAGGTTCTTGGGGAAGCTATACAATCTGAGTCCTGGGTTGCAGGGCACTGAATAATTCTTAGATATGAATATCTGGGTTGAAGTAATGTTTTGGGATAAAAAAAGTTTGGGGGCATGATTAGAAGGCTATAATAGTGTAACTTCTGGGAATTGAAGAGATGACTGGCATGGGCATCATTCTTAAATGATAGTTCTGGGCAATTATTGAGAAATTCCTATTCACTGAGTAAATTCAGGACCTGTTATCCTTCATTTTGTAGTGTTTCCTATAGTTATAGTGAAATTAAAAAGGAGAATAAAATAACACATATTCCATTTATGATGGAGATTGTATTTTTGTGATAATGGAATTTCAAATTTCAGAAACCGTTATAACAATTCTTCCCTAAATTGATTGTTCCCTACTGATATCCCATTTGTCATAGATTTTTTTTCAGTGTCCTATCTTCTGAAATCATCAGATGTTTAGATCCTTTTTTTCAGCATGTCCCATTTCTCACAGAAATTTAAGAAATTTCCAAAAATTGATGACCTAAAGTATTAGCATCTTATCTTTTCTACTTTGCAACTTCCAAGGACATATATAATTTCAAATTATAGAGAAAGATTTGTAGAGGAATTAATCTTCTTTTCCCTGGCCCTATAATATGTTTTTCCCCTGATTTCTGGAAAGGTTATTTTCTCTTAGCTCAAAATTCTCACTTTATACCCAGGAAAGTTGGTTCCTTTTCCTTTCTTAGTTTCAGATAATCAGGCCTGATTTTTCAATGCCAAACCAAAAAATTCCTGCTCATCACAACTAAAACTAAGATTGTATTCTGATTAATGTTTCTTCAACCCCTGTGCATTGGAGCTTCATTAGGTGCTCAGTTGCATTAATATATTCATTCTATTGATTCTAACAAGAGGACTGCATCATTTCTCTTTCTCTGAATATAACCAAGTATTACAAGTAACTTATGTTTAAACTCAAGACACTTTCTTAGTGATAAACATCAATTCCCTTCCTAATCAATAGCAATCCAATCTAATTTTCAACAAAGTGCTTCCGAGTATTCTGTAATAATGAAAGGGTATCTTAATGTTGAATATAGTCCAAGACACTACCATATTTCTTTCCATTGCATGAAAAGTATATTAATCTATTAAAGAACTTTAATTGCTAATTTGAAATGTATAAAAAAGGAGAAAGGGAGGTTATCATTATCATCAGGAAAGGACTTTCTGCTGGTGTTATCAAAATGACTTTCCAGGGCTGGATGTAACTGGAAAAAAAAGTTGATAGAACTAATGATTAAATTATCCTTTTCTTTTGTTTTTTTAGCTCTTAGTTTCCACTTTTGAATAAATACTTTGTATTGGTTCTAAGGCAGATGAGTGACAAAGTCTAGGAAATAGGGGTTAAGTGACATGCCTACTTTTGCACAGCTAGAAAGTATCTGGGACCAGATTTGAACCCAAGACCTTCTATCTCCAAGCCTGGTCTTCAATCCACTGAAACACCTATTAAAATTTCAACATAATCATTTACACCTAAGAAATCAGCATATATTATGATTTAATCTATTCCAGGCTTGATTCTCTGACTTTAAAAGATGGAAAATATCAATAAATCAGATTAAACTTAAAAATACATTTGACTCTGGAGAATCATTTATTATATATTCATAAGCACACAAATGACTCTAACCATTTCAATGATTTCCCCCATCCCAATTCCAACCTGCAGTATCGATATTAGAATATCAGAACTCCAGTATAATTTTTACTAGTCTAAGCAGAGCATTCTAGAATGGATAGCAATGAAAAGTTAATAGATAGTTAATAGTTCATAGCTTTTAGTTAAAAGTTAATAATTTTCCTCTACATTAAGTAGAGTAGAGATCTTGATACTGTAGTAGTAAAAATGAATGAAATACTTAAGATAAATTTAAATTAAATGATTTAATAACAAAAATGAGAGGGAAAGGGTTTCCTCCAGTTAAGTGAGCAGAGCACAGGGCCAGAGACTCACAACTGCCACACTTTAACCAAGCAAAACTCAAGCTCCCAAAAAAGAGCCCCTCAGCATGGGTCTCAGACAAATTTATCTCCCTAGCCTCTGTACATCAAATGATGATGTACTTAATGGGATGCTGGGAAAATGTAGTTCAGATGTGGCAAATTTTCCACCTGCACATTCCCCCCTGTGATCCTTTGGGAAACAAGTCTCCCCAATGGATCATTTTAAACATAATTTAACTAAGGTATATACAATATTTACACAGGGAAAATACAACTTGGGGATAAGGAAACAAAAATAATCAAGAACAAAACCAAATAGGAGGAAAGTCCCCTTTGGTACAACTAGGTACATATAAACAAATGTATTCAACCCCTGAAAGTTCAATTCTGTACTTTCAGTTTCCTCAGGAACTCCTTGAGCAATGTGCAGCCTCCACAGTTACCTTCATGGTGCCTTCTCCAAAAAGTTCACCTTCTGGATTTTGGGTAGTAGTCTCTTGTCCTAAATTAAGCTCAAATTTCAAATAAAAAATTCACAACAATAACATAGTCCCCCCTGAGGAGGACAATAACACATTACCCCCTGAGGAGGATAAAGGAATGTATATGAGAATCACATTATTAATAAGGTATTAATAAGGTATATAAATTAATGGTGTATTAATAAGGTATATAAATCAATTATCAAAAACATCAAAGAATCTAAAAAATTAAAAAAATAACCTCTGAGTGAAATATAGAATATTAAAAAGGTGAAAAAAATTCTAGGAAGAAGGAAAGGAAAAAAAATTAACAAATGACAACAAGTTCTTGTAGTAATTCATGTCCTATAAGCCTGCAATGACAATCATTTCTAACCCAATTCAACAGTCTGGACTACATTAAGTTGTGACATCATGAAAGAAAATAGAGAAAGAGATTAGATCTTGAAGGAAATGGGAAATAGTATTCAGTAATCTGACCCTTTTTCTCACTTTTCTGGATAATGGAGCCAGAACAATCAATGATATATGCTTGATAAAGAGTGCATACAAGGAAGTCTTGCATTTAACACATGTTAAACAGCTGTAACCTCGAGTCTCACACATGATCAAGTTCTCTCTTTCTTTGCACAAAATGTCATCAATCCCCATATGGTTGGTTTGGACTCTTTTATCTTTGTGCTTCTTTTGCACTCTGCAGGTTAAATTCTGTGCTCCTTTATGGTCAGCTTTTTCCTTGATTTAGACATATTCATCAAGCAAAAGGCTCATAATATTTAAATAATTAGTTGCCATAGTCCAAAGCTTTTGGGGTACACCTTTATATGTTAGGCAAATGGGCATTTTAGCATATTCTTTTGCTAAAATCAGAACAATTAAAATTATTTTCAATACTGGTGACATGTGCTTCAAATACAAAAAATGAGAGAAAAAATCAAATACTGTGTCACACATGTAAGAAGAAAAACAAAAAATTTTAAATGTATATTTTTCACAATCACAGAGGTAAAATATAGAGGCTATTTGCCAAAAATAAGAATTATTTCCTCTTTAACTTGCCATGATCTGCATTGTGAGTACAAATGAGGTATATAAAACAATGGAGGTATAAAAGCAATAATATATTCTAGGAAATAAAAAAAATCATAAAAGGTACATCAGTTCAAAATAGGTCACTAATACAGATTTTTCTGAGATAGTATATGTGTTGTCCTACAAGGGCAATTTCTTCAAGTAGAAGGATCAATCAAATATAATGTAACAAAATAGTACAGATTTAGCAATAGAGGAGTCTTAATCAAATACAATCAGTATAGGCAATTATTCATCATCCACAGAAGGTACTCATTTTACATGGATACAATGAATCCATGACTCTCTCCCCAATTTTAATGGCTCTTGGTGTAGTCAATAGCATTTGGAATGGTCAATCATAGGCAAGTTCAGTTCACCCAGTACCTTTGAAATTCTTTATGTATACATTATCACCTGGGTTTAAATCATGAAGTGAGAAGTCTATAGGGCCTGCCAGAATAGTAGCTCCAGAGTCATGGAGTGCTTGCAATTTAGTTTGTAATTGTCTGTTATATATGGCAATGGTTGTATCCCCTCCTAACAATGAAGTATAGGCAGGGATAAATGGTTGTGCCTGAATAGGTGGATGTCCAAATAACATCTGAAATGGTGAGATGTGTAAATCACCTCTGGGTATGCTTCTGAGATAAAATAAGACTAGAGGTAGAATTTCAGGCCATTTTAAATGACTCTCCATGCACAATTTGCCAGTCATAGACGTAAGTTCTTTATTCATTCTTTCAATTTGACTGGAGTTTCAGGAATGATATGGTGTATGAAATTTAGGAGTTATCCCCAAACATGAATAAATTTGCAATAAGACCAAATCTGTAAAATGAGTTCCTCTATCTGAATCAATATGTGCTGGTATTCCAAAATCAGGAATAATTTCTTTCAAAAGAATTTTGGTAACAAAAGCTGATGTGATCCAAGTAGTAGGAAATGCTAGTCAGCTGATCGACTATGACCAGACAAAACTTATACTGCCCAGGTTTTGGTGTAGAGATAAAATCAATTTGTAGGTGTTTGAAAGGTGTGTAAGCAAGAGGATGTCCACCAAAGGCTGTACCATGAAAAGCATGCTGGTTAAAAGTCTGGCAGGTAGGACAAGTTGTAAATACTTTGGAGGCAATTGTAGTTTTTCCAGGTGCTATCCATACTTTTTTAATAGAGTCTAAAATGTCTTGGGTACTAAAATGACCATGTTTATGGATGGCGTGACAAATTTGGTTATTGAAATTTCTAGGGAGCAGGGGTTTGCCTTCTGATGATAGCCATTCTCCATTAATTTGCTTAGCTTTATATTTTTTCATCCATTTTCCAACTTCCTTGTCATTTTAGGAAAGGGATAGATCAAAATCATATGTAATCATTAGTGCCAAAATTAACTCAGGTCCTTCCAAAGCCACTAGCTTTGCTTGGGTACCTGCTCATTCATATTGCATTGATTCCTACTGGTGGGTGCTGCAGTGATCCAGGGGAATGGTGATGGCCACAAATGCCTATATCTTTCCTATTAATTGCTATTAAAATTTTTTAAAAATTAATTTCCAGGGAGCTAAGTAATATTTTTTTCTGGAAAGGGACCATAGGCCAAAAACATTTGGGAAACACTGATATATTGTATTAAACTGCTGTGTTTAAATTTAATGGAATCAGTATCTACATTAATAATTGTGTAAACAATGTAGGGCTGTCTATGAGACTTTAGAGTAAACAGGTCTTCTTCCCCTGGGAACCCTTCCAGTTGAAAGCAAAAATATGCATGGAATTTTCATGTATGGGTATTGTTATAGGGGGATTTTTAGGAAGTAATAAGGGAATCTGCAGGGTGTAATATGGGACTGAAGCTAGGAGTAATAGATGGTAAGAATAGGGAATAAGGCAAGGCAAGGGACCCAAGGCTGCAGGTAATCAAGGGACCAGGCTATAGGTAGTAGCTGGTTGGAATAGAGGATAGGCACTATGGATAGGGGTTTGTGAATCCCTACGGCAATATAGTGGATGAGGAAGGTACAATGATGAAGGTTGGTAGTTGAGGTGATAGAAGAAATAAGGGAATGTCTGAGTTTAGGGAATATAACACTGAGGTACCAAGGGTTGCAAGGCAGAGGATGAGTTAATCTAAGGCAGGCAATAACAGCAGGGAAACACAGACTGGATACTCAGGTTAGAGACAAAACACTGAAGGGAAATAGACTGAGCCCTTCAAGTAAAAGGACACTTTACAGAGCAAGGTTAGAGCCAGCTAAGAACTGCTTGAAATTGACTTGAGGCTTCTAGTCAATTTCACAGGAAGGGACTAGAAGGAAGTATTGAAGTTACACTTCCTCCCAAAATGGATACCTTCAGCTTCCCTCAAAATCCAGAAAGTATGTTATTCCTCTCTCTCCTCTTTCCTCTTTTATTAATCAACTAATGAAGTAGCCAAAAGGTTTTGATTAAAGACAAACGGGATTTATTGTCTTTTATGGTAGATTGGCAGGGTAGAGGATATAAGGTAGCCCTAACAGCTGCTTAGAGAAACTTCAGGTGGGGGAAGGGAGGCAGGAATGTGAGACTCAGTATAGGAACCAGCCTACTTCAGCCCAAGAGGGTTTGTAGCCAAAGGGTAGGAAAGCTGGATACAGTGATTCAATAAGGTAAATTTGTAACAAGGGTAAGCCCTGTTTGACTAAACTATCACAGATTTGAACTAACTCTCAGATCTACTCTCCTTTCCAAACTTCTCAGACATTCAGGTAGGGAAAATGAAGGTGGGAATAAGATAGGGTAGGAAGATTCAAAGGAATTAGTTAAATTAACAAATTTTAAAAGAAAAGCTAAAAAATTTAGGCCAGGTTTCAATCCAAAGAAGGAGCTCAGATGGACCCTGGTTCTCTCCACGAGTTCCCAGGACCAACTGCTCTTCTCCCAACATTCTAAAACCCTCCTTAACTGACAGAAGAATTCTGCAAAGCAATTATGGCCCCCTCTCTGCACCACATTATGCCCCTTTTCTTTTTAAAATTTGCATCTAGCAACATTTTAGTGGTTACTAAAGTCTGAGGGATTACTACTTTTATACTAAGCTAAATTCTAACTAAGCTCTTATCCCTAACTAAGTTTGCAAAATAAGAAAAAGGTTGCTATCTCCTAAACTATGCTAAAACTGAACTAAGCTAAACTAAGACACGTTATGGTAAAAGCACAGGAAAGGAATGGGGATTTAAATTTTGCAAAAAAAAATTTTTGAACAGAAAGGAAAATAAATTAAATTTAAACATTCACAAACATTCTAAAGGCTAAGAAGTGCTTAAAATTGTCCAATTGACTTTGAATGTCAGCTTGGATTTTAGATTACATTTCTTGTATGACAAGTTTTTATGCCTTAATATTTAGGAATTGATATAGAAAATTCCCAAGCAACAAAAGGAGAAGGAGTCATTCTGAGAACGTGAAAGTTCCCAACTGAATGAAAGCCAAAAATGTTTCTTGTAAAGTAGCAATTATGATGCTTGGTGTTGCATTTTATAAAGGTCAGATTAAAGGAAAAGGAAAAGAAATTCAACTATAGATAAATGCATATTCTCAACCTTAGATGACTTAGTTTTCTAATCCAGAAATCTTACTGATGTTATATATGGGTAATACTATGAGGTTTTTTTCTTTTGATATATAAAAATAGGACAATATGAGCAATAGTTAGAAAGTAATGAAACCTTGTAATACCAGAGAATTATCATTCTCTTGCAAAGGATATGAGTATGATGGTATTCATTATCATCCTGTTAATGTGCTTATTTTTCCAAAGCAAAATCAGCAAAACAAAAATGCCTCCAAAAGCAGCTAAAGATAAAAGAAAAGAAGATATTTCTGATTGCCTACTATATAAGATGATCCATCTGTGAATAAGGTTATATCGGGGCCCTTTCATGGGCTTATCATCTAAATCAAGTCTTTTTATGCATGACATTAAGTGCATCTTCACAGATGTGTAGACTTTCTCCTTCCAGAGGTAAATCTGGAATGAGAGTCGCAGGATTTAAGTTTCTGCACCAGTGAAAAGTTATATTTTCATTAGCCAACAAGATTTCTTGGTATTGTGATAGTCTTTGGGAGGTGAAGGCTTGCAAGGTGGTCTTTCTCAAAGTAGATTACACTTGGTGTGGGGAAAATACTTTCAGTTCACTCCCTAGTACCAAGGATGAAGATTTTCTAATCATGATGGCTACAGCAGCTATGGCTTTTAAACAAGCCAGCATACCACAAATAACAGAATCTAATTTAGAGCTGTAGAAAGCAACTGGTCTAAGTCTATTCCTGAATGTTTGTGTGAGAACACTAGAGGCTATCCCTTTATCTTTGTGTACATAAAGCAGGAATGGTTTGTCATGATCAGGGATACCTAGGGCTGGAGCTGATAGTGTATGTGATTTTAATTTCTCTAATGCATGAATATGATCTTTATTCAGCTTTAATGGTTCTGGAACTTCTTTCCTGGTTAGCTCTATCAGAGGTCTTGTGATGAGAACATGGAATCCAGTTTCTACAGAAGCTCGTTATTCCTATGATTGCCCTGAGTTGCTTTTTGTTTTTAGGCAAACTCAAATTTTGTATATCCTGTGTTCTCTTTTGGGAAATTCTTCTGGAGCCTTTCTCTAGGATGAATCTTAAATAATTTGCCTTTTCCTTCATGAATTGAAGTTTTGATTTGGAAATTTTATGGCCCCTCTTGCCTAGCTCTTTGATTAAGTATACACTTTCAATGTAACAGATTTCAGCAGATGGTGACATTAGCAAGATGTCATCAACATAATGTACCATTTTGCTGTTTTGGAATGTTATTGACTCAAGGTCTCTCTCCAGGATTTGACAGAAGACTGAAGCTGAATCCACGAAACCTTGGGGCAAATGCATCCAATAGAAGGATTTCCCTTCCCATGAGAAAGTGAACAGCTTCTGGCTGTCTCTGAGCAGGGGAACAGAGAAATACGCAGAGCTCAGGTCCAGAACAGTAAAAGCAGCTTCAGGTGGAATGGCTGCAATGATTTGTGATGGACTTGGTACCACAGCATAGGTCTTTTGCACATAGTTGTTTATTGCTCTGAGATCTTGTACTAAATGCCATTGAGTCTTCCCATCAGGAGATAATTTGGCTTTCTTTACTGGCATGATTGTTGTATTGTATTGTGAAAAAGTCATATTTTAATATACCCTGCTTTAATAAACTGTCTATGATGGATTTCACTCCTTCTATCACCTCTTGGCTAAGTCTGAACTGAGGAATTCTTGGTGGTAAGCCTTCTTTTACCTCTATCTTTACTGGTTCCACTGAAAATATCCTGCCCACCACATTTGAATTTTTAGTCCACACATAATCTGGAATATCATCTGGAATCTCATAGATGTTATCGGTTGATTGGTATGATGGTTCCTCACTACATGGGTCTAAAAATAAAATGGGATGGTGTTTTAGAGATCTCTTGGGTATGTGTAAATAAATTTGTCCATCAGGTTGACATTGAATGGTTGCGGCCAATTTGCATAGGGGATCTCTTCCCATGAGGTTTGAAGGACATGATGGCATCAATAGGAAGGTGTGTTCAAGAGTTAAAGGACCAAATTTTAGTATTTTAACTTTTAGCTTCGGGACTTGTTGTGCTACACCAGAAGCTCCTCTTACTCTTAAACTGCCTTGAAATTGACATGCTTCAGGTGGCTCTCGTAATACAGAACAAGTTGCACCAGTGTCCAGTAGTCCCTCATAGTGTACCCTCCCCAATATGTAGGGTAACTAATGGTTTTCCACTGTCATTGGACTTCACTGGCACTAGGGGTAATAAAGAATCCTCAGTACTTTGTGTATACTTATCATTGATTCTGTGTTGCGTATGGTCTTTTGTGTCTAAACCATTATGCAAGTTCAGTTTAGAATCAGAAATACAGAAAGCAGGTTTAAAGAGCATTCTCTCATTGAGAGTTGGTAAGTCATTGTCATTTGTGCAAATTTCATGTTGGCTTTCACTAAGGGCTTCAGAAATGGAGGTTTGATTTGATTTACCTTCCACTGTGCTATTTAAATAACTGTTACGCCTCAAATCAGAAATTTTCCCCTCAGTAGTATCCAGGAATATATGGTAGTTAGATTGTGTTCCCTTCAACACTTCAGGTACAACTACTCATTCAAAAGCTGACTGATGTTCTCTATTTTGCCCTGCTATTTTTGTGACTGACATCAGATGATTTTTGTTATCAATCACAGCAACAGTTTCATTGATGTTATGATTAGCCACACAGGTTACTGGAGACAACAACTGTTCCCTATCTCTTCCCCAAAGTTTTGGATGAAATTCTGTAACTAAGGGGTTGAGAAAGGTGGATTTGGAATTTCCTAAACAGCTGCTATCATCCTGCAATTCAGTGGGTTGTGTCTTTAAAATCAAATCTTTGCCAAAGTCTAGACTATTTCGCTCTTTAACCTCTAACTGTGACACCGTGTCTAAAGCACATGAAGGGGAAAGAATTTTGGCATTTAATTCCCCCGAGGTTACTAAAAGTGTTCCTTTCTGGAAACTTTGTAAATCCTCACCATAATGGTCTTTATCCAAGTTGCCCCTTTGTTTTATACTTGGAATAAAGAGAGGAATTTGAGTTCTTGAGGATTCTGAACCAGATTGCAAAATCTCTCAATGTGAGTTGTTATAATGGTCCGGTTAATCCTTATGCTTCTCACCCAATGTGTGTGATATGGAATGAGAAAGCCAATCCCTTATATAATCATCCTCATTAATGCCATAGATTTCTCTGCGCATTTGCATTATCTCTTCCCATTGCTCACTATCTATGTGTATCTTCTGTGTAGATTACTTTATACACTTGCTCTATTATGCCCAGATTTCTCCTTTTGTTTTCCTCACTTATATTAGACTTTGCCATACCCAAATTACATTGATTAGAAGGTTTTAAATCAGGAATCTTGATTCATAATGATTTCTTAAGCTTCATTTCCATTTGCAGATCTTTCCATGTCATCTAATGAAGGTGTTTGAATGTATTTTTTACATGCATGATTACAGCATGCACCATCATGTTTATTCTCATCATTTCTTTTGGATTCATTATTGTGAATAATATATGAATTATTATATATTAATATGGATAGGGGTTTGTGAATCCCTAAGGCAATATAGTGGATGAGGAAGGTACAATGATGAAGGTTGGTAGTTGAGGTGGTAGGAGAAATAAGGGAATGTCTGAGTTATGTTGATAATAACAGATAGTTTGGGAAAGCAGATAATTATTCCAGGGCCAGTAACCTCCAAGTCACAGACTCTGACTGACAAGCTTCAGTGAGAAGAGAGGGGTTAGACACTCCTGACTCTCAAACCCCTCCCCCCAAGCAGTTGATTTTCAGTTGGGATAATGGAGACAAGCTGAGGTTCTTCTGGCAAGTTCCTGTTGAAACTGAACTCCAATGATGTTACCTTTCTTTAACTTATATTCCACATAAGTCTGATAATGGAATATGTAGAAGCTAGTTATCTAAATGTTGAGGACTGAGATGGATCTGGCAGCTGAGAGGATTCAAGCTAGGATGGTAACTAAGAGCAGTGAGTATCCCCAAATAATTCCCAGGCACAGATATTGTAGGTTAAGTTTATATTAAGAAGGAAAGGGAAAAGCATGAGAGGGTAATTAGGTTTTAGATAAGGAAAAGGTAACCCTGATCTGTTAGGTTGAAGCTGCCCTTCCCCCCCTGAGGAGGGGGTGATGGGCACTTGGCTAAACTGGCTCTCTTGTTAATAATGAATATTTCTAATCTCTATATCACTAAATAATTGTTGTATTGATGTTGGTAAGGACCAACCCTACTAAGCAGGCTAACTTGTGAGTAGAAACCATGATGGCTTAGCCACAATGGCCCTCTCAGGTGAACCCCCAAGTCAGGAGCAGTAAGCAGTGAGATCTGCTCATACCCTCCAGAATCAACTGACATCACAGTATAGAAAAGAAGGTAGAGCACAAGTCTACTACTGTAAAGTGTTTTTTTTTTAAATTCAGGGAAGTGCTATTTGGAAGTGTCTAGCAGACTCCCTATGGACACATGGGGACTTTGAGACTACATTTCCCATGACTCCTATGGGTTTCCAGTTTCCAGTTTAGGCATTGGGACATCCAGCGTACCCACGTATGGGACAATTTAAATTCGGAGGAGGGCCTAGAGAGAGCCTCTTTCTGGGTTTTGCAGAGTGGCTGGCTGGCATACAAAAGGGACGAGATGGCCTCGGGCAGTAAATTTAAAAGATAGTCAGGCGCGGTCATATATATTTTACCAACATGGCCATGGCTTTAATTAAACTACTAATTTCTCTTATTATATCAGTCTTTATCATTTTTAATCTTAACAAAAGTATGTAGCTGTGCTATCAATAGAAGAAATAATAGTGTTTATGTTAGAAACTACGGGGAGTGTTTTTATAACATGATAGTTTACTGCCCTCAGATCTTAGACAAATTGATAAAGATGCTTGCTGTTGGGTCCCAATTTTGGTTTTCTTAACAGCCAGGATGGGTGTATTGTATTCAGATTTACAGGGGATTTTGATGCATTGGTCAATTAGTGAATTAATACAGGGGTAATGCCTTCAATTGCCTCCTTCAGAAGAGGGTATTGAGGAATGGAAGGAGCTAAGCTAGATTTTGTTTTAATTGGTACAGATGATTTAAGTGGGCCAACATCAGAAAATGACATGACCCAGAGAAACTCAGGTATATCAGTTGGGATGTCAAAAATGGGAGATTCCTTTATTTCTTGGTTGTCTGAGAGAAGTAAAGGGAGTAAATTTAAGGATTCTTCAGGTAAGTAGGATGGTGATACAAGATATGGTTTGATGGAGTGATGATCCAAGGTCCTCTGATGGTATAAGGGCCTGAGCTGAGTGAAGGTGGGAAGCTAAGTGAATCACCAAGTTGTGGTAGTGAACACCAGGTCCCACAATGTACTTTAAACTCAGCTAAATACCAACTCCCACCCAACAGTGCCCAGGAATAAGGGATCAAGTCAAGAAATGTATCTATTATCTCCAATAATCTGATAAGTATGGCTTAGTTGATAAGGAAATAAAGGGACAGGGGAGATGATCTGTTATATAGAAGTGAGGTAAAATCTTGGTTAAAAGAGTGAAAAAGGTGATGAGGTGATATGGAGGAGGAATGAAGGGGATAGCTGAGTGTAGGGAAGGGATGAATGAGGTGGTATATTGAATGGTAAGGGATTAGATGGGAGTATTCAGGAGGGGCTGCCCAAACAGACTAGTCAAAGGAGGCTAAAGACAGAGGACACTGGGGAGATAGGCTAAACCAGGGGTCAACAACATATGGCTCTCGGGCCATATCTGGCTCTTTTGAGGACCAGTTATGGCTCCTTTTGCAGGAGCCATAAAGTCAACCCTGGCACAGTAACTAACAGTTTACACATGATATCATGTGTCGATAAATCATGTAATCCTTTCGGTACCGTGACTATCTTCTAAGATATCTCATTGATATTGCCATGTGAGATGAATCCTGCTCTTTAGTTTGGCTTGGTACGTGTGCTGTGTGTCCCTCCTTCTGCCCTCCTTTTACTCTTTACACACCTGTTACTGACATCTTGGGGTTCTGTATAGTGATTGATCACTTTTGTGTACATTCTCTACCTCTCTGCCTCTGATTTACATGGCTTTATCTCAGTGCATTCATGGGGTCTGCACTCCCTATTTGTGGGATTGTTATTGTTTTTAACTTTTCTACCTGCTCTTAAAGGGGAACTTTAGTCAGATTACATCTTTACATATGCTTCATTAGTGAGAAGTATTTCTCCCCAGTAGTTGTTTCATTTGATACAGAATGATTGAGTGGGCAGCACTGATAAACACCTGTACCAGGAAATGTGTGTGATGTTTCCTAGCCAGTTTTCCATGAAAAGGTAGCCTCCTCACCCACTACTTACTAATACCTGCACACAAGTCATGTTATTTTCTATAATCTCCTGATCTTCTACTTAATTTATGTGGCCAAATGACTTAACCAGCAGGCCGGCAGCTTTTTCTTCTCCTGTTGCCTGACTTGAGAGAGGGAGAGGAAAAAGTATTTTTCCCTGAATTTTTCTCTCATTATTTCAGCAATTTTCTTAGTGTAAAGGAATTTTATATGTATGTGTACAGTTATATCAGTTCTATAGTGCCCCATTAAGTCTTGTTTTTTGATTAATAATCAAAATGACTTTGATTAATAATCAGCAAAACCATACAGCACCAGAAGTCACATTAATGTACTTTATTCATCATTGATTAGTACATAATAACATTATTAAAAATAGTTCAGAGACTTATTGTACTTTAAAAGTGTTGTTCTTACATATAATGAACATATTTACTTGTATTCAGTGTTAAACACATTGTAAGGCTCTCATGAAATTACATTTTAAAAAACGTGGCGTTTATGGCTCTCACTGCCAAAAAGGTCGCAGACCCCTGGACTAAACCCTTCAAGGCAGGAAAGGTATCTCTATAGACGCAAAGGAGTTGGGCCAGTCAGAAATGTTTAAATCTGACTGGAGGGCTTCTCTTGTCAGTTTCTAAAATCCCTTGAGGGAGGAATCAAGAGGGCTCCTTCCTCCCAGTGAAACTGATGGGTGTAGGAAGTCTCGGATAAGGACTTCCTGCCAAGATGGATGCCCACAGTTCCCTCAAGAAATAAAAAGAAAATAATTTTTTCCCTCTTCAGCCCTTCCCTTATTTTTTGATACAATGATTCACCCCACAAAGGTTTTGAATAGGTAACAAAGGGGGTTTATTAATATCAGGGTTAATCAGAAGGTGAGAAGGGTTTAGGGTTTTGTAACAGCCTCTAGGGTTAGTTGAAGGAGGGGGAATTGTGACAGGAGAGGGTTAGACTGAGAGAGCCTGCTCTCTCAGAAAGGAAGATTTGACTGCCTTAAAGTAAAGTATATACTGGATTAATAAAATAAGGGATAGCTTGTTTTAAAGATGTCCTACTTGCCTACAGAAAACTAAGCCCACAAATGTCTAATCACTAAAACCACCCTTCCTCCCAGAACCCAATGGGAAATTCAGGGAAAATAAACAGGGATGTTATATAGAAAGGGCAGGGAGAGGTCCAGAGAAATCAGTTAGGTTCAAATTGCCCAGAGACAAAGGCACAGGCCAAGCCCAAACCGAAAGCCAAAAGCCAAGCCTCAGTTGGAACTTCAGCTCTCTTCAAGCCTCAGACTCCAACTGACTTTTAATGAAGATTCTAAAGCCTAACTGCCAGGGCTGCTTACAGGTGACTTTTGTAAGATCAAAGCTTCTGTTGCATCCTTGCATTTCAGATCTTGACTGTTAACTCATAGCTGCTTCTCCGAAGTGCCACTGAGTCACGAGTTAATTACATAAGAAATTGAAACTCCCTTTCACCCAAAAGCCCAAGGATAGTTTCACACAACTACACAGAACTGTATTTTTAACATAGACAATACAACAGGCTTAGAAGCTTCAAGGTGAAGATAAGAATCAGGCTGGACTTTCAGCTATATTTGTTATCACCAAGCCAAGTCTGAGAATACTTTTCTCAGGGCCAAATGCCCCAGCTAAACTAAGGTTTCAGCCTTGGCTGCATTTCTGACCAAAGGGGAAGAATGTTAACTTCTTAAAATCTGGTTTGCTAGGATCTTAAAGCTTTTCAATAAGGTCACAATAATTTTCAACAAGAAATCACAAGGATCACAAAAGGGGTCAAAAGAGCAGTCTCAGATTTTTATCTATTCTCTTATTGGCTTCCAAAGTATTTCCCCCTTTTCTTTAAATTAAAATGATTTATTATGCAGGAAAACTTTTAATAATGAAAAGAGTCATCAATTAGTTATAATCATCATCTATAGATGGATCTAATAGGATTTACAGATTACAATGTTTATTTATGGCTCCCTACAATCAAGTGAGAAGCTGTGAATTTGATCACACAGCTTCTCTGACTATTTATCCTGGGTTTAAGTTAATGGATAATGCCCATGACTGCGATTTGACTTTGCTTGAGCAATGTCTTTCCCTCAAATCCAAAAGATATGATGAATGATCCTTAGGACAATGATGACATTCACCTAAATAAGCCTTTAAGATTTAATTATAACAAACTTAGGGGAAGGAACAGAATTCAAGGAAAGAGGTGTTAAGAAAGCCTCACTAAACTACCAATGATCAGGTTTGTCAAAGAATAATCAGTTCTGAGACTGTCTGTTAGAGAGGCACGTTTGGCCTTAACCAGATTGATTGAGTGTTGATGTTGTTCTTCCTTGATATTCAAATGATTAATGTATAGCACGACTTTTTCCAGAGGTTGAGGATGTGATAACTATTGGACCAGGATACAGGTAACCTAAGCAGTTTTGGTTTGGCCTACCCTCCCAACCAACCCAGCTCCCTTCTCAGAAATGAAAGCCTCTTGTTCAAATTTTTCCCTTTTATAGTCCTGGTGGTAACTTCTTTTGCCTTCTGGTTTATGGCATCTGGGTTGGTTCTAAATTCTAAAACTGTTGAGTGTCACTCATGCTGTTCTCCATTTCCATAGAAAATGATATTACAGTAGTTCCAATGACATGGAGTCATCTGGAGAGCAATTTATTGTGGCTCTAAGCTTGCATAAAATATCTCTCCCTAGCAAATTTATAGGGGAGCCAGGCATCAGGAGGAAAGAGTGCTCCACATTCAAGGCTATCTACAGACACCATTCCAGGGGAAAGCTTTGGAATCTTTAGGGGTATCCTCTATTTCCCTATTACATTTGCTGAGTCAGTGGGATTGCAATTTGAATCATGGGTGTTCCTCAATACAGACCTTGAG
This sequence comes from Gracilinanus agilis, assembly GCF_016433145.1. Classification (NCBI taxonomy): domain Eukaryota; kingdom Metazoa; phylum Chordata; class Mammalia; order Didelphimorphia; family Didelphidae; genus Gracilinanus; species Gracilinanus agilis. The sequence continues at coordinate 71,715,630 of NC_058135.1, read as the reverse complement.
GCTCTTGTATCCAGAAGACAATCATAATAAGTATTGCCAACTTTTAAAGTCACATGAGGTTCATCACTATGGGGGGGTAGTAGATAGGGACAATGGGTAGTAAGACATCAGAGTCTGGAAAATAAAAGGTTATATCCTTTGATTCATGAGTCCCAAACCCCCTAACACCTTCATAATATTTGGGTAGTTCCTTGGGCTACCCCATAAGGGGCATAAGTATGCTGAGTACTTTGGGGACAAGCTCCACTTAAGATATAATGATGAGGGGTCATTTGGTTTGGGTTATCAATTATTTGACTTAAATTTCTAGGATTGTTAAGTCATTCTTAAAGTTATGATTCCTTTATTTATTCCTGTAGTTATTATTTCTATATCTATTATTCCATTGAATGTTATTTCTAATTGCTTAGAAGAAATTCCTACAGTTCATTATGTGACTCTTCTTTCCAGAGAAATGGCAGGTAAGGGATTGTTAGGTTCTTGGAGAGGGGTGAGTGCCATTGGTTGAGTACCATGAGCTTTATCTTGTTTATCAATTCTGTTAGTTAAATATTTTAATTTTTTCTCGATCTTTTCTAGTAAATCATTATTTTCTCATTGTTTTTTTTTTATTTCCTTTAAAGACATATGCAGAAATTTGCCTAAACTCATCAATATCCATTTGAAGCCACTTTGGACAATGTGTTTTAAAATAATCTTGGACTACTCTACAACAATTATTGACAAAGTGTAATTTTATATGTCTAATGTCTCTTTCTACAGAAATTTCAAGGTCTAGGTATACCTACCTCCCAGCTCAATGAACCTATCCATAAATTGGAAGAGTGTCTCATCATTGTATTGTTTAAGGAATTCAAATTTAGTCCATGGATTCGAGCCTTTTGGAGCATTCTCACATTGCTCTTAGAATGGTGTTCTTAGCTCGATGTAGTTCCATGTTTTCATAGTTATCATTATAGAATCAATAAGGATCCACAAGTGGCCAGCATGCTGCATTGCTCCCCCAAGCTTTATTGATGTAAGATATTATCTTATCCCTCTCACATTCTGTTAAAAATGCTTGGAGAGGGGGCAGCTGGGTGGCTCAGTGGATTGACAGCCAGACCTAAAGATGGGAGGTCCTAGGTTCAAATCTGGCCTCAGACACTTCCTAGCTGTGTGACCTGGGGCAAGTCCCTTAAGCCCCATTGCCTAGTCCTTACCACTCTTCTGCCTTGGAGCCAATACACAGTATTGACTCCAAGATGGAAGGTAAGGGTTTAAAAAAAAAAGTAAAAATAAAAATTCATGGAGTAATTGTTCAACATCTTTATAAGATGGATCGAAATGAAAGAATATATCAGCCACCTTTTTTGTTACCAGGATAGTTTCATCTTCATAACTAGGGACATCACATTTAAATTCTTTTATACCCTGGGATGTGAAACATCTATGTTGTTTTACTTTTAACTCCTCCCCAATTTTTAGTACTGTGGGCACTTCCCTTAAGGGGAAACATCTTCATTGGAATCAGTCAGTGGTTGTGGTTTCATAGGTGGTGTCTGTGTGGATACTGATGTATTATAGGCAGGAACTTATATATATTGAATGGAATCATCTATTGGAACTGGACCATTTAAGAAGTGCTTAAAATTGTCCAATTGACTTTGAATGTCAGCTTGGATTTTAGATTACATTTCTTGTATGACAAGTTTTTATGCCTTAATATTTAGGAATTGATATAGAAAATTCCCAAGCAACAAAAGGAGAAGGAGTCATTCTGAGAACGTGAAAGTTCCCAACTGAATGAAAGCCAAAAATGTTTCTTGTAAAGTAGCAATTATGATGCTTGGTGTTGCATTTTATAAAGGTCAGATTAAAGGAAAAGGAAAAGAAATTCAACTATAGATAAATGCATATTCTCAACCTTAGATGACTTAGTTTTCTAATCCAGAAATCTTACTGATGTTATATATGGGTAATACTATGAGGTTTTTTTCTTTTGATATATAAAAATAGGACAATATGAGCAATAGTTAGAAAGTAATGAAACCTTGTAATACCAGAGAATTATCATTCTCTTGCAAAGGATATGAGTATGATGGTATTCATTATCATCCTGTTAATGTGCTTATTTTTCCAAAGCAAAATCAGCAAAACAAAAATGCCTCCAAAAGCAGCTAAAGATAAAAGAAAAGAAGATATTTCATGCTGAGTTCTGTTAGTTATCTTCTTTCAGCCTTTACTACATGGGTAGTTGAAGAATCTTTCACCTGAAGGAGTAACTAAATTTAAAAGAAACCCTAAGGAGTATTTCTTAAATTTTCTTTGTTTTCTGAAGAAATATTCACATAGTAATAGCTCAGATTTGGAAAAATAAGATCTTGCCTGATCTGAATGTGATCAATCTGACAGTCAGCAGGTATATACCTTTAAAATGAACAAAGAAATTTCCCTCTGCAATAGATAAAGAAAAATCTCTTCAGTATTAGATATCCCAGTGAATGAGTTATTGGATTTTGAGTCAGGAAGACATAAGTTCAAAACTAAGTTCAGGAACTTACTAGTTAAATGAACCTGGACAAATCACATGACTAATTTCAGCCTATTTTCTAATCAATAAGTGGGGATAATGATATGAATTTCTGAAAAGGTTGTTGCTAGGATTAAAGAGAAACATACAAAGCACTTTGTAAGCCTTAAATTAGCATAAAATGTCAATTACTATCAGTAGTCTTACTTCCAAATGATGGGAATCTTTTAAATTCTGATGCAGTCCCTGTCACTTAGGGACAGTTTTAATGATTAGAAAGTCTTCCTTAGGTGGGAACCAGGAAATATATATGCTTCTCTTTAAAAGTGCTAGGAATGCTACCATAGACAAGTTTTAATATGGCAGGGATTATACCCTCTCTTAAAATCTTCTACAAGAAGAATATCTAGGCCAATGTTTCTACCCAACAGTTCTTTTAGGACCCCTTATCTCCTCTCCAACTTTAATTTACTACAGAATATTTTCCAGGGATGACTGAAGAATACTTGGCAAGACAAAGTACTAGAATACTAAGGTTCTTTCTAAAGCTGAACTGTCAAACATTTAATCTTTATTGCAGAGTACAATTCCAATGGAAAGGTTAAGAAGTTCAAATGGCAACCACATGTTTACCCAAAATACTATTTTATATAGAACTTTATAAAATAAGCACTCACATACTTGTCAAAAGAATTAGTAGAAGGACACTTTCAAGGCATCTCTGAAGAAATTTGTATAGACTATGAGACATGGAAAATGCTGACATAGAACTGTCCAGTATTGCATATTTAAATTAAATAAGGCAAAAAAGAATATTAGTGATTGTTTTTACAATGTAACTGGAGAAAAATAAATTATTTTTTTTTAGTTTTTTTTTTTTAACCCTTGTACTTCAGTGTATTGTCTCATAGGTGGAAGATTGGTAAGGGTGGGCAATGGGGGTCAAGCGACTTGCCCAGGGTCACACAGCTGGGAAGTGGCTGAGGTCAGATTTGAACCTAGGACCTCCTGTCTCTAGGCCTGACTCTCACTCCACTGAGCTACCCAGCTGCCCCAATAAATTATTTTTTAAAAAAGGTTTCACAAAGGAAGCATGAGTTATGCAAATCCAGATATAGTTCTACTCTAAATAACTCTACCACTTGTATCCCATGAATAGTAGAGCATTCCAAATTCATACTGATATGTGTAGCCACAAACACATAGTAGCTTAAACCCAACATGATGATGCCATTGGCCTTCTTAGAAAATGAAGTACAAACAATATCAAACATGTTCTCATGATATCTGTTTCATGAATACGTTTGACATTCTGGTGAAACCTCTGGACCTACTCTTTTAAGAATGTTTTAAAAATAAAATAAAATATATCAATTAAAAATTATTATTTTGAATTAAAAAACATTTTTTCACATCCAAGTTGAAAGCACACCATGGGTAGATTTGAAGTCTGTACATGAAATAATAAGATCCTCTGTATTTATTTATTTATTTGTTTGTTTATGTTTGTTTGTTTGTTTTTAATTTACCTTCTCACCCTTCTACTTCAATAACTTTTCTACCACTTGAGAACTAAACATAATCAATTCCTTTCACAAGTAAAAATAGTCAGTCAAAACAAACTTCTATACTGATCATTATACAAAGGAAAAAAAAACAGAACATCTCATTCTGTTTTCCCTTTTGAGTGGCATGTTTTATGATCGGATTGTGGTTAATAATGATACTGATAAGCTTTTCCAATTCTTTTGAAGTTGTTTGACTTTACGACATTCCCTTCATTGCATAAATGATTTACTGGGACTTCTTTACTCACCCCATATCAAATTATACATCTTTCTTATTTCTTTTAAATAATCTCCTTCATAATTTATTATAATATAATAGTATTACATGATATTCATGAACTATAATTTTTTCATCTCTTCCCTAATTTATAAGCAACTCATCAGATTTCCATTCTTTTCTACCTCAGGAAAGTTATATTTTTTGTACTATCTCAGGTTGCATTTATTTTAGATCAAATTTCTCCTCTTTTCATCTTTTCTCTTCTTCCCTTTTATTCCTATTTCACTATTAAATGAAATATATTTCCCCCCCTTTTCTCTCCCTCTTTCTTTCATCTTTAAACTAGTTAACATGAAAGTTAGTTTGGAGTATCACATGCTCCCTTCATCACATCCTTATTCTTTGTATAGATGTCTAGTTGTAAATCCTGATTGTGTGAGAGAATTTTCCCTGACCTTTTCCCAATTTTGTCCTTATTTTTCTCTCTTTTGATTCCTCTTTTAAGATCATTAGATATAACTGTCTAAATGACTCTCTCTTTGATACCTGATAAAGGTTTGAATCAGAAAGGATATATAAAGCATCTTCCCACATTAGGATGTAAGTTGTTTGGCCTTAGTCAGTTGTCGTTCATTCATTACTTTAGTTATTGGTGTTGTTTCTCTTAAGTATTTTTTCTGAACTTTGAAATTTCTATGTAGCTCTTATCTTTTCATCAGGAATGTTTAGAAATTCTCTATTTCATTAAATAATCTTTTTCCTCTAATAAGAATATATTCATATTTTCTGCTGAAAAAGTTCTTCTTGGTGGTAAGTCTATATGCTTTGCTTCTAGAATATTATATTCTAATCCCTCTGATCCTTGAAAATGACATATTTTTAATTATGTTTGATATTGACAATGGCTCCTCAGTCGACAAATTTTTTATTTTTTGTTACATATATTATTATAAGTAGTCATAGTAGTATTAATAGTCTTAGTAGCAGTGCTACTATTAATACTGTGAGAGAGAGATGAATTTGCAAACAGATGGGTTTGCAAACAGAAACTGGTATCACGCACAGGACTTTTTAACTCCATTCTGGAATGTGGAGACTTCTTAAGAGGCAATACACAGAGACTTTCAGGATCCATTGTTCCTGCCTGTCAGGAGGAGCAGAGAGAGAACTTCCTGTAAGCTGATCAGAGGGAAGTTTACTAACCTGTTCCTGAGAGCTAGAGGTTCCTGTATTCCAGCTATCTGAAGATCCAGTGATCCTGTCAATCCGTGTCTCCAATCTAAATCTTCCTGTCTTCCTGCAAGCTCCTCGTTCCTGAGAGTTTTCCTGAGTGTGTATGTGAGAGAGCTTCCAGTACCAAGTGAAATATGTCTTTGAGGAAAAGGCTTCTAGCCATCTTGGGCCTGAGCTCATCAAGACTTCAAATCCTTTCTACTCTGATGAACTTTTGCCATGTCTACACTTAATTTGAGGACCAGTTAGCTCAGATTAGATATTTGGTGTGGGGATTTTAGTGAGAGTTAGTACAGATTCAAGCAGCTTGACAACTTTGAAGATGGTTCCATGAGGAGTCCATAGGAGTTGTGTAGAGAATATAGATTGTAAGCTTAGGGATTCATTTTCCGCGGTCTTCTTCCTTCATCTTTTACTTGGATATAAATAAGCCTCAGTTACTGTTTTTACCAAGTTGTGAAATAGTCAGATAGCGATTTGGACTTACAAGCTCACACTCAAGTCTACACAAGCCTGTAGAGCCTATTCACTCAATGAAATACCAACAACAAATCTACAAACCTTTCCATCCATATTATCTACATAATTCAATACTATTACTATAGTACACTTACATAAATCCATACACAAAGTAGTTTAGAAATCTGAATGAAAAGGTTGAAGTTCTAACTATGTTCAGGTAGAGAAGCAAATTGGACCTATATTTTCACTAATATGGAGAATCCTGAGAAGTATTTTCATCTAAGAATTTGGTTAGCTCCTTCTATGTAATTTATGCAAAGTTACATAAAAGCTCTAAGATGTTAAAGCTTTGCCCAAAGTTCATATATGGTAAAATAAGGGCTTGAAATATGTCTACTAGACTCTAAATCAATGGTGTATGCAATACAGAATTTTAAGCATTAGGAATTGTGATATGCAAAAATGGCCAGCCATTTTTTGTAGGTGCAATTTAGCAGTTTGCCACTTTGGAACACAGAACCTGGCAAAGCACCCAGGGCATGAGCCAGGGTGACAGTTGAGGACAGAGTATAAATTGGGTCCCCAAATCCCTGGGGACTTCACTTCTTTCTCTCATTTTAAGGGTTAGGGAGGAGGTGGTGGAAACTGGGCCCCTGGGTGGTTTGGGAGATTTGGATAGGCAGGCATGTAGGGACAACCTTCATTGGTAGCCAAATTCAATACCTTATTTGCATAGCCAACAACTTTCTAATCAAGCTAGTGAACAGCTACTTTCAAGAAACAACAGCATCTGACCCAGGGGCCTGACAGCCTCTGGGCTCAGCTACAAACAGCAATAGAGTTGGGGAGTGCCCTCAAGGCCTTCACATACTCTGCACCTTAGGAACAACTTGTGTTTCAAGATTTATTTTAGTTTCTAATATTAGGCAAGATCATTTAGGGTACCTTCACCCACCTTTCCTCTCCCTCTTATCTATCCTGTGTTTGATTACAAATAAGGCCTCTTTGATCCTAAAGCCTGCCTCTTTCTCATGCCTAAATAATCTTGGAAACCAACTACTTACCTGAGTAACACCAATGAGTCTCAAGCATTCAGATCCGGATAACATCACCAGCTGTCACATTCTACTTCCTGGAAACATCTACCAACTGCCTGACTGAATTGGTTACTAAAGGCCTTGTGGTTTTAAGAGAGAATCTTGGGCTCTTAAAGGAGGCTTAACCTAGCTGGTGTGGGAACAAATCTGTACTCACATCTAGTTATGGTTAGGATCTCTCTCTCCATATTTAAGCAACCATCACTAGAATCTCCTGAGCTCCTTTGCTGCTAATAACAGAATAGACTAAATCATTTCAAGTTCAAAATTATTATCATTGGTAAATTTCCGAGACATTTTAGAAGTCACAGGATCAAAGTCTCTATGTTACAAGGGATTAGAGGAGTCATCTAGGACAGAGATATCAAACTTAAGGTTGTCAGGAAGTATACTAACAGTAAACTCCAAAGTGGCCCACAAACAGATTAAAATATAATAGGGAAATGTTTAATAAAATACCGAATGATACAATAAATTATAAGAAAGTTACTTAATTATATGGTTTTCTCAACCAATATGTGGACTTCTGTGATCTGTTTCTTTTTCAATTGGATATCACTGTTTGATCAAAGAACAAACATCAAACAAATTGTTGAGTCATGCAGTTGTATTTCCATATTTTTTCTTTTTCTTTTCTTTTTCTCTTAATAATTAATAGAATTTATTTTCAGGTATTTCAGGTTTTCCCTTCCCACCCCACCCCATAGAAGGCACCATCCAGCAAACAGATATATATGTATATATAATGTCTTTTGTGTTTCTATTTTTCACTTCATTATCTGGAGGTAAACATACAGATCTGAGAGAGGCAATTTTAAAATTATTGGCTTTGCAAAGAATTTGAATAAATCTGAGGTTTTCAGAGAAATCAAAACTATCAAGTATCATACGAAAAAATATTCTAAATCCCTCCTGATAAGAGGAATGCAAATCAAAATATCTCTTTTGTACCACCTTAGACCTAGAAGAGTAGTCAGTATGACAGTAAAGGAAATAATAAATGTTGCAGGGAATATGACACAATTGGGACACTGATGCATTGCTGGTAGAGTTGTCAATTGAATGGTTGATTTTGGAAGGCAATCGAGAATTATGCCTAAAGGGCTTTAAAAGAATGCATGTCCTTTGATCCAGTAATACCATTACCAGGTTTCTATCTCAAAGAGATTTTTTTAAATAGGAAAAGTTCTGTTTGTATAAAATATTTATAGCTGAGTTTTTTGTGATGGCAAAAATTTGGAAAATTAGGGGATTTCCTTTGCTAGGAGAATGAAAACAAATTATGGTATGTAATGGTGATGGAATGCTATTGGGCTATAAGGAATGATGAACTACTTGAATTCTATAAGAACTGAAAAGATCTACATAAACTGATGCAGTGTGAAATAAGAAGAATGAGAACATTATACACAGTAAGTGAAACATTGTGGAATAATTAAATATGATTAACTCTTCTACTAAAAGCACTATACAGAAGCTTCAGTAGTTACAGAATTGGACACTCTATGGTCAGCTTCCTTACCCTCACATGTAAGTGCACAAGGTACAGAACTCACAGCTTTAAAACAGGCTTGTATCATTGCACAGAACAAAATGGTCACAATTTACACAGAGTCCCATTTATACATTTGGCATATGTCATGCTGTGGGCATGTTATGTCTTCAAAGGGGATTCTTAACATCAGCTGGAAAGTATATTGACAATGCAAACCTTATCACTGAACTTCTTTCTAACATCCAGCTCCCTGAAGCCAAAGCTTTTGTTCACTGCTCTGCACACACAGGTGGCACTGACCCTATCTCCAGGGGAAATGATCGAGCAGATGCAGCAGCCAAACTAGCAGCCTTAGACGGACCTAAGTTAATAATGCCACTAACAATTACTGATAATTTGGATCTATCCCTTTCCTATAATGACAAGGAAGTGGGAAAATGGAAGCAGAGATTTAAGGCCAAACAGATAAATGGAGTATGGGTGTCATCTGAAGGCAAGTCCCTGCTCTCTAGGGCTTCCTATAATCAAATTTGTCATTCTATCCATAAACACAGTACTTTTGGCATCCAAGGCATTGTAGATTCTGTTAAAAGAGTATGGATAGCACCTGGAATAACTACAATTGCCTCCAAAATATGTACAGCTTGTCCCACCTTCCAGGCCTTTAATCAGCACATTTTTCTAGACAAAGCCTTTAGTGGACGTCCTCTAGCTTACACACCATTTGAACATTTCCAAATTGATTTTATCTCTATGCCAAAAGCTGGACACCATAAATTTTGTATGGTCATAGTTGATCAACTGACCTTGTGGCCTAAAGTATTTCCTACTGCTCAGGCCACAGAGGCTTTTGTTGCCAAAATCCTTTAGAAAGAGATTATTCCTTTTTTTGGCTTGCCAGCATGTATTGATTCTGATAGAGGAAATCACTTTACTGACTCAGTCTTATCACAAATTTATTCATGTTTGAGGATAACTCCTAAATTTCATACACCATATCATCCCCAGAACTCCAGTCAAGTTGAAAGGTTGAATAAGGAACTTTAAAGTATGATTAGCAAATTATGCATGGAGACTCATTTGAAATGGCCTGAAATTTTACCTCTGGCCTTATTTTATCTCAGAAGCAGACCCAGAGGTGATTTACACATCTCATCATTTGAGATGCTATTTAGACCTCCACCTATTCAGGCACAACCATTCAACCCTGCCTATATTTCATTGTTAGGAGGGGATACAACAATTGCCACTTATATCAGAGAATTACAAATGAAATTGTGAGAACTCCACAAGTCTGGAGCTGCTGTTCAAGCAAGCCCCTTAGACTTCTCGCTTCATGATTTGAACCCAGGTGATAGTGTATACATAAAGAATTTCAAACATACTGGGTCAACTGAACCTGCTCATGATGGACCATTCCAGATCCTATTAACTACACCAACAGCCATTAAAATTGGGGAAAGGGACTCATGGATTCATTGCAGTCATGTAAAGGGTCTCCAAAAATTGGCAAATCAGGGAGCAAGGTTGCAGGATTAAGAGCTCCACAGCATTTTAATGTGACATGTTCATTATTCAATAGGGTTATCTCGTATCTCATAATCCTTTAATCAGTAAATGCTTGAGTTCTATGTCTTAATAACAATGCCTCTACCTCATGAGGGCACATTATGGTCAGAGGGCATCCTAGTACCAAATCAGCAGATTTTGTCACTAATGAAACTGGAGCAGCTACTCCTCTAAGGCATTGTGGTGCTTCCTTAGCTACTGGGTCCAGTTGGGCTGAATAATAGGCTACTGGACATTGATCAGGTCCCAACAGTTGAGTTAGAACACCTGAAGCTACTCCTTTCCTTTCATGGACATATAAAGTAAATGATTTGTCATAATTTGGGATACCGAGAGCAGGGGCAGACAGGATAGCATGTTTTAAATTTGAAAGACCTGTTTGTTGTTCCTTTTCCAATTTATGTGGTTCAGGGACTGTGGTTTTTAGTGATTTCCCCATAGCAAGGGATCCACTGCTGACAAAATCCTGTTGCTCCAAGTATTGCCCTCAATTGTTTTTTAGTGGTAGGATCACTTAAGTTTTGGATATTTTCAATATGTTGTGGAGAAATTAAATGGGACCTAACCATTAAAATAAAGCCTAAATATTGCACTATTGAGAGACACCACTGAACCTTTTCTTTTGAGATTTTGTGGCCTCTTTTATGTAATTCTAAAAGAAGATGTTTACTATCTTCTTGACATGTTGTGGCATCTGGTGAGGCCAAGAGTAAATCATCTACATATTCAATTAACTTGCTGTTTTTAAATGTTTTATTATCTGTGTCTTGGCTCAAAATCCGTGCAAAGAGTGGGACTTTTGACATACCCTTGGGGCAAACGTGCCCATGTCCATTGGGAACCTTACTAGGTGAAAGCAAAGATGTGTCTGGAATCCTCATCTACAGGTATGGAAAAGAATTCTGAGCACAAGTCTATTACTGTAAAGGATGTAGATGTGCTAGGAACAAAAGAAATTATAATATTTATATTGGAAACTACATCATGTCTCTTTATAACATGATTGTTCACTTCCCTCAAATCCTGGACAAATCAATAGAGATGCTTGCCATCAGGCCCCAATTTTGGCTTTTTAACAGGCAGAATTGGCGTATTGTATTCAGATTTACAGGGAATTATGATGCCTTGGTCAATTAGTGAATTTATCACTGGGGTAATGTCCTCTATTGCCTCCTTCAAGTGAGGATACTGAGGAATAGAAGGAGGTGGGCTAGATTTTTTTTTTAATTTGGACAGGGACAGCTGATTTAAGTATGGCAACATCAGAAGGTGATGTGACCCAGAGAGAGACTCAGGTATATCTGTTGGAATTTCAAAAGTGGGAAACCCCTTTATCTCATGACTATCTGAAAGGAGCACAGGGAGCAAAGTTAAGGATTCCTCAGGCAATTCCAGTGACATAGAGCAATTCATTGTGGCTCTAAGCTTGCATAAAAGATCTCTCCCCAGCAAGTTTATAGGAGAGCCGGGCATCAATAGGAAGAAGTGCTCCACATTTAGGGGCTCTACAACTACTGTTCTAGGGTAGAGCTTTGGAACCATTTGGGGTTTTCCTGATAGCCCCACTACACTTATTGATCCTATGGAATTGCAATATGGGTCTGGTGTACTCTTCAATACAGATCTGGAAGCTCCATTGCCCACAAGACAGTCATAATAGGTGTTACCAACCTTTAATATTACATAGGGCTCATCAGTATGGGGGGCAGGGGATGGGGACAATGGGAAGTAAGACATTAGGGTCTGGAAAATCAAAGTTTGTATCCTTTGATCCCTGTGTCTTGACCTCCCCCCATACACCTTTATAATCTTTGGGTAGGCCTGTGGGCTCCTCCATGAGGGGCAGTAGCACCCTGGGTGGTTCGGGGCCAAGCTCCACTCAAGATATACTGCTCTGGAGTCATTTGGTATGAGGTATTCATTGCCTGATCCATATACCTAGATCCGTTACTAGTCCTAAAGTCATGATCCCTGAAATCATTGTTTCCATAATCATTATTATTTCTATAATTTCTATAATCATTATTTCTATAATTGTTATTATTTCTATAATTATAATTATTTCTAAAGTTGTAATTTCTGAAGTTATTATTTCTAGATGCTTGATTCCAAGTCCTACAGTTCATCATTATATGATCCCTTCTTCCACAGAAATGGCACAGAAGGGGCTGAAAGTTAGATTCTTGGAGAGGGGCAATTGCCATTGGTTTAGCAGCAGAGTCTTGTAGTTATTTTTCAACTTTATCACTTACAACAGAGTCATTTAAAGAGTCTAGTCTCTTATTAAACATGTCCATATTCTTTTTAAATATGCCCAATAAACTATTACTCTCTTCCTGTTTCTCTTTGTGGTTTTTAAAGACATAAACAGCAGTTCTCCTTAACTCATCAAGGTCCATTTCAGGCCATGTAGGGCAATTTGTTTTAAAATGATCTAGGATCTCTCTACGAGAGTTATGGACAAATTGTTCCTTTATTAGCCTTACATCTTTTTTCAATAGAAATGTCAAGTTCAATGTATCTATTTCCCATTTCAATGAGCCTGTCCATGAATTAGGAGGGTGTCTCAACATCAGATTGTATAATACGTTTAAATTTTGTCCAGGCCTGAGGTCTCTCAGCACATGCTTGCATTGCTCTTAGAAGGGCACCCCTAGCAAGACATTAAGTCTGAATTGTCTTTGAGGTCATTATATTGCCACTTTGGATCTTCAGATGGCCAGCGTACTGCATTGAGTCCTCAGGGTTTGTTAGCATGGGAGATAATTTTAGTCTTCTCCCATTCTGTTAGGAAAACCCAAAGCAATTTTTCCACATCTTTATAAGACGGGTCATAATTATAGAAAATATCACCAATTTTTTTTGTTACTGTTAAAGGCTCTTCTGCAAAAGACAGGCAGTTTTCTTTGAAATCTTATATATCCTGGCTCGTGAAAGGCTTGTGTTGTTTCAATGTGACCACATCTCCATCGGGTCCTATTGTGGACACTTCTTTTAAGGGAAAAAGGCCTGTACAGGAATCATTTACTGAATGTGGGTAGGCCATGTTAGCCAGGAGTTGCAGAGCATGAGCAAATTGGTTTAGAGTGTGAGAGAGTAGTTTCTGCACCTGAGATACAGTAGAGGAGCATGGTATTCCTATGTTAGAGGAAACAGGTTTGCAAAAATCAGGCCTGTTTTGGGGAGAATCCTTTTCTGTTATTTGAGCTTGTAAGTGATGCACTATCTTGTTCAATTGAACTTTGTATGTCGGCTCGCATTCTCTTTTGTTGTGACCATACAACCCAGAGAAAAAAGAAAACTACAAGCCACATAGAAACAAGGGAGTAGTCTAGAACTCTATAAGTTCCTAATAGGGCAAAAACCACAAGGGTTTCTAGTAGAGGAGCATTTATACTGCTGAACATTGTGATCAAAAGGGCAGATTAAAGGCAACTGGAAAATAGAATAAGTTGTTAATGTATATATTTATTTACCTATTTATTTAATTTTGGGGTAGGGGCAAGCTAAACAGTATTGTATATTATTTTTTTAATTAAACGGTTTATTTGAAAAAATTAATTATAATTTATTCATTTATATTAAATATTATAATTTGTTCATAGTATATACTTTATAATTATATATAATTTGTAAATCATTTTTATTTAATATTATTAATTTAAAAAACTAATGCCTTTATTTATTTATATACTTATTTGGTGTTGTTGCCCTTTTGGGGCAGAAGGAGAAAGAAAAAAAAAAACACTATAGCTCAGCAGGAAGAAGGGGGAAGAAACAGAAAAAAGGGAAAAAAAAATTTGGTCTCTATTGACCTCTGGTGGCTAAGTAGTCACACTACAGCAGAAAAGCCTCAGGGTGGTGAGCAAGGGGCGTGACTGTGTTTGCCAGAAACCAAAATGGAGGATAAGGCTACAAAACAGGGCAGATTTTCTCTAAAGCCTTCACAGTCAGAAACTGGGATTTGAAACAGTTACCTTGCTTTTTAAAACACCAGTTGGGTAGGGAAGCTAGAAAGCAGGCTGGGGTGGATGAAAAAAAGGTCAGGACCCCCCCCCCCACACCAAGGCAAAAATCCCAGCAGAGGTTAGGGGTTTCTGCAAGGTTAAAATGCTCTTTCTCACACAGGGGCTAGGGGGTGGGGGAGTGCTTTAAAGCTTACCAATCACAGCAGGCTAGCTGGATGGTCTCAAAGGGTCTCATAGTGGCAGGAAACTTCAATAGTAAATAAAGCAGCTTAAGTCTGGTGCCGGCTGCGGCTTGGGGCTGAAAACAGTCTGAGGCTTTAAAACCCGCCTGGCCAGGCAGTCAAGGGAAGGGGAAAAACACTTGGAAGTTGCCAGGAGGCAGCAGCAGGAAGGTGTGTGAAGGATGCCTGGGAGGGAAAATGCACAGATTCGGGGGAAAAATGGGAGGCAGCAGCTTAGCAAAGGTTTAAAAAATAAAACAAAACAGCAGAAAGCTCCACCACTGGGGAAAGGGAGAGAGGCACAGTTGGGAATTATTTTCACAGGGAATCTGAGGCTCCCTTCGTAAGTCGCCAACTGTAAGTTTTAAAATTAATATTCAATGCCTCTAAAATATATTTATAAGAATTTTATTAAAAGTGCAGGGAAAGAGTCCCAACTCACCCTTACCACACCTCCTCCTCTCCAAAAAGCCCCATTACCACGCCCACAACTATATATCAAAAACAGCCTGCGAAGCCCACAACCAATAGGAAAAGGCTTAAGGAATTATGGGTATGGTGAAAGGGAGTTTGTGTAATGTAGTTTTAAAGGGCTACAAGGTCTTTTCAACTTTACATATAAAAGATTTGTGCTGAAAGTCATCTAAAATGGACAGATATTCTTCCTATAGCTTTGTTTTTCCTGTGTACAAGGCCTAGAGAAGATTTGCATATATCATCTTATGAAATGGTATTTGGCCATGCTCCATTGAAGATTAAAACTTGTAAGGCTGTCTATACTTCTCTCTTGGGGGCGTAGATTGTCAAATTGATTCATATTTAGTTGATTTACAATAAAGACTTAGAGAATTGCATGATATGGGAGTTTTGATCTAATCTGGGCCACTGCATTATTCTCTCCATGATTTTCAACCAGGTGATCTGGTATACATGAAAAATTTTTCCAAAACCTTCACTACACAAGAAACTTGGTTTGGTCCTTATACCATGTGTTAATTTCACTTTAATCAGTGTAAGGATGGGATTTTTGTATAAGGGGGATGGGACAAAAGGAGTCAGAGAAGGAGTGGCTGACAGTTGGTGACAGTTACTGACAGTTGAGAGACAAAAGAGAATTCTGGGAAAGGTTCTGGAGAAAGGAGGAGGGGGACAAGTCTTCAGGCAGAGGACTGTGAGGAGAGAGGAGGAGGAAATCTCAGCTTGAATCCAGTCCTGAGAGCTTCCTGAGGATCTTTCTTTGGACACTGAAACCCTGATTCCCTGCTCATAGATTCCATTGAATATCACCCTGCAAGACTTCAATCACCAAGTAATCTAATAATGAATTCCATTTTGTGAGGAATCTCTTAGTCCCCTTCCACCATTACCTGGCCTTGCTGAGAGACCATTTCTAGTCCAACTTACAATTATAGAAAGGATAGAAATAGAAACAGAAATAGAAACACAAGGAGAAGATGTGAGGGAAGAAGCTTGGGAGTGAGAACCTCAAAGGTTCCCACCTGAGTGATGGACCCTATAGAAATAGAGAAGAGGGCAACCCCAAATCCCTCTGCCCATCACTCTTTTCCCCAACCCTAAATTGTGAATAATAAAAGCTATTCATTAGTTATGTAGAGTTCGAGAGTGCCTGAGAGATAACAAGTTGGAGGGGAATCACAGCTTGGTCTGGCTGTCTCCATCTTGGAGCCAGACCACCCACTGTGAAGTTGACTGACCTCAGGGGAGACTTGCATGAACCCCATCCTCATTCAGAATCAGATTGGGGCACCCCATACCTCATCTTATAGGGAAACCTTGCCCCCAACTCCTGTGGGGAGGCACAACCATCCAGGTCATCCAGTTTTGGGGTGACACTCCCTCAAAATCTCTCAGCCCTGAGGGGAGAGCCAGAGGATAGAGTCTCTCTATTTCTCCCTTCTATCATAACATTGGTATCTGGCTCTTTTTATTATTATAATTTTGGTGAGCCAGCCAGGGAAATCTTCAGGTGTATATTTGGCAACAGGGGAGAGCTGCAGAGAGACCCAACATAGACTCTCTCTTTCTATCTCCCCTCCATAAACATCCCTTACTGGCTCATTTATTATTGTGTCAGTGAAAGTATTAGGAAGAGATTCTTGGTTCCATTGTTCTCAAGTAAAATTAGGTCATAGAATTGATAAGGAAAGTGTGGAAATAGTGAAGAAAGAAGGAGAAATTGCAGGAGATGAAAAAAGAAGAGTTGGTGAATAGCTGTGAAGCAGAAAGCTGAGAGTTCCATCAGTCAAATTGTGTCTACAGACAAAAAGTTCAGTAAAGTGAAGATGATTCCTGTGGCAGAGAAGAATCCAGAGATTTCTGCATAGAAATTATGCAGAAAGTGGATGATTTGTAGCTGACAAGCAGATAGAGACTTAAAGAAGATTTTTCAGTGAAGAGGATCAGGTGATTGATGGACAAATGTTTGTGACATTTCATGTCATGTAACATAGCATATTTTCAAATTATAATGCATTCAACATTATATATTATTGCCATGGACTTTAGAGAAGAAGAGATGTCTTCAGACAAGTTGAGAAGATGGAAGATCTGAAGTTTTGGTAAGTATTTTTGCATGTAACATAAATTTAAACATACATATAAACATAAACATAAATATGTTCATGTTATATTGATTCACTACTTATTATAGGATTTAGTTATATATGAGTGTCTATGTAGATAGGTACTCTTTATTTTTTTTATTTTTTTTTAAACCCTTGTACTTCGGTGTATTTTCTCATAGGTGGAAGATTGGTAAGGGTGGGCAATGGGGGTCAAGTGACTTGCCCAGGGTCACACAGCTGGGAAGTGGCTGAGACCGGGTTTGAACCTAGGACCTCCTGTCTCTAGGCCTGACTCTCACTCCACTGGCTACCCAGCTGCCCCCGATAGGTACTCTTTAGATTTTAGATAGATTAGAATAGGAGTAGCATAGTTAGGTTAGTTTTTATGAGATCTCATTAAGATAGAATGTCTGATTTCAGATGTTCTGTTTTGATGATATCAGAATGCATATAGGGATGTAGTTAGATAGATTAGAGTTTAGGGGTGACAGGTTAAGGTAGGGTAATGAATTATATTGCAATGTACATTACACAATACATATTACCTTACACATATATGTAAACAGGCATGTAAATATATGCAAATAGTATGCACCATAAGATTGACAAAATTGTATTATAGTGTGTACATGTGTATGCAAATACATGTATATACATAGCATGCATGTAAATATTACATGTATTTTATATGTATATGTAAAAATTATGTGTGTAGTTAATATTTGATATTAAGTTCTTTAGATAGGATAGTTAGATGCGCAGTTCTATATTAACAGTTTGAGTGTTATGTAATAATAAGATTTTAGTTTAGAATAAAATTGCTTTGAATTTTCATCTTAGTTTTGAATGTATTTTGCATAAGTAAGTTTAGTTGGATAGTTTTGAATTTGTTGTAAAAGCTTATGCTATGTTGTGTTTATTGTACTTTTTCTATTTCCCTGATTTTATGTTTTATGCATTTCAATCATTTTGATAGGATTATTTTCTGTATTAGTTTTTATTGTTTTGCAAGAAGTTTTGTGTTTGAACTGGAACTGAGGGGGTCAGCTATCTCTTTATGGATGTATCTGGGGAGAGTGGCTGCCTGTCCTTAGGTTACTGATCCTATCTTGTTATTGTCCAGTTATTGTATATCCCTTGGAGAAGAACCTTGTGATCCTTAACCAGCTGTCTGCACTGACTGTAAGACAAGGTCTGGGTCAATTTGGACCTTCCATGGGCTTTGCCAAGTTTGTCACAGACCATCACCTCTAATAATAACCAATAGAGGATTGTAATGGGGAAAAGGGGTTTGGGGGTTTAATATTAAAAGATTGATCACCAGGGTAAAAATCCCCAATTAAGGAATAACCTCAAGTCAAAATTGACTTTTATGAAATTTATTTACAATTGAGAAGAGGAAAAAGAAATCAGGAAATAAGAATCTAACACAGTAGTTAATTTGCTCTGATTCACCAGTTAGATCTGGGGTAGATCTAATTTACCCTCAGCCAAGGGAAATCCAGCCTTGATTCCAAAGCTGGAGACTCAGAGGGCCAGGTTAATCCAGGTGGACCTAATTAACATAAGGCCAGAAACTCAGAGGCCCAGAGGCCCAGAGGCCTGGGGCACCCAGAGGCGAATGAAGCAAAAGCTTCAGTCACAAAGTCTCTATTAAAAAGGAAGTTCCTTAAGAGAACTTCAGGAGGATTCAGTCTTTACACTGTAATAGGTATAGGCTTTAAAAGTAGGAAAGCAAACTTAGCAGACAGACTAAGGGTTGGCTGTCAGCCAGGGACATTCTAAACAGAATGAAGGGAAAAAACTGTTTGCCCTTGAGGACTCTGGTCCTTTACCTGTCCAGTGAGGAGCTCAAGGAGTGTGGAGTTACCACTGATTAAGAAAACCTGCCAGGGAAGACCAAGTGAGCAAGAAGATCTAGTTGGGTTGGTGGACATCTCAGTCTGTGACAAGCTCCTTGATTAGCATTTCCTGGATTTACCTTTCTGTGGACCCATTTCCTGTGCCATCAAGAGGAGTTAAAGAAGACATGATTTTGTGAGAGACACATTTTACCTTATAGTCTGTAATAGTCTGATAGTGCAGTGTAGGCTTTAATCCATTCTCCCAGCCCCTGTGTGGTCCCTAGTGTTTAGATTCAGTGTGACCTTTCCCCATTAACCCTGACTCTCAATTTATTATTAAAACCTTGTGTTTATAATTCTTTTGTCCTTGTACTATGCTGTTATTTGCTCGTTTCACAGACTCTCTGGCTAGGTGGAGCAATGTGGCAGTTAAGGCCAAACAGTCACTCCTGTCAACTGCCATTTCCCAAACTGCCAAACCCAATTTCCCCAGCTTGTTAAGTCCCTATCTATTGTCCATTCCTCTTCCCTACTGAACCCAGATAAAATATAAGTTAACCCCAGATTTTACTATAAGAACACTCACTACTTGGAATTCCAAAGGAAGATTTAAGAACAGTCTCACCAAGGTCTCAGGATTCCAGTCAGCATTCCTCCATGAAACAGAAGGGCCACTGACTCACTCAATTCTCTCTTTTTAAAGGGGTCACTTATGTGTCACTTCCCGTGCCTTCCTCCTAGTTTGCATGTCCAATCACAACAGAAACTACTCTTAGGACTGCCGAGGAGGCAGTCAATAATTTCTGATTTGTTACTCTAGCATACCCAAAAATGGAGATGTTTTCACCTTTGGTGATTAAATCTAAAGATGGGCAGTGTAGATTTAATCTAATTATCACAGAGTTTAGCACAGATTATCTAGAACAGGGACTTTGGGTTTAAAAGGTGAGAGAGGAGAGGGAATAGAGTAGTCAATCATCTTTCTGAAGATGCTCTGTGAGGAGGTTTAGAACTTGGATTTTGTAGCTAGTAATTAAAAACAGGGATTCTCCTTACCCTTCAACCCTTTCTCTCTCTCTGGAAATAAATTACACCTTTCATTTATTATATCTAGCTCTGTGACTTACTGAATCTGTGTACTGGTCCAAGATCAGGCTTTGGCCTAACCAGGCTAACTGTTAGACCCAGCAACACACAGTGTAATTACTGTTGTTACTGCACCAAAGTAATCCATCTAATCCCATCCCCCAAATACCCTCTTACTTTACCAAATTTCTTTAAAGACATAAATGTGATGCTGATACCTAAACCAGGAAGAACAAAAACACAAAAAAGAAAATTATAATGCAATTTCCTTAAAGAACAAAGATGCAGAAATTTAAAATAAATTCTAACAAGGAGATTGTAGTAATAAACCACAAGGATCATTCATTATGACCAGGTAGGATTTGTCCTAGAAATGAAGGACTGGTTTAATACAAGGAAAACTATATGCATAATTTATCATATCAATACTGAAACTAAGAGAAATCACATGATTATCTAAATAGATGCAGAAAAAGCCTTCAATAAAGTACAACACATTTCTATTAAAAAATAGAAAGCACAAGAATTAATGGGCTATTCCTTTAAATGATAATTAGGATCTACCTAAAAATATCAGCAAATATTATTCGAAATGGAGATAATTTGGAAGCCTTCCCCATGTGATCAGGAGTGAAACAAGGATGCCAATCATCACTACTCCTATTTAACTATTTAGTTTGTACTAGAAATGCTAGCTTTAGCAACAATAGAAGAAAAATAAATTGATGTAATTAAAATGGGAAAGGAGGATACTATCATTCTTTGCAGATGAGGTATACTTAAAGAATCCTAAAAAAAATCAACTTAAAAACTACTTGAAATAGCATAACTTTAGTTATGTTTTAGGATATGAAATAAACCCACATAAATCATCAGTATTGTTGTATCTTGCCAACAAAGTTCTGCAACAAGAGATATAAAAAACTTCATTTAAATTAACTCTAAATAATAAAAATACCTGGAAATCTAATTTCCAAGACAAACACAGGATTTATATGAACACAATTAGAAAACGCTTTTCACACAAAGTCAGATTTTAACAATCAGAAAAAAAAATATTAATTACTCATAGGCAGGCTGAGTTAATATAAAAATCACAATTGAATCTACATTAATTTACTTATTCAGGATCACACGAATAAAGCTATCAAAAGATATTATGGAAATAGAAAAAATGATAAAATTCATTTAGAAAAGAATAAAAGGTCAAGAATATCAAGGGGATTAATGAAAAAAAGTGAAAGAAGTCAGCCTAGCTACACTAGATTTTAAAGCGTACCACAAAGCAATAATCATAAAAACAATCAGTTACTAAGAAATATAATGGTGGAACAATAAAATAAATTAAATTAGACACACCACATATGAAGGTGAATGATATCAGCTAGCTAATCTTTGATAAACTTGAAGATCCCAGGTTCTGTGATAAGAATTCTCTATTTGACAAAAACTGCTGAAAAAAATTAAAAACAATATGGTAGAAACTATATAGAGACCAATATCTTACAAGCTGTATCAAGATAAGGTAAAAATATACATATTATTCATACATAAAGAGTAATATCATTATTAAATGAGGGAAACAGAATATTTTCCATTTATGGAGAAGCAAATAATTTATGTCTTAACAGGAATAGAGAACATTATGAAATTTAAAATGAATAATTTAATTATATTTAATGAAAAAGGTTTTGTCGAACCAAATAAATGTAACCAAAAGTATACTAACTTATAATTATTAAAATTAGACCAAATTAGAACAATTTTAATCAATTAACTTGAAAAAAAGTTTGGTAGCAAATTTCTCCCAAAAATGTATTATTTCCCAAATATATAGAGAACTAAGTCAAATTTATAATATCAGTAATTCTCAAATTTACAAAAGGTCAAAGGATATGAACAATTTTCAGATGAAGAAATCAAAGTTATTGATATTCCTATGAAAAAATGTTCTAAATCACACTTAATCAGAGAAATGCATTTAAAACAACTCTGAGATACTCATCAGATTTCCCAGTATGATAATAAAGGGAAAAAAATGATAAATGTTGAAAAGGATGTAGCAAAATTTAGCTACAAATGCACCATTTGTTGGTGGAGTTGTGAAGTTATTTGGATCATTCTTGGGGGAAGGGAATTTGGAGCTATACCCAAAGGGCAATAAAATTGAGTTCTGTTTCCCAAAAAGTTCAAAAAAAGTGGGAGAAGGTTTAAATGACCTACTGCATAAAACCAGCTCTTTTTGCTGGCAAAAAGTAAAAATTGAAGGAATGTCCATCAATTGAGAAATGCTTGAACAAATTGTGTCATGTGATCGCGATGAAATACTATTGTGCTATAAGAAATGGATGATTTCAGAAAAAATATTTGGAAAGATCAACATGAAGTAAGTAGAACCAAACATTTTACGCAATAACAGCAATATTTTATAATGATCTGTGAAAGACTCAACTACTCTTGGCAATACACTGATGTGGGACAATTCTGAAAGGCATGATAAAGAATGATATCCATCTCTATAAAAATAACTTTTGGATTCAGAACACAGATCAAAGCATATTATTTTTCACTTGAGGTTTTTTCCTCTTTTTATTTTTATATTTTGGTTTTAGTTTTATTGGAGTACTCTCTCACAGCAAAGGCCAATATGAAATTAAACTTTGCATGATAATGGTTGTATGGTCCACTTACAATTTGCTTACCATCTCTGAGGGGGGAAGAAAAGGGATAGAGGAGGACAATTTGGATCTTAGAGTATTGAAAAAAAATATTTGTTAAAAATTGTAATTACACATAATTAGGAAAATAATATATCAAAATATTTAAATACAATAAATAAAAAATATGTGACTGTGATGCAAGATAAATATAAAAAATTGATTTCACAAAAAGGCACAAAAATTCAATGAAGAAAATAATTCTTTTAAAGGGAAAGTTGACAAAAAGGTTAAAATCCTTAAAAAAAACAGAATTGAACAAATAGGAAAAAAGAACATCATTGAGAAAAAATATAATTGGACAAGTGTAATAAAATGACTACATGAGAAATCAAGAAACAATAACATAAACTCGAAGGAATAGAAAACTGAAACAAAATATGAAATACCTCATTGAAAAAGCAAGACATCTCAAAAAAAATAAAAGATTGAGCCCAGATAATTTAAGAATTCTTAGACTTCCTTAAAGTCACACTCAAAAAATAATTTAGACATTAAATTTCAAGAAATGATGAAGAAAAAATTGCTCTAGTAGCTTACATCTAAAGATAAAAATAAAAATTGAAAGAATTCACTGATCGCCTCCTAAAAGAGATCTCAAAATATAAACTTCCATGATTAATATAGGAAAATCCTAGAGTTCCCAGGTCAAGAATTAAATATAGTGAGCATCTAGAAAGGAACCATGTAACCATAGTTGGGTTCACAATACATTTAACTGCTTTCAGTCTAAAGAATTGGAGGGCTTAAAATATTATATTCTCAAAGGAAATGAAGGTAAAATTATAACCACGAATAAGAACCTTTCTCATAAGTCCCTTGGGATTACCCTGGGCCACTGCATTGATACTAATAGCAAAGTCCACTACATTCAATCATTCCACAATATTTCACTTTTTGTGTACAATGTTCTCCTGGTTCTGCTCATTTCACTCTTCAACAGGTCATAAAGTTTCATTCATTTCATTTAGAATTCCTCTACTTCATAATTCCTTACAGCACAATAGTATATCATAATCATCATATACCACAATTTGTTCAGTCATTTCCCAATTAAGGGACATTCCGTCATTTTTCAAATTTTTGCCACCACAAAGAGTGTGGGTATAAATATTTTTAGAAAACCCTTTTTTATCTCTTTGAGGTACAAACCCAGTAGTGCTATTGGTGGAACAAGGGGCATACGTTATTTTAAAGTCCTTTGGGCATAATTTCCAATTATTTTCCAGAATGGTTAGATCTATTCACAGCTCTACCAACAGTGCATTAGTGTCCCATTTTTGCCACCTCTCCTCCAATATTTATTATTTTCATTTACTTTCATATGAGCCAATCTGCTAGATGTGAGGTGGTACCTCAGAGTTGTTTTGATTTGCATATCTCTAATCAGGAGGGATTTAGAACATTTTTATGTGATTATTGATAGTTTTCATTTCTTCAATCTGAAAACTGCCTATTAAATAAAAAATGACCATTGTCAATTGGGGAATAGCTTGATTTCTTGTACTTCTGACTTAATTCTTTATATATTTGGAAAATTAGACCTTTGTCAAAGAATTTTGTTATAAAATATTTTCCCAGTTTATTAATTCCATTGTACTTTCAGTTGATTTGGTTTTGTTTGTACAAAAACTTTAATTTAATAATTAAGAATTATTCATTTTACTTTTTTATAATTTTCTCTACCTCTTCCTTGGTCTTATATTCCTTACTTGCCCAGATATGACAGATATGCTATTTTATGTTCTTCTAATTTATTTTTGATTTCACTCTTTATATTTAAGTCATTTACTCATTTTGAATTTATCTTGATATAGGGTGCAAGATGTTGATCTAATGCAACATGGAATTTGCAGGGTGGAATTCCTGCAAGATTCAGGGTCAAGCCTCGCCCAGAATTCCAGGGGACCCCACCTTGAGAACTCTGGGTGAGCAAACAGTTTGAAAGCAGTTAAACAGTTGATTCCTGGGGGCGGAAGTGAGCAGATCACTTTACTTGATACCCTTTCCCAGCCTTCCCTTCTTCATTTATCAACATAAACTTCATCTATTGAGAGCAGTGCCTGTTTATTATTCTGGCAATACTTACATCCAACTTCAGCTAGGTTTCCTTCAGGTGTCTGGCCCATACAAGTTAGATTCATCTGTCCCTGATAAAAACAAGACATCAAGCTTCACCTATTGTCCCTCATTGAAACCTGTGGTGAATATATGTTGAGAAAGTGAACATTATTAGAGATTTGCCTTGCTGAGCCT
Source organism: Gracilinanus agilis (assembly GCF_016433145.1). Taxonomy (NCBI): domain Eukaryota; kingdom Metazoa; phylum Chordata; class Mammalia; order Didelphimorphia; family Didelphidae; genus Gracilinanus; species Gracilinanus agilis. Next base: position 71,690,797 of record NC_058135.1, on the reverse strand, counting down.
TGTCAGAAGATATCAGTCCTGCCTTCATTTCCAACTGATTTCCAACTGCTTGGTGGGAGGGGTGAAGAGTAGGAGTACCTACCCCTCCCTACTCACTCTAGCCTGTGTGTGTATGGAGGAGTGAGTCCTGCAGGTTTCTAGTTTAAGGCCATCTCTTCAGCTTCCCAAACATCTATGTTAAGATCAACATAACATCTAAATCTAATTTTTCCCATGCAATTTTCTAATTTTCCAATTAGTTTTTTTTTGTCCAATAGTGAGTTCTTGTTCCAAAAGCTGGGATCTTTGGATTGATCAAACAGTACCTTGCTGAGGTCATTTACTTCTTGTTGATTCTTTGCTTTGTAGTACAGTTTAAGATTTGGTACTTCTAGGGTCCCATCCTTCTCATCTTTTTTAGTTCCCTTGATATTCTTGGCAGTTTGTTCTTATGGATGAAGTTTGTTATGATTTTTTCTAATTCTATTAAAATTTTTTGGTAGTTTCATAAGTATGGAACTGAATATAAAATTAATTTAGGTAGGATTGTCATTTTTTATATTAGCTTGTACCACCTATGAACAAATTTTTTACAATTGTTTACATCTAATTTCATTTGTGCAAAAAGTGTTTTGGAATTGTGTTCATATAATTCCTGAGTTTGCTTGAGAGATAGATTCCCAAATATTTTCTATTGTCTAGAATGATTTTAAATGGAGTTTCTCTTTCTAACTATTGCTACTGATTTTTGTTGGAAATATATAGAAGTGATAATGATATATGTAGTTTTATTTTATATCCTGCAATTTTGCTAAAATTATTAATTATTTCCTAAAGATTTTAAGTTGATTTTCTAAGATTCTCTTAATATATCATCATATCTTCTGCAGAGTGATAGTTTTCTCATTGCCTACTTTAATCCCTTTGATTTCTTTTTCTTTAATTGATACCACTAGCATTTCTAATACAATATTAAGTAACAGTGGTTATAATGGGCATGGTTGTTTCACTCTTGATCTTATTGGAAAGGCTTCTAACTTATTCCCATGTCAGATTATACTTGCTGATGCTTTTAAATAAATAATGTTTATAATTTTGAGGAAAGGTTCTTTTATTCCTGTACTTTCTTGTGTTTTAATAGGAATGGATGTTTAATTTCATCTAAGGATTTTTCTGCATCTATTGAGATGATCGTGTGATTTCTATTAGTTTGGGTAAATTATGTGGATGGTTTTCCTAATATTAAACCAGCCTTGCTTCCTGGTATAAATCCTACGTGGTTCTAGTGAATAATCCTTGTGATGACTTGCTATAGTCTCTTGGCTAGTATTTTATTTAAGATTTTTGCATCTATATTCATTAAGGAGATTGATCTATAGTTTTCTTTTTCCATTTTTGGTCTTTCTGGTTTGGGAATCAGTTCCACATTTGTGTCATAAAAAGAATTTGGTAAGATTACTTCAATGTTTATTTTATCAAAATTGTTTGTGTAGTATTGGGATTAGTTGGGTATTTAATATCTAATAGAATTCACCTAGGAATCAATCAGGCCCTGATGATATTTTCTCAGCGAGTTCCTTGATGGCTTGTTCAATTTCTTTTTCTGAGATGGGATTATTTAAGTTTTCTATTTTCTCTTTTCTTAATCTAGGCATTTTGTTTTTTGCAAATATTTGTCCACTCGCCTAAATCATCATATTTATTGCCATGTAAATGGGGAATATAGTTATTAATAATTGTCTTAAATTCCTCCTCATTAGGGGTGAAATCACCTTTTCCATAGTATTGATTCTAAAATAGAAGGAAAACGTTTTAAAAATAGTTTTGGTTTGGCGATTTTTAATTTGTTCTCTTTCTAATTTCTTAAGTTGCAAGCCCAATTCATTGATCTCCTCCTTCTCTCTTTTGTTGATAAAGGCACTCAGAGATATACATTTTTCCCTGAGTATTGCTTTGGATATATTCCATAGGTTTTGATATGTTATCTCCTCATTGTTACTCTCTTTAATGATGTCTGTAATTGTTTCTGTGACTTCTGTTTTGACCCCCAATTTTAAAGAATTAGATTATTTAGTTACCAATTAATCTCAAATTTGCCTCTCTACAAATCCTTCTTAATTATATTTTTCATCTCATGATCTGAAAAAAAGTGCATTTATCATTTCAGCTTTTCTACATTTGCTTGCAATGGTTTTAATGCCCTACTATATGGTCCATCTAGGTGTATGTGCCATGTACTGTTGAAAAGAAGGTATATCCTTTTTTATTCCTATTTAGTTTTCTCCAGATATCTATTAATGCTATTTTTTAACATTTTATTCTTTTCTTTTACTTTTTTCTCATTTAATTATTTATTTGATTAATCTACTTCTGAAAGGGGAAGTTTGAAGTTCCCCTCTAGTATGGTCTTACTACATATTTCCTCCTTTAGCTCCTTTAGTTTCTCCTTTAAATATTTGAGTGTTATACCATTTGGTGCATAAATATTAAGTATTCATATTACTTCATTGGTTAATGTAGCTTTTAGCAAGATGAAATTCTTTCCTCATCTCTTTTAATCTGATCAACTTTTACTTTAGTTTTGAATGATAGCATGATTGCTACTCCTGCTTTTTTACTTTAAATGTTGCATAATAAATTCTGCTCCATTCTTTTACCTTAAATCTTTGTATGTGACCTTCCTTCAAATGTGTTTCTTGTAAACAACATATAGTAGGATTTTGGCTTTTAATTCACTGTGCTATCTGCTTCCATTTTAAGGGTAAGTTCATTCCATTCACATTCAGAGTTATGATTACTAACTGTTTATTGCCCTTCATCTTCTTTCCCCTTTTGATATTGCTCTATACCCTTTCACTCTGTTCCTCCTCCAGTGTTTTGTTTTTTAGCCCCCAGCTTTCCTCTCCCTCCAATTATTTCCTCCTTCCCTTGTCTTATTCCCCTTCTATTTCTTTGTAAGGTTAGATGTAATTGTTTACCCCGATGAGTATATTTGTTTTTCTCTCTCTGATCCAGTTATGATGAGAATGTAGTTTTAGCACTGCCCATCACCACTCTTATCTCCCAGCTCCATAATTATTTTTCAATCCTCTTTCTATCTTTCCCTTCCCTTTTCTCAGTGCAATCTTTTTCACCACTTGACTTTTTACCTATTATATACATCTATTTATGTGTGTATAATATATAAGATAATATACACATATAATTTCATGTCAATCATAACTACATACATAACATATCACCATACATCAGCATATACATGATATCATCATAATCAGTTCATTTCCCTACCTTTCTAAGTATATTATTTCTCTCTTCTCTACTACTTAGAGTAATTTTTGAGATTTACAAATATTCTCTTTCCATGTAGAACTACAAGCATTTTGAACTTAATGAAGCCTTTAAAATTCCTCTTTCTTATTTACCTTGTTAGGCTTTCTTGGATCTCTTGATCTTCAATTTTTGTTGTTTTTTTGTTTTTTTTGTTTAATTTTGGCTCTTTACTCAGGAATTCTTTGAAATCTTCTATCTTATTGAATATCCATTTTTCTCTCTGAATGAATATACTCAATTTTGCTCAATAGATGACTATGGGTTGTAAATGTACATCTTATGCCTTTCTGAATATCATATTCCATGTCTTCCCATCCTTTAATATAGAATTTGCTGGGTACTGTGTGATCCTGATTATACCTTAATGGTATTTGAATTATTTCTTTCTTGTTGTTTGCAGTATTTCTTCCTTGGCTTGGGGGCTCTTGAATTTAGCTATTATATACCTGGAAGTTGTCATTTGGGGATTTCTTTCTGGAGGTGAACAGTGAATTCTTTCCATTTCCATTTTATTTTCTTGCTTGAAGTTTTCTTGTTGGGAAGTTTTCATCGATAATTTCTTATATTGAAATATTTCCAATTTTTTTAACATGGCTTTCAGTTAATCCAATAATTCTTAAATTAGCTTTCCTGCCTCTATTTTCCAAGTCAATTGTTTTTATTTAAATAAGATATTTCATGATTTCTTCTCTTTTTAAAAAAATTATTTTGGTTTTATTTCATTGTTTCTTGAATTCTCAAGATATCATTAGTTTCTAGTTGCTCAATTCTGATTTTAAGACCTGAATTTCTTTTGTCAGCTTTCAGATATCATTTTCCTTCATTTTTGCATTATTTCTTTTCCTCTGTTTCTCTTACTTGCTTTCTTTTTAAATCTTCTCTTAGCTGTTTCAGAATCTGTCTACAATCCATATTTTTCTTTCAGACTTCCTGTGTTTGCTTTGCTTTCACTGACCCCTTCTGTGTCTGTACCTTGCTCCATATAATTTGTCTCCATATAAATTCTTTACTTAGGTCCATTTTTTGTTGCTATTGTTTCCTTATTTTCCTTCCTATTTATAGATAAGCTCTGTTTTCTGGGAGGTTAGGGTACCTATTTAAACTTCAATCCTTCCTTTATGCTACCCTTAGCTGTTTATTTTCTGAATTATTGCCGATTTTTTTTGGCCTGGAGGCTGAGAGCTCTGAGAGCCAACTCCCACTGCCGATTCAATTAACCCTTAAGATGCTGGTAGCTTAAAGACTTGCCTCAGGATTGGACATAAACTTTTGTTCTTACTCTGAACTTGATTATGTTATGAAATGCTCAAATCCTAGCCTCAGACCTAGGTGTAAGATTTCTGGTCTCTTTGTGTACTTGATCTAATTGAGCAAACAATTGTTCACCCTATCCTGGAGATCTGCCCTGAGCTTTCCACAAAAAGATCCAAACCCACCTCTGGTCTACCAGCTACCTCAAACTGGTATTTATTTCCAAACCTCAAGCCCACACTGCTACTGCTGGCTTCACTCTGGGCCAAGGCAGATCAGTCCACTTTATAACAGACTGCCCTGGAGTGGGATTATGGATTTCCCAAAAAGTTTAGAATTTCAAGGGGTATGTGTTTATTTGACCTCTATTTCCTCAGGCAGAGTTTTAGCGTCTGGATGTTGGCTTAGGTTTAGGTTCCAAACATGGGTCAGAAGATATACAGTGGGGATGTATGGCTTTTCTTGGCTTGCTTTTTGCTGCTTGTAATAGTCTCCTGTTGACTGAGCTCCCATCTCATCTCAGTGCTCCAGATGTTCTCTGCCTAACTTTTGTCTTTTTCTTTTCTTGAAAGTTGTTCCACTCTGTGCCTTTGTTGGTTCTTTCTCTCTTGTATTCATTTTGTGGGATCATTTTAATATTGGTTGGATAAGATTCTCATGGCAACTCTGAGCTTCTTTGCTTTACTTTGCCATCTTGCCTCCCTTTGTTTAAAATTTTAAATGAGAAAAAGGCATGAAAATGAACAACAACAAAAAAAAAAAGCAAAAGGAATCAACAAAGCTAGTGTGGTGTTGAGAAGATTAAAAAAATTTCAGAAGACCACAAAGTCAATACTGCTACATTCAGGGCCTACAAAAAATTGCTTTCAAGCCACAAAAAATTATTGGAGTAGTTGAATAAGGATTTTAAAAATAAAATAAGAGAGGCAGATGAAAAATTTAGAAAAGACATGAGACTGATAGAGGAAAATCCAGAATGAAAAGAGCCAAGTGCTTGGTAATGGAGGTATAAAAATATACTGAAGAAATTAATTACCTTTAAAAAAGAGTAGGTTAATTGTTAAAGAGGCAGAAAAATTCATTGAGGAGAGGATCTTCTTATAAAAAAAAGCAGAATTGGCCAAAAGGAAAAAGATATACAGAAGTTCACTGGGGAAATTAATTTCTTGAAAAAGTAAAATTGGCAAAATGAAAAAGGCGTACAAAACCTCACTCATGAAAATAATGCTTTAAATATTAAAATTGGGTAAGTAGAAGCTAATAACTCCATGAGACATCAAGAAATAATCAAATAAAATCAAAAGAATAAAAAAAGGAAATATAAAACATCTCATTACGAAAAATCTGACCTGGAAAATAAAACTAGGATAGTTAAGCAAAGAATTATTGGACTATCTGACAGATATAATAAAAAAGAGAATGAGCTTAGACATCATATTTCAAGAAATTATCAAGGAAATTGTCCTAGATATCCTAGAAGCAGAAGACAAAATAGAAATTAAAAGAATCCACTGATCATTTCCTGTAAGATATCCCAAATATCATTCTCAGGATCATTATAGCCAAAGTCCAGAACTCTCGAGCAAAGCATAAAATATTGCAAGCATCCAAAAAGAAATAATTCAAATATTATTGAACCACAATCAGAATAAACAAGATTTAGCAACTTACATTAACATTGGAGGGTCTGGAATATATTCCACTGGGCAAAGGAGCTAGGACTTCAACCAAGAATCACTTACCCAGAAAAACTGAGCATACTCTTTCAAGGGGAAAAAATGGGTATTCAATGAAATAGAGGACTGTCAAAAATTCCTAATAAAAAGATCAGAGGTAAATGGAAAATATTACTTTCAAATATAAATCTTGAGAAAAATAAAGAGGTATCATGACTGAAAAATCACATCATTCAATAAGGCTAAACAGTTTCCATACTTACATGAGAAGATGATCCTTATAACTCTAAGAATTTTATCATTACTAGGGCAGTTAGAATGAATATATATAAACAGAACAAGGATATGAGTTGAATATCATGGACTGATAGGTAGAAAAATTAAGAAATGAGCAAGAAGAAAGGGATGAATTGCTTCATATAAAAGAGACTGAAAAAGCTTTTGCCATAGAGGCAAATATTGGGGAGGTAGAGAGGGAAACATAAGGACCTTACTTCCACCAGAATTGACTCAATAAAGGAAGAATATACACAATCAAATGGATATGGAAATGTATCAGACCCTACAGGAATGTAGGACGGAAAAGAGATAGAAGAAGGGGAATAGGTTGATAGAAAAGATGGTAAACCGGTATTGAGAGAATCAGAAACTAAACCAGGGAAAATAGGATGAAAAATGATGTAGAGTAATGAGAGTAGTGCAAAAAAAAA